>NC_090444.1:271569650-271872681 GCF_031143425.1 Pleurodeles waltl | reverse complement strand
TTTGTAGTGTTTTCATTAAGTTACTGTGTGTGTTGGCACAAATACTTTACACCTAGCACTCTGAGGTTAAGCCTACTGCTTGTGCCAAGCTACCAAACGGGTAAGCAGGGGTTAGCTGAGGGTGATTCTCTTTTACCCTGACTAGAGTGAGGGTCGGTAACCTGACTGCCAACCAAAGACCCCATTTCTAACAGGAACGTTAAGGTTAGCAGAGAGTTGAAATATTTGGGCATTATGATGAAACATGAGGTGGGGAAGACAGCAGAAAAAAATCTTGATAGAGTTATGATTGAGTCCTGTAAACAAATTAATCGGTGGGCTAATTTACCCCTAACTATTTTAGGAAGGGACAATTTGGTTAACATGATGATTCTACCGAAAATGCATTTTATTTTTAATGCACTTCCTTTGAGATTTGATAAAGAAAGGTTGAATAAATTCCAAGGTAAGATTAGTAGTTTTATTTGGGGCAATAGGGGAGCATTGTATAGCATTTAAGAAGCTGAGGTAGAGGAGAGAGAACGGTGGACTAGGACTACTGGACTTACAACTCTATGCATGGGCAACCTTCATTAAAAGTATGAAAATGGATTTTGGGGGTCCACAACCTCGGAACTGGAGCAGATTCTGGAAGTTATGATGAAATTTGAGAGGGGTGTGGAGGGGGCCTTCTTCTACAAATTTGGAGATCCAAATTTTTTTAAGAAAGTGAGGCTCAGAGTATTATTCGATGCAGCAAATGTTTGGTACGAGGTAAGGAAGGTCACAAATTTACCGTATTATAGTAAACATGCCCCTATATGGAATTCACCTGGTTCGCCAGAATGCACCAAGGATGTTTTAGCTGTTTCTCTGAGAGGGGCTGGGTTTTTGCAATGGGGCCAATTGTGTACAGATGAGGGTTTGGTCTCCTATGAAGATCTTGTAAGAGACACGGGAGGAAGCTTTTCTAAATTTAAATATCTTCAAATAAGGAGTTGGGTAAAAGAGAGCAGTGGGGGAATGGGTGGCTCTAATGTGGTTGAAAGATTACTTCAGAAAGGCGATATGAACAAAAATGAACTATCAAGTTGGTATTGGGCACTCTTGGATACAATAGATGGAGAACGTCTTATGCTGGAGGACATTTGGAAAGATAATTTCCCAGGAGTACAGATAACAGAATTATGGCAAGTATCTATAGCATTGTTGTATTCCACAGTCAAACCAGCGTGTCTAAGAAGGAATCATCTGTTTTCAATTCTTAGGGTGTTTTGGACCCCCAGAAAGTTAACAAGAGTGAAGTCTGGAAATAAGGTTAGTTGTCGGAAATGTGGTCTGGAATCTGCAGATGATTTGCACATGTTTGTGGAATGTCCTCGTCTAAGCCGGTTTTGGACAGAGGTTGGTGACTGTATTAATAACATATTATCCATTAAATATAAGATAACTCCTTCTCTGATTATTTTTGGTTGGATACAGGGAGAAAGGGTTAAAAAGGACAATGCCAAGTTGCTGTTTTATATTATACTGCTGGCTAGAAGAGAGATATGTAGTAAATGGATCAGCCAGACGCCCCCAATGTCTGTGGAATGGAAAGACTCTTTATTGTATCATTTTATGTGTGACACTAAGGGGAAGGGGTGTAGTGGGAAGAGGTCTGAGTTTTGAGGCCCACTAATAGACTGGGCTGCAGGGAAATAGTGCCTGTTCGATGATTATTCATGTTTAAGTCCAAGGGAACAAGGTGCCATAGTGTTCCAGAGGTTAAACCCAGCCCTACAACATGGACTGCCCCTGATCTGATCTGATAGTCCCATATGGTGAATACATTTGGAAGGAATTTATTCCTGGAGGTTCATTTGATGGACGTTTCAGACTATGAGGTTGATTAATGAGGACGAAAGAAAGGAAAAAAAATGACAACCACCATTCCCCCGACTACTATTATCACCACCATCATCATAACAACAGCATTTCCACATGTCAACATTGGCATACATTACTACTTGAAAATTAGACATATTGGCTTTTCCCAACCCTGTCATTATGTACCAGAAAGCATTTACTCTATAGGCATTTTCACTTATTTTTATCAATCATCATATGCTTTCTTTAACCTTTGTGGAACTTCTGTTTATACTGCAGATTCCAACACTGATTTCAGACAAGATGTTTGAGTTAAGGTTACTATTATATAAGCTGCACACAGATGCTCACAAAAATACCAAACTGGAAGTGGTAAGATCAAGTTTAATAATGGTGGCAAGTGATCAAATACAGCACTGAGTAAGATGTGAAGATCATGAACGATCCACCTTATGTGAGGTGTTGGTTGTTCTCTCTTTTTGCCAGATGTTACCTACAGACATTTTCCACTACCTTGGTAATGGGTACTTTGTTTATTTTTGTGAATGTTGTGTAGCACCTAACTCAGGACATCAAAGACATTCCCACTATAGGCTACCTCAATTGAGACCCAGTAACTTTCTAAGCATGTGCAATCCACAAACCCCCAAATGCCTGTTTTTTTTTGTTAAGTATCCCTACCCCTTACTCTCAAAGTTGTTCAATTCCAGTCTTCAAGATGATTATGGTCCTAAGTGATGAGGCTGTTCTCTATGCCTCACAGCTCCAACAACTGTTTACTTAGCAAGTATGTTTTAGTGATTAATCTTCATGTCAATAACTCTCTATCATAGCACTCATGGGTTCTTAATGACTATCTCTGATTCACAGAGCCAATAAATACCTATCTGTTTCTGGAAATTGTTTGCAAATTGGTATCTCATGGTTTTCACTCTTTATCCCCTGTTTTGTAATAAACATCTCTTGTGATCATTGCTGCAAACATATTGTGGATCTGTAATAAACATACTGCTGTTACCAAATTTGAAAAGTGCTGTCAAGGAAAAACACAATATTAATAAGAACTAATGCTAAAATTCCAGAGTGACTACTAAATATATCTGTCAGTTGCTATGGTTGCAAACAATGTTACTAATATGAATGCTCAAAATGTAACATGTTCTGGTCTTAGCTGATTTGTATAGTTTGCTCCCTATATAAGTTTGAAAGACAGAAAAATGCAATGTCTACAGCACTCAAAATCTAAAAATGTCCTAATCTGCTGGCATGATCTAAGCACTTTGAAATCTTTGAAACTCTCCATATCACTGTCGAAGGAACTTCTTCACATAAAGCAGCAGAATCAACACACATGCAATCGATAATCTGAATCACCTAAATGATTGGAAGTAAACAGTATATCATAATAATATGAAATGTACTGGCCCTTGTTTGCCAACTGAAGTTTAACCAAAGACTCCCATGACAATGAAGAGCTGACATTGATGTCTACCCATAACTTTAGTAAAGATAAAGATTACACATTTGCAATGGCAGTAGAACGATGCAAAAACAAATGATGTGGCAATTGGAGGTTAGTGTAATCAACCATATATTTTCTAAGTGATCAGAGCTATTGTCATTTATACGACAAAGACATCACCAAATCTTCATAGATATTCCCTGTTTCCTAGGCCTGTTAATAGAAGGTCTGGGGCAGAGGCAAATATCCTGCACTTGTGTAGTGTGATAGGCTTTGGACGGTTAAAGTCTGGGCTTTGAGAACATTGTGATGGGGGTACTGATACCATCCTACTTGCCACTGCATCCAGTCCTCCCAAGCTCAGTTGGAATACCCAGCTTCAAATCATTATGTTAGAGAATGACCAGAAGACGCTACCAAAACTATACTACATCAACATACACAACACAACTCAATAGCTATCATAGATAAATATTGACTTTTACATATGCTGAGATTCGGACCAAGGAATTAAGAGCGGTTTAACTTAGTTGCTTGAATCTTTTAGGAAAATCATGCAGCGCACATAAACATATGCATAGTATTTCATTACTAAACAAAACATGAAACATTCCTATGTCCACTTAAATACCAGAACACAGTTACACCAAACCACCATGAACGTGGTCAGTCAGGAAGCCCAGACTCGCACAGAAAGGGCGCCTGTATTCGTAAAATGGTGGAGTGGTAGAAATGCACCATACCAGTGCAAGTAACAATAAAATACATGCGTTGGTGGCAGTGAATCCACTTGCACATCCAAGCTAAGGCCAGTCTGGCACACCTCTGCCTTGACCATGATCCTTTGGCCTCTATCGTGTGGTCAAGATTAGTAAATGGGCATGAGACAATGGTCCAGAACAGCATCTTTTTGGTAGTTGTTTAACCTGATATCCTTGGTGTGGTATGACCCTAAACCTTTTGGCTTCACTCCCTGATTTTTGCTGAAATTGTTTTTGTTGGCCTTAGGACTAATGTCCACTTTACCCCTGCTAGCCTGGCATATTTAATTTACTTCTTCGCCCATAGTAAAAGGTACTACTTATACACATGGCTTATAAATTAAATGCTACTAATGGGCAGCAGCACTAATTATGCCTCCCACTAAAGTAGCACTGTAAAACGTGTCTCAGGTCTGCCACTTCAACCAGTGGTGCAGTTTCAACTGCTATTTCGGTCTGGCAAAATAAACATTTTGCCAGTCCTAAAACTCAATTTCTAAGAAGTCACTCCTAAGTTAGGCCCTATAGACCTCTAGGGCAGGGTCTCTGGTATTTAATAAGTATGATATGTGGCTTTAAAGTATATTTGTCCTAGCAGTAAAAAAAAATCCTAAATGTTGTTAAACCATAGCCCAACATTGGGCTACCTTATTACACTTAAGTGTTCAGATACAGATATTCTGTTTACACTCAGAATAGTTGGCATTTTTTCTGCTCAAACCAACTGTGCCTTTCTTCCAGTGTCCTGGGTCATATGACTGTGAATGGCCCTGTTGTTGTGGGTTGGATATTGCTTCCAGACAGTGAGACAAAGGAAGCCTAGGTGGGAAGGGAGAGGCGTTTCCTGACAGGATGGTGAGGGAGGATTGGTACCCTGCCCTGATTACATTCCAAAAGGCTCTGTCTGCATCACACACAATGAAACCTGACACCAGGCCCACCCTTGCCTTTGTCACCCTAGACAATGTGGTGCCAGGACCAGAGGAAGGGGAAGAACTGACCAGAGCCAATT
Source organism: Pleurodeles waltl (assembly GCF_031143425.1). NCBI lineage: Eukaryota > Metazoa > Chordata > Amphibia > Caudata > Salamandridae > Pleurodeles > Pleurodeles waltl. The sequence continues at coordinate 271,867,598 of NC_090444.1, read as the reverse complement.
TTGGGGATAGATCAGGGAATTCCACCACACAGAGGCTGCCACCAAGAATAAAAATGGGACCTTCATAACCGCTCATCATAACACTCCTGGTCCTATGGAAAATTCAGGAGTCCCCTGCTGCCAGAAGCACTGCCCTGCTGCTAGAAGGACTGAGGTGTCGCCTGTAGACTTAAGAATGGACCTGCTTGCTTTGATCCAAGGCTGCCCATAGTGACTGACCTCCTGTGTGAGCCACAGGGACCCAACAGGCTTTCAGTGGCCTCTCTGCAAATGCCTAGCTGACCAGCATCAATAGAACCAGGTCCTAGACCTTTGACTGCCATCAGTGATAAATCCTCCACAAGAAAAGGAGAAATCCTTGAAGCTTTGGGCTCCTTGCCATTGCAAAAGGACCTCTCTGTGCCGAGAATTGACCACCATTGATGATCACCAATCCAAAGGTCCAGCAGGGCCTGCTCTTTGCAATAACCAATAGCAGGATACCTTCACTTTGCGCCGATAGAGACCGTCTACAATGATCAACCTACATGAAGTCCAGTGATGACCACCTGTTTCAGCTACAGAAATGAAAGCCTGTGACACTCAGGGGGTCATTCCGACCCCGGCGGTCAAGGACCGCCGGGGCCGGGGTCGGCGGGAGCACCGCCAACAGGCTGGCGGTGCTCCGCAGGGCATTCTGACCGCGGCGGTATGGCCGCGGTCAGAACAGGAAAACCGGCGGTGTCCCGCCGGTTTTCCGCTGCCCTGAGGAATCCCCCATGGCGGCGCAGCTTGCTGCGCCGCCATGGGGGATTCTGACCCCCTCACCGCCATCCTGTTCCTGGCGGTTCCGACCGCCAGGAACAGGATGGCGGTGAGGGGTGTCGTGGGGCCCCTGGGGGCCCCTGCAGTGCCCATGCCAATGGCATGGGCACTGCAGGGGCCCCCGTAAGAGGGCCCCACTTTGAATTTCAGTGTCTGCTTAGCAGACACTGAAATTTGCGACGGGTGCTACTGCACCCGTCGCACCCTTCCCACTCCGCCGGCTCCATTCGGAGCCGGCTTCCTCGTGGGAAGGGGTTTCCCGCTGGGCTGGCGGGCGGCCTTCTGGCGGTCGCCCGCCAGCCCAGCGGGAAAGCCAGAATGGCCTCCGCGGTCTCTCGACCGCGGAGCGGCCATATGCCGGTTCCAGCCAGACGGGCGGCGACCGCCGCCCGCCGGCCTCAGAATGAGGCCCTCAATGTGCTCTTTGCACTGATAGCCCATCGTTGTGACCCCCTCCAGTGCAAACAAAAATCTTCACCCCGGTCTTGAGAAGGTATCGTTTCAGCTGGAGTAACCCCATCCCTGTATCTGTATCAAGCTGGGAAAACAACCCAAGAGGATTTCAGTGGCAACCATCAGCCACTCGCATCAAACAGGCCCCTAATTGTTTTCCAAGCTTGTGATTTAGAATGTACATTTATTTTCCTCAGTAGCCCCAGCTGGTGCACAGTCCCTTTTTTCCTTCCAGAAGAGGCCATAATGTAATAGGCTGAAAGTCATCAGCCATACATTTTGAGAAGCCCTTATTTATTTGACAAGACTGAGAGGTCTGTGCACAGAAGTGCAAAGAGGCTGATACCCACTTCCTTCATAGCCCACCCCACATGCAAAAAGAAGGCATGGCAAGAGAGCATCCCATGTATGCCTCATGAGTTCTGGTAGGCCTGTAATCTTGCCCTTTAGGGTACTGTTGAGCCTTCAACAAGCCCATGTGCCTAGGGGTGGCATGGTGTGGAGAACTTGTAGGTTACCCCACAGTCATCCCACATGGACTTCATGTAAGTAGACATGAAGTGAATACCTTGGTCTAACACAACTTCCTTCAAGAAGCCCACTCACATAAATATACCCATCAGTGCCCTGTCCACTCCGTCCTCAGAGGAATTGTCTCTGGGTATTGGGTGGCTTGGTCCAGTAAAGACCAGGGTGGACCTTTTGTTTAGGGCAGATTTGGGGGAAACAGATCTAACAATATCAATACCCACCATGCTAAAGGGTATTCCCACTATTGGGATTGGAAGCAGGGAGGTATTTTGCGTTGACTCTGAGTTCTCCTGGCCTGGCTGGGACAAGACCTGCAGAGTGCATATGAGGTCATTCTCATCTGGGCCAAAAAAAAGTGGATAACCAACCTTGTAAAGGTTGGCCTGCCTCAGATATCCTGCTAGGAGTATGTCATTATCCACACCCAACATGAAGGCCCAAAAGCAATAGGGGAGCACCAACACCAGAGTTGCTCCAGGCTCAGGTACCTTGGGCCCACTCTACAGGACATCATTATCCAATAGAGCAGGTTATCAGCCCAGGTGTCATCAGCTGCGTGAACCTTAGTCAGCCATCATAGGCCCTCATGTGTAGGACACTCTGCCCCCCTTCTATTTTCCATTATGCCAACTTGGATAGGTCCCGAAGGGCAGCAATGTCTTCCCCTGTAGGTTCAAGGGCCTCCAACTTTGGTTCTGCTTCATCCTGGACTAGGGAAATCTCAAGAGTAGGTATTCCATGTCCCCTGTCTGCCTTCTTTTTGGCAGGTACCTGGACCATTTCCAGGGGCCAGGTGCTTTTTGCCTTCCCTTTTCGGCAGCCATGGATGTTTTGGTCAGACACATCCACTCAGGGAACCCTAACATCTACAGGTGAGGCCCAAGCTCCATCTCCTTCCAGATGGTGTACTTCATGTCAGGAGACAACATTTACAACATGGGCATTACAAATCAATGACTTTCCCACACATCCTTTACCATGAAAGGCCTTTCTATGCATGTTTTTACCACACAGATACCTTTACCACGCATACATTTACAATGAAATGGTAAGTATTTATAAGGTAAGTGTGTGAAATATGTATAGGGTGTAAGGGTGTTTTTAGGGTATAGGGGTGGGTAAAGGTATAGGGTGGCAAGGATGTTTTTAGGATTTAGGGGTGGTAAACGTTAGAGGGTGGTAAGTGTTTTTGGGGTAAGGGATTGGTAATGGTATAGGGAGGTAAGGGTGTTTTTAGTGTTTAGGGTTGAGTAAGGCTATTGGGTGCCATGGGTGTTTTACTGTTTTAGGACTTAGGGGTGGGTAAAATGACAGGGTGGTAAGGGTGTTTTGGTGTTCATGATGGGTAAGGGATAGGGTTGTAAGGGTGCTTTAAGGGTTTAGGGGTGGGTAAGGGCTTATGTGGTAAGTGTGTCTAGGCTTTAGCTGTGGTAAGGGTACAGGTTGGTAAGGGTGTTTTTAGGGGTTACAGGTGTGTAAGGGCATAGTGTGGCAAGGGTGATTAGGGACTGGGGTCAGTAAGGGCATAAAGTGAGAAGGATGTTTTTAGGGATTGGGCTGGGTAAGGAAATGTGGTGGTAAGGATGTTTTAGGGTTTACGGGTAGGTAAATCCATAGGGTGGTAAGGGTGATCTTAGGGTGCAGGGGCTGTTGATAAGGGTGTTTTTAGGGTTTGGGGTGAAGAAGGCATAGGGTGGTAAGGATGTATTTAATTCTTAGGGGTAGGTAGGGACATATGGTGGTAAGGGTGTTTTTAGTGTTTAGGAATAGGTAATGGTATTGGGAAGGTTAGGATGTTTTTAGGGTTTGGAGTTGGGTAAGAGTTTAGGATGGTAAGGGCATTTTTAGGCCTTGGCGGAACTCACAGAGTTTCACTCTGTGGAATTATGGGGAGTTGCATAAAAACTCTGTGGGATTAGGCAGAGTTCCACAAGTGGGCCGAATTTGAGCATGTTGCGCTGCTGATTTTTCGCGTTGGGTGCTTGTTCTGTGCTGTAAAATCAGCATGAATGACACCATGTGGCGCGCAAGATGATGCTACTTCTTTCTGTCACTCAAGTAGACTTTCTACTCCAGCTGCAGGTTTCTGAACACAAACTATTGTAACATGCTGCAAAAGCCTGCATTGAGAAATCTCACCGGGAGGCGTTCTAGCACCCAAAAATCACAGCAGGGGATGCAAATTCTCACTCCCGCTTTCCAACTTTACATTAGCAAGCTACATGGCGATTAGTAGAGTTTTGTCAGAACTCTGCGCTCCAAGCGAAGCGTGGATTGGGCAAAACTCTATGAATGCCGCCGGCGGAGCAACATTTTTCTCCCACCCCTAGTGTTTTTAGGGTTTCGGGATGGCTACAACAATAAGGTGGTACGGGTGTTTTTAGGGATTGGTAAGGGCATAGGGTGGCAAGGGCATCTTAGGGATTGGGGTGGATCAGGGCATAGGATGGTAAGGGCATTTTAAGGTTTGCAGTTGGGTAAGGTCATAGGGTGTTAGGGGTGTTTTAGGGTTTAGGATTGATAAATGCATAGGTTGGTAAGGTGGATTTAGAGTTTAAGGGTGGGGTAAGAGAATAAGGTGGAAAATAATTTCACTCCCAGACATGCAGAATTGTGTTGGGGATGAATGACATGCAAACAGAGGGGACAATATATTTATATATTATAGACAGGCCAAGTCCAGCCGTGCAGCATAATCCTATAGGAGCAGGGAGGATGAAACATATATTATGCAAGGGAGGCAGCATGATTGGGCCAGCTCATCTAAGAACATTTTTTTATGAGTAGCATGTTCAGTAGCCAACCCACCCATGGGAATCAGATTTCTACAGAAGTACATGGATGGGCAGTTCCACACCGTTTAATATTTGTGGGGTGAGTAGTATTTTTAACGCCTGCAGAGTTTTTTTGTCCTTTGGCGGATCAGTTATCATGCAGAAATAAGTGTAACTGAAAGGTCGAACAGATGTATACATATGTATAGAGCCCTCCATAGCCCTTCCATCCCCCTTTTGTCATATTTCAGCCATGCCCAAAGAGAAGATAAATAGTGCCACTCGGGTTGCCCATTCCTCCTTGGGCCACCTGAAACTAGGAATGAACAGCAGAAGTAACTAAATGTCATCTTGCTCTTTGTCCCTTGCTAGTCTCCATTGTTGCCACTGGGAAGTACACAAGAAGAACAGCCAAAAGAGGAGGCCAGAAAGGTTTGTATTTTATGTATTTCATGGGCACCTAACTACCAACAGAGCTGTGAATTCTTCCACTTTCACTCCCACTTTTACTCCTACCACTTCTATGATGCACTTTATTTTAAAGGTTTATGTCAGACTGAGGAGTTTTTACAATAATCGTTTACATTGCTTTGATGATGAGTTTTAATATCATTTCACACTATCATTGCCTAACATAATTACATTGCGGCTGTGTGAATAGCTATTGCCAATGCATTAAAAACAACTGATTTGAATGCCAGGATGGGCATAGGCATCGATTCACCAAAATGTCAGGTTTAGCATAAGTGACATCACATACTATTTGACCTGAATTACATTATAGGAAGCAACATCATATGACCCTTGACACTGATTTTTCCCTCGAAGGCATGTCACATGACCTTAACATCCCAATGATTGACATTGCTGAATTTGTATGATAACACTATGATTAGTATAAGAGCAAGCATGTCTTTTCTAGTTACGGCCTATATTGTGGTGCAGACTTTATTTTTGAAAGTTCTAGGGCATAATACCTGACCTGAATTGTGGTGAGCAAGCAAAGCGAGTTAACTAGACATCTTTAATGGGGATTCTCCACTTGGGAAGAATTTGTACAAAATGAGACAAAATTGTACATTAAAAAATACAAGTTTCACATGAATTTGCCATAGGCTCTGAAATGCAATAATTAAAGCCCTCATTATGAAAGCGGCGGTAAACACCGCCGTGTTCATGCTGGTGGTCTTTCTATAGAAATTATTTACATTAAGAAAGGCAGAGCGAGAGGGATTAAAAAGGAGATAGAGAGACCAACATAGATCTCCACAACAAATCCTTCTTCACCTCTTCCGTCCAACAATTGCCACCTGAAGTAGCTACCTTCAAACAGGCAGTAAATCTAGGCCTTAAATCCTTGCTACAGAGCAGACAGAATACGTTTCAGAATTTCAGCAAAGCTGAAAAAGAGGCCTTAGCAGACCTTAAAGAGGATGACTCTGTGATTATAAAACTGGCAGACAAAGGGGGAGGGATGATGATACTCCCCAAAGAGATGTCTCATACAGAATGCCAAAGACTTCTGCAATTCTCTACATTACAAAAAAAACTGACAAGAGACCAGACAACAGACATTAGAACGGGAGGTTGCGTTCTTAGCGAGAGGGCGTCTACACAATGGCTGGATAACCGAGAAAGGTGGCATCTTTGCTTATTGAAAAAGAACCAAAAACACCCAACTTTTACATATTGCCGAAAGACACCAAAGATATTCTAAACAAACAAGTAAATATGAATTTTGACCCAGATAGAGAGATGCTGCTGACTCTTGACGTGGAATCTCGTTACACTAATATCCCACAAGAGACGATACTAGAGGTAATTGAAGGGCCCCTAACCCACCGATAGGAGAAGACAATTACACCAGTGGAGCTCATACTAGATTATACCCATATGGTTTTAACAAGAAATGTGTTTGATTATGAAGGGGATTTCTTTTTGCAAACCATTGGAGCATCCATGGGCAGTACCAGTGTCCCCAGCCTGTCATGCCTATATGTGCACAGTTTTGAAACACAGTTATTATACTCTGAAGAAAATTCTTTCATGAGCCAGATGAGACTATGGAAAAGATACATCGACGATACCTTGGTAATTTGGCAGGGTTCTAGAGAAGGAGCATCGGATTTCAGTGCCTGGCTTAACAACTTTGACCCGCTCGTAAGATTCACTATGACCGTTAGGAATGGATCTAAAAATATACCACTAATGGGGAATCCTAAAAACGGAGGTTCAGTATAAACCAATTGACAAAAAAAGTTTACTGCGCTTCAACAGTTTTCATCCCTGGGCCGGGAGAGAGGGTTTACCAATTGGGAAATTCTTAAGACTGAGACCTAATTGTACTGAAATAGCAAAATACCAAGAGCACGCAGATACACTTACTATGCAATTAAGAGAAAGGAATCACCCTGCTCGAACCACTGAGAGAGCAAAAAAGTGTGCTAGGAACAATGACAGAGAGGCCCTGCAGGGTACATATGAGAGAACATGGAAACCATAACTAATATGTGTCAACCTCATAAACGAGAAGGCTGGGGTATTCTCAATTCTGGAAACCTGAATATTGAACAACATCTATTCTCCTTCAGACGAAGTCAGAACCTTATAGACGCACTTGTACACACACACCCCAAAAAAGAAATATAAAAACTCAAATTACAATATGGAACACACCAATCGCAAGAGGCCACCAACCATGTAGCAGGTATGGGATGAGTCATTTTACTAGAGAATGCAAGTCAGCGGACCTGGGTCTCGCTGGGCCCTGGGTACTGAACCACCTGACGAAATGTAACTCAAGTGATGTCATCCACATCCTAAAATGTCTATGCGACCTGCTATATATTAGCATGACTACAAGGAGCGTGAAAATACATATCACTGAGCATAGGAGCACAATCAGATGTAGAAATGACAACACAAAACTTACCAAACACTACACTGAAAAATACACACAGTGGATGACATTGAAAGGTATATTATAGAAAAACTGGACAATAGACATAGTAACATGAGCAAGGCACTTCTGATGTATGAACAACGATAGGTCTTTAAACTCCAGACAGATACACAGGGACTTAAAGATGACATCCCCTGGGGGTCCCTGGGCAGTTGAGCCTGGGGCTTATAAGCAGGTTCTCACTCTCCAATGTGGTTAGTAAATGACAAAAATAAGGGTTGGGTGTGTTTTTCTTAGTCGATCCGTATGCTGCACAGCCAGGAGGGAGGAGTCGTGTTATATATACATGCCATTGAGGGGGTCATGTAAATAAACATTATATCATTGTAACACTATACACAGGGGATCATATCTCCCCGGCCCCCCAGCCCGAATAGGTGTCAAGGTCATATTAATGCTATGCCCTGGGGAGAGATAATTGTTTTAGTCCCTGTACAGTGTATTTTCAGAGAGGACTATTACAATGATAAATTAACTCATATCTTAGGCATCCCAGGACCCCTGTGTCATATATTGAGACCAGGTTTTGATCTCCATCCGGGACATGATTTACCTGATACTGGTGTTTTATCAGAGGGAGAGGGAGTACATCCGCCTTTGATCTAAGATGCTGCTTTATTGCTCCGCAAGGACACATGCCTCACAAGCAGCTCTTTACGAAGAGGAATTTGAAGCAGCCTATCATGATGTATGCGCAGCCGTCGTACAGACTACATATCCCATGAGGGAATGAGACAGGTCGGTGTGATGACCACACCTATCATCACCACCACAGGATCGTACAATGATTGGATAGGCCAGCGTTGGGCCTTTTGGCCATATGGCCACACCTCCCTCCCCTCGCAATGAATGGAAGAGAATCGAACAAGGTGCCTGTGAACTGGGCAGCCAATGTAGAAATACATTTTTGCCACCATTGGTTGTCTGGAACCTAAAACAGGTGAAAGAACTTCCACTAATTGAAACCGCTAATATAAATTTCTTCACGAGAAAATAAACAGTCATCCAGTCGCCTGTTCCAGGGTACAGGGTAGGAACAACACAGGCATTTCTCCTTGACGAAGTAAGTGGAATAAAATAGGAGGTACGAATGGGGCCCTGTATTACATGTGCTTGAGGGATTGTCTTGGTACTATCCCTGATAATCAATGTGAGCGAGTTTCTCTAATAGAGGGGTCTATACATACATTGATGTTCTGGTTGACTATTACCTTGTTCCTAGTGTGTGACTACAGGAGTTGCCCACCCTGAACCGACCACAAGGCAAAGGGTCCTCTAGTCATTGGTAACTGCTGATCAACTTCATGTGATAAATGTACACGTGTGCTTTTTCACGTGTCTTTGTCACATTTTTCCTGCATGTCAGTGTGTTTCTCATCACGTGTGCCAACATCTTAATTATATGTATATACAAAGGTGCTCTAAACTCTGAATGATGGGACCCGAAATAAACAGGAGTTGCCAAACAGAAAGTTAGTTTACTTTTGAATAAATTATCTGCTATCTTCCTATTTTTATGTTGAGCAGGTGGTTCCACTTGAGTATTAAAGAAAGAGTTGGTCAACACTGCATCTTAATCTTTCTCCTTTCTTGGATCATGGTGAAGGTCCTATAGATTTGCCTTGACAAATGCCAAAGACCATCATAGGCTGTGAGGAGGAATAGCCCCTCTTGAGATTGAGTTCACCTTGGTAGTACTTTCTTACCAGGGTGGGAAGACGTGGCTGATGATGAAGCCTGTCACATTATGTAAGTGAGCTCACCTCGTCCAAATTTTTGGGATGCCAAGGAATTCTTAAATAGGAAGGATAAGGATAGAACAACAGGTTCTGAAGTGAAGAACCTGTTCTGACTTTGGGTACCACGCACTTTGGGTTGAGAGTATAGTAGAGGCAAGCGTGGGACTCATTTCAGCCTCAGTTTTTTCTCCCTCTGTGTATCATATTATTAAGGAGTGACCTGAAGTATTTTAAAGAGTACAGGAGTTTGATTTTCTGGACTTCAGGTTAGACAAGTCCAGATCCTGGTACTTGTAGATCTCAAAGAGCACCCTAATTGTGAAACACTAGGCTGGTGCCATACAAAGATTTGCCAACAAGCGGCTTGGTCCGCTGTACATCCAGCTGTGGAGATTTATAAGGCCCAAGCAGGGAGGGCTGCATTGTTCCGGTCAAAACTCTGGGGCCATTGTAACACCAGTCCCTTGAGTATAGCAGAAAATAACTTTCTTAGAGGCATTTTGGGCCTAGGGAAGGGCATGCCACTCACTCTGTTCTGCCTGGCCTTAGAGATCCTTGAGGCATTGTCACTGCTAGCTTAATGATCCCTATTGTATTGGATTCAAATTTGGAGCAGTGATGAATTGTTTCATCTTAAGGAGGGCTTGCAGGATGTCATCTTCACTAATGGTGCAGGGAAAGTTGGATGGTTAAGGGCATTCAAAAAGGGTTGGTCTGAATTTGGTCTAGGATAATTATGGAGTGAGCCACGGTCCATTCAGAGAGGGGATGCTGCCATAGTTAAAAGAAAAGAAACTGGTGAAAGAGAAAGCTAGTAGTTGTAGGGATCAATCATCCTCACTAGGGAGCTTATTTCTCCTCCACAAAACTGTCTGTGAGGCTAAGGAATGTTTGAAGTTTATTAGCCCTGTATCTCCAATTCAGGTATGGCTCTCTCCCTGTAGTAGCCTTTACCGATAACTACAGGAAAATAACCAGGGATCTGATTACTGTTTTCATTGTAAACCTATATGTGAAAGCGATGAACACGTGCTGTTTTCCTGCACTCTTAGTGCGAAACCGAGGTCCAAACGCATTGTTTCAATGTGTAGATTCCTCAGTCTATTTACCAGAGGAGAAGCATATAGAGCATGTACCAGCAGCACCTTCTTGTGTGAACTAAATGCAGAGTGCTAGACATTGTATAAAAGCTATGCTCCAGATGATTTTTATTTCCTTTATGTGATTGTAACTGCTTGATGAATTTTTGTATGTGACTCTTTAATATGTTTATTTTTGTTTTCAGTTGTTTCAAATCACAAATGTTTTTAGATGACTTTATGGATCTATTTTTTGTTGATCAAACATAATGTTTCGAACTATCAATAAATGAAATGGTACGACAGGAACTTGCACCAAAATCTTATGCGTCCTCAAGGCTGGCATAACGAGGAAAAATGTTTTAATTTCTCCTTGTTTTTCCATCATTGCATATGTGTTGCATTGTACAGCACACATACAAAGCAAAAAAAGCCTTAAAATATAAATGTTGTATTGAAGGGAGACATTGCAGTACAAGATCTATGCTTCAGAGAACGCGCACACCCTAGCAATAGTGCACAAGGGTGTGTGCTTTGGCACACAGCTGCCAAATGTGCACAAGCGCACAGGGAGAGAATAAATGCACCATGTCTCAGAAGATATGGCACATTTTTCTCTCTCTCTCTGATGCAAGGCAGTGCAGCAACTCTGGTGCAGTGTTGCCTTGTGTCAAAGAATAGTAAATCTGTATCTCAAGCTCACTCACTGCCACTGACTGTCCCTCACTTTCCCTCACAAGCACATGCTTACACATATAGACACACTTGCTGAGACATACACATGCTCCCTCTCATTTAAATGCTCTCTCACCCACGAGCAAACACAGCATTCATTTAAAACTAGTTTTCGTACCACAGCTGCTGCCAATAGTCACGTTCCAGCTAACTGTGCTCCATTTATTATTACACTCATAGTGAATATTAAAATATTATTCACTATTGGCATAATGAAGAAAGGATAATAAATAAGGAAGCCTCACCTGTGTTCTCGGCATTGATTTTGCCACCTCTCAGTTCATGGGTCTCAAAGGCAGTGCCATAGGTTGCAAGCGGCAAGTCAGTCGCGACCCCTAAATGACATCCAGGAGGATGGGGGTGCAGAAGTGCCCTAGGAAAAAGCATGGTGGTGCACATATCGTGGTCACAATACTGAGGGCAAAAGCTTGGTTCAGGGACCCCCTCATTTGGAGGTGGAAAACTCAGACATTATCGGGTGCGATAAAATGCTTGTCAATTACTGTCTAACTCCATCTCAGTGCTATAAAAGTCTGCAAATCTTCTTATGTTATGAAATTCCTCATTCTAAATTGCTTGCATTACACCCCTTGGCCGGACTCTAAATCCATTGATTTAAATTATTTTGTATCTTAACATTGACATCTGTGTTGTCTTATTATGCATATTTCATAGTTTTCGCTTTGACATACATTCATCTGTCAAAAACACTGCGTTGTATCATTTAGTCTGAAACAAGTTATATGCTCTTATCTTATTTTATTTTGTTTGGGTTCTTTAAGTGCACACGCCTCTTTACCCTTTCCAGTTCAGTTCCTTTATTGTGTGCATTGATATCTGAAATTCACGTGCAATTTGTGTAGCAATGCGCCTTTGTCATTCTTCGGTACGACCCTGTTACTGTTTGTTTGTTGATTGGGACTTAACGTTCTATAATTTTTATTAATATCCTCATTACTTACCTAGGCAAACTAATTCCCACGAACATTTAATCATGTAAATAACATTTTGACTTTTTTATTGGTATAATTATTCAGATGCCTTGTTGTTCCATCTGATAATTTTAGGTCTTTGACTACCTCTGGTGATTTGCATATACTGTAATTACCACAAGGATAGTGACCTTACCGGAATAACCTTCTCAGAACGCATAATCCAGAGCAGTTATGAAAAGAGTAAATGAACAGCGAGGGGCGCATAATTGCACCAATGACTATCGTCTGAAGGAGAAAAAAAACAATGAACGAACTGACACATAAGGAAAAAGCACTTACAGGATGCCTAACAAACACAAATTTCCATGTAATGGCACTGTATTAAAAAGAAGCCTGGTGTGCATGCAGTAGCGTCTCACCCAACAAAAGCAGGAGGAAGGCATTGATGTCAAGGACAGGACTGACACACTCAATGCTCTAGGGAGATAGTATTCCTGTTCAGTGACCCTGGCGAGATCTTTTTACACAATGCGTGAGCAGTAGGATAGGCGCAGCGATGGGGGCTTTGTTCCAGCGTTATAGATGATGCTGCGTAATAAAGATCGTATGCTGAACCATCTCTCAAAGGAAGTACACAGAATCACTACTATCGCATTGTTGATGATGGGTGCGTACCTGCTGCTGTGACCTTATCTGGCTTCACTCGGACGCAAACTAGAGTCAAGATGTAATGAATGTTGCTGTGGGCTGATATCTCCTGCAATTAACACACTCTGTGGTGTAAAAAAAACCCTGAGAGGGCCACCCTAGGAAGAAGAGGGTGCCCACACCCAGACATTTCTCCTTTCACCACTAAATCATATATATTTTTCAAAACTAAATATATTTAATTAAATGCCTATGTATTTTCTTGCTCATTTGATGAACAAATTCAAAATGTACATATCTTCAAAATGTTAAATTGAGCCCAATCGAACAAAGTGGTACTTTTATCTTAGAAATGTCGTCTTGGACATGAATGAAAGCAATGATGCTACCCATATCATCAACCCACGTAGAGGAGCTAAGAACAGGAAAGTAGTAACACATTGCTGTTGAAGGTCAGCGATGGTTTAAACCGGGAGACAATTAGGGACAGAGTAAATTAGCAAGCACTGGCAAAGCAAATGGGTCTGGGGCTGGCTTGTGTGGTGGCTACCAGCCTTTTGACTTTGCCTACACTTGCTTTGTTTTTTTCATGGTTTGTGTAAACAATTATTGTTGGGGAGCTGCTGGCCAGTCGCACAAATAAAAAATGTTCAAAACCAAAAGGTGTTGTAGTCCCAAAAAAGCACACACTGGCATAGTCGTCCTTGGTAATTAAGGGCACTCCTTTGAATGTGGATGTGAACCTTGTGAAAGAGAAGAATGCTGTCACTCACAGTAAAGTTAACCAATGGTTGAAAAGTGCTGACCCATTGCGACAAATTATACATTAAAGGAAAATGTGAATGCCACAACAAATTACCCGTGACTTAAGCGGTCTGGCTGAAAGACTGCTTAACTAAGTATATTACATTATAAAATGTAAGTAAAATCAAAAGACAATGGCTAACCCCAGACCCAAAAGTGAGAATTATTCTACAATGGATAAATAAATACTCACATCCCTGGTGCTATGAGATAATAAAAAAATAAAAAAAAGTTAAGCTAATTAAAATCAGGAAGCGATTCGTGGAACGTGATGGAGTCAGGATTTCTATACCAGCTACACTAAGGGCCTGATTTATACTTTTTTAGGGCTGCATTTGCATAATTCTGTGACGCAAAAGCAGTGCAAACTTGCAAGATATAATTGAATTTTCTACGTTTGCACCGCTTTCGCATCATAAGATGACGCAAATGTGGCGCTAAAAAAGTATAAATCAGGCCCTAAGTGTCACCAGTAAGGTATTGCTCAGTACTGGGTAGAGAGTCAGAAAACGGTGACTCAATGAATTGAGTGATTGTCTAATGTTAGTGTGACATTAGGCTAGGAATTCTCTATGTGGTATCTTCTGGGGCATTCATAATCAATCAAGCCATTTTTTTTTACCTTAACTTGAATTGACAGGTTCAGGCACTACACTGAAGATCACTCACAAGATACCAGAAGGAAGTAAACCCCCAAGAAAATACAGAAAAGGATAGATAGAATTCACGTTAAACTGAATTGGGATGAAGTTTTAAGAATTAATGGAAAATACAGGGAGAAAAGGATGACAAATACCTGCAGTTATTGTTTTTCAGTGATGATATGTGGGGTTATTGTACTCTGAATTGTAACTGCTTTTATGTCATTAAAACATTATAAAACTTTTGAAACAAGGTTTTCTCAACCTATAGGGCCACGGGCATTAGCTTTTAGACATCAGAACTATATTTTGTGGTTCATACATTTTACAGGATCAGGCCTCACACAGTTAGGTTAGCTTCAACTGGCATTGTAATGTAGTGATCAGCTTCAGACTACAACACTGGATCTCAAATTATATAGGTCTTGTAGGCTTTGGCCACAAACACTAGGGCTATCTCTATGTGAACACCCAATTTACAAGTTTCGGCCTAAGATAGGAGGGTTATCCCATACCTACATTTTAACAAACAAGTTCAGGCCTCATACGACATACCTATATCAGAGTCTGAGGACTTGGCAGTGGGTCTGTCGTTTGAATTGCAAGGAATTGACAGTCTTAGACCTTACACAACAATGTAATAGGCTAGGTTACAAGTTACAACACACTAACAACATTTCAGCTACAGAATTATGCTTCAGGAGGCAAACAACTCACAGGCCTCAGACAGCCCAGCTATAACCCAGGCTATGCAGGCAAAGATATGGCTCATTTCTGACAAATCTTCAAGTTGCAGTATCAAACATATTGGGCCAGATGTATGAAAGCTTTTTGCATTCGCAAACGGTGCGAATGCCCATTTGCAAATGCAAAAAGCCATTTCATAATGTATGAAGGACATTCTGAACGCAATTCTAAGGAATCGCTAAAATAGCGATTCCTTAAAATTGAGACCCTGTTTAGAGAGTCGCAAATTGCGACTCTCAAAATAAGAAATCGCAAATAAGGATTCCTTATTTGCGATTTCTTAGCACATGTAAGAAGCAATTCCTAAATGCGAATTGGGCATTTAGGAATCACTATTTACCACCAGGTGGAACCTGGTGGTAACCATGTGCAAATTTTAAAAATACATTTAAAATGCATTTTTAAAATGTACATGTAAAGCCCACATGCCCTTTTGGCATGTGTGCACCTTACATGTCCTAAAAAAATATTTTGGGGTGCAGCAGAGGGAGCCTTAGGCCCCCAGCACCCTGGGGTTTTGCATTTCCAAAATTGCGATTTCTAGTTAAGAAATTGCAATTTTGGAAATGTAAAAAATTCGCAGATATGGGCCTACAGGCCCATAGGTGCGAATGGGGCCGGTATCGCAATTTGCGATTCGGTAATAGTATTTGCGATTTTTAAGAAATCGCTATTACCGAATCGCAAATGTGATTTGTTTCTATGTTGTTTTTCATCATGTTAATAATTAGTGTGCACTAAAATGACAAGTGAATTCAGGAGAGAAGTTTTTAAAATGTTACATGCAAATGTTGAAGTTTGTAGTTCTGTGCCATGGTTACATAAATATATTAACAGAGTTATTTTGTTTTAAAATTACTGTAACATGAACACTGACAAAGCGGATTATGTTGAATTCATAAATTTGAATGTTAAATGTGCCTTATTTCCAAAATTGAATATGCTGTTTTAATTCACTTCGCTTAGCCTAAGTGAGGCCTGCAAGGCCCAGTTTCCTGACTGTGCAGAAAATGTTTAGTGATTCTCTCTAATGTGTACTTTTCTTTCAGACTTCTTTCTCATGTGAATGCTAGCTTGGTAATAGATGTTGTATAGTTTTACACATAGTGAGCCTGAGAAACTAACCTTGAGCCCAGGACATTCAGGAACTGTGGAATGGACTGTTTATACAAATATTTCAACCAGCCCGAATAAGCTAAGATGGAATGATTTCTACATGTTGGTTATGGGAATTTTCAGCAATGTTGCAGTCCATGTTGCATGACTGACGTTCATCAGACAGATACACCTTCTGCGTCATATGGAGTGAAGGATGGGTGGATCATCTTGCACTATGAGCTTTGATATGCCATTCCCCAGCTGGATTTGTGGCATTCTTCTTCTTTGAACAGATTTTCCCCACTCTTCCCTTCTTGCTGAACCCCCTTGGTCTCTGAGGGGTACAGTCATCTCTACCCTCGACCCTTGGATATGCTTTGCTAAGACGTAGAGATTTTTCCTTTGACCCAAAGAAGAGGACTCTTGATAAAGCTTCTAAAATGCTTATGCCTTCCCTTTTTACCTACTTTTTGCCAACCTTAGTTTTTCACTTGTTTTCTCAGATTTCCTTTTCCTAATTCTTTTTGTACTTCTTACCTTTTTGCCCACATGTTTTTAAATCAACACATGTTAACATGGACTTGCTAATTCGTAGGGTTCTCCTTGACCAGGTTACTAAATTGTAGAATTTAAACTGCTAAATGATTAACAGAATTAGACAGCATTTGTTTTCTCCTTTTCAAATTTTCTTATTGAGGTTATGTGGAGCATTGATTGAGTGCTTAGCCTTTTTAATGTTAGTTTGTTTGAACTTTTTTAGGTGTTTTGGACACCCTATTATGATTCTGTAACTTTATAGTCTTGTCTTGAAAATTATTTACATTACTCTGAGCCTTAATCTGTGATCAAAAAAACCTTGGGCTTTATCTCAGACTGGAGTTTTCCTTGTGTGGTCACATTGGTCATACTGTCATTCATAATTGATTTGTTGTGTAGTTGATGCCTATGTCTCCACACACTTATGCTGGGTGAAAAGATGCATCAACTTCGTCCAAAGCATAATCCTGGGAAGGAATATGCCCCAGCATCTCTGAAGTCACACAGCTCATACTAATGTTTGCTTTAGACAGCAGAGCTATCTCTCAGGTTCCACAGAACCGCAGATAGCTGGGCTACATCTCAGTCTACTCTGAACCTCTGGGTAAGTTTGCAGACAACAGACCTATCTTTCAGTTTAAAGAGAAACTACAAACTATGGGGGTCATTCTGACCCTGGCGGTCATTGACCGCGAGGGTCAATGACCACAAGAGCACCGCCAACAGGCTGGCGGTGCTCTCAATGGCATTCTGACAGCGGCGGTTTGGCCGCGGTCAGAAAGGGAAAACCGGCGGTCTCCCGCCGGTTTTCCGCTGCCCTCAGGAATCCTCCATGGCGGCGCAGCTTGCTGCGCCGCCATGGGGATTCCGACACCCCATACCGCCATCCTGTTCCTGGCGGTTCGCCCGCCAGGAACAGGATGGCGGTATGGGGTGTCGTGGGGCCCCTGGGGGCCCCTGCAGTGCCCATGCCAAAAGCATGGGCACTGCAGGGGCCCCCGTAAGAGGGCCCCACTTTGAATTTCAGTGTCTGCTCCCGTCGCACCTTCGCACCTTCCCACTCCGCCGGCTCCATTCGGAGCCGGCTTCCTTGTGGGAAGGGGTTTCCCGCTGGGCTGGCGGGCGGCCTTCTGGCGGTCGCCCGCCAGCCCAGCGGGAAAGCCAGAATGGCCTCCGCGGTCTTTCAACCGCGGAGCGGCCATATGGCGGTTCCCGCCAGGCGGGCGGCGACTGCCGCCCGCCGGCCTCGGAATGAGGCCCTATGTATTTATATTTATGTATTTATTTAATTATCTCCCATTTGTACTGGCATTACTTCACAGTAAGGCAAGAGTGCATTTTACAGATAACTAGTAGATACAGAAAAAGTGATAACATCACATTTAGTGACATTGAGTTTTAACAAACTTGCTTTAATATAATCAGGGACAGAAGTAAGACTGGTAGGAAGAGCAGTCAGTGATGTTATTTTATCCTCTTTGAGACTGAGGAGGATCTGTGTGTCATCGGCATAAAGCTAAGTAGTGATGTTAAGTTTATTTAATAGTTTAGTTGAAGGTTGGACATATAAACTAAATAACAAAGGGGTCAGGAAAGGACTTTGTGGGACTCCAACTGCAATGAAGTAGCAACTGAAAGGAAATGGCCCATCTCAGTTTGTACTGCTAATAGACGTCAAGTTTGCGTACATGATTTATCATGCGTACATGATTTATCATGGATAAAATGATCTAGAGAATTTTAAAATATCTAGATTTCCCTCATCCAGTATAACCCAAAGGCTTGATTATGCTAATGATGCCTATTTGGATACTCCCAACCACCATCTAAACCTTAAATGGTTAAAGATTCCTCTGCTCTTGCTTTTCTGTTCCTGAACCATAAAAGAAATGTATGAATGGACTTATGTACTTTTCATTGGCTGCCAGTGTTTAAAGGGTTGAGTTCAAATCATGCAAATGGTTCATTGGGTCAACCACAACCATGGGACATCATCCACTGGACACAAATGTACACTCTATCTTCCATGAATCTTCTGCATTTTGCAAAATCTTACCATACAGGGTTTTAGACAGTGTTAGACCTGACATGCCTTAGGGTGGTCACCCCTAACTTTTTGACTGCCTCCCTCCACTTTTTGGACTCTGTCTTTACTGGCTTTTAGACTCTGCACACTTTACCACTGCTAACCATTGCTAAAGTGCATAGGCTCTCTCCCTTTAAACATGGTAACTTTGGATCATACCCAATTGGACTATTTAATGTACTTATAAGTCCCTAGTAATATGCACTGTATGTGCCTAGGGCCTATAGATTAAATGCTAATAGTGGGCCTGCAGCACTGGTTGTGCCACCAACTGAAGTAGCCCCATTACCTTGTCCCAGGCCTGCCATTGCAAGGCCTGTGAGTGCAGTTTCCCTGCCCATTCGACTTGGCATTTAAAAGTACTTGCCAAGCCTAAAACTCCCTTTTTCCTACACATAAGTCACCTCAAATGTGTGCCCTAGGTAAGCCCGAGAGCAGGGTGCTGTGTGGGTAAAAGACAGGACATGTATCTGTGTAGTTTACATGTCCTGGTAGTGTAAAACTCCTAAATTCGTTTTTACACTACTGTGAGGCCTGCTCCCTTCATAGGCTAACATTGGGGCTGCCCTCATACATTATTGAAGTGGTAGCTGCTGATCTGAAAGGAGCAGGAAGGTCATATTTAGTATGGCCAGAATGGTAATACAAAATCCTGCTGACTGGTGAAGTTGGATTTAATATTACTATTCTAGAAATGCCACTTTTAGAAAGTGAGCATTTCTTTGCACTTAAATATTTCTGTGCCTTACAATCCACGTCTGGCTGGGTTTAGTTGACAGCTCCTTGTGCATTCACTCAGAAACACCCCAAACACAGGATTCTCAGCCTCACTTGCATACATCTGCATTTTGAATGGGTCTTCCTGGGCTGGGAGGGTGGAGGGTCTGCTCTGACACAAAGGACTGCCACACCCCCTACTGGGACCCTGGCAGACAGGGTTGAACTGAAAGGGGACCTGGTCCACTTCTAAGCCACTCTTTGAAGTCTCCCCCACTTCAAAGGCACATTTGGGTCTAAAACAGGGCCTCTGCCCTACCAGATTAGACACTTGCTGGAGAAGAAACCTGAACCAGAACTTGCATCCTGCCAAGAAGAACTGCCTGGCTGCCTAAAGGACTCACCTGACTGCTTTCTACAAAGGACTGTTGCCTTGCTGTTGCCCTGCTGCCTTGCTGAACTCTTGCCTTGCTGCTGAAGTGCTCTCCAAGGGCTTGGATAGAGCTTGCCTCCTGCTCCCTGAAGTCTCAGGACCAAAAAGACTTATCTTTTTCAACTGGACGCCTTGTGCGCCAAAAAATTAGATGCACAGCTTGCTCCGTGGTGAAAAATTCACCGCACACCTATCCGGAAAGACGCCGCTCGAAGCGACGCCTGCGGTGCGACTGGAACTTTGACGCACGGCCTCGCCTGGACAACAGCGCCCGACTTCCAGAGAGGATATCGACGCAACGCCTGCCGTGAGGGAGAAGATTCCACGCACAGCCCACCGGAACGACGCGCAGCCGGATAAAAAGCCAGGATTCCACGCACAGACCCCGGGACATCTGTTAATCCCACGAACCACAGAAGGAGACTGTCCGCGCGCTGGAAAACAACGCACAACTTCCCCGCGTGAAAAATAACGACGCAGGTCCGTGTGTGAAGGGGCGAAACCGACGCACACACCATTTTTCCACGTATCTCCTCCTCTGCGGGCCTTTGTGGAGATTTTCCACTCCAAACCAGGGAATTTGTGCTTGAAAGAGACTTTGTTTGCTTTTTAAAGACGTAAGACAATTTATATCACTTTTCAGTGATATCTCTACAATTTCATATTGCATCTTTTATCGTTTTGACCTGCAAATATCCAGATAAATATTATATATTTTTCTAAACACTGTGTGGTGTATTTTTGTAGTGCTATATTGTGTTATTGTATGATTTATTGCACAAATACTTTACACATTGCCTTCTAAATTAAGCCTGACTGCTCAGTGCCAAGCTACCAGAGGGTGGGCACAGGATAATTTGGATTGTGTGTGACTTACCCTGACTAGAGTGAGGGTCCTTGCTTGGACAGGGGGTAACCTGACTGCCAACCAAAGACCCCATTTCTAACATTGGTGATCAGCGGTGAGGATAGGACTTGTATTTGTGCAGTGACATACAATAGCTAAGTATTTGACTACCTACCCACAGTTGAAGGTCAACTTGATTTTTATCTCTTTTTGCAAATTCGTTTTTCCTGACAATTTTCAAAAACTAAATCCTCACTCAACATGTCTCTGGCTGGGTCTCAAGCAGGAGATTTGGACCTAGCCCTGTTGGAGACATATACTGTCAAACAGCTAAAAGGGTTCTGCAGGGTGATGAGAGTACCCACCCAAGGGGCCTCCAAAAGGGAGGACTTTCAAGTGGCGCTGAGGGCCTGGGCAGAAGCCAATTTAGAGGAGAATGATGAAGAGGAGCCAGAAAATGCCCCCTCAGAGGATTTATTGCCATCAGTGGCCGATGTTACCACTGCAATTGTGCCCACTTCCAGACCAGGGAGCAGTGTCTCTGAGCAAAGCCTGAGCGCAGAGGAAAGGAGAGAAGAAAGGGAGTTCCAATTGCAAATGGCAAAACTGAAAATTGAGGCTCAACGGGAGGAAAGGAGGGCAGAGAGAGAAGCCAAGCAAGCTGATGCTGAAAGAGCAGCCAAACAGATGGAGGCTGAGAGAGCAGCCAAACAGATGGAAGCTGAAAGAGCTGAAGCTGCAGCTGAGAGAGCTTTGGCTGAAAAGAAACTATTGTTGGCTCATGAACTGAGTCCCAAGGAGCTGGAGATCAAGGCAAGACAGTCTGAATCCAACAGTCATGGTGGCAGCATACAGACAGGACCTGCTGGAGAAAAGAAGGTTTGTATACCCAAAAATGTGGTGTTCAGATTTGTGGTGGGAGATGACATAGATAAATGGTTAGCTGCTTATGAAGTTGCACTAACGGCTCATGAGGTTCCTGAAGGGCAATGGGGTACAGCTATGTGGGGTTATGTGCCACCATTGAGGAGGGACACACTTCTCACATTGGATAAACCAGATCAAAACACATACCCACTTCAGAAAGCCATTTTACTTGCCAAGTTTGGGCTGACCCCTGAGGGATACCGTCAGAGGTTCAGGGACAGCACCAAATAAACCACACAAACATGGCTAGATTTCTTTGACTTTTCCAGTAAGGCACTGAATGGATGGGTGCGGGGCAACAAAGTAGATGATTACAAAGGGTTATATGACTTGATTGTGAGAGAGCGTATGCTCAGTACTACTTTTACAGAGTTGCGCCAGCACTTGGTAGATAGTAAGCTGACTGATCCCAGGAAGCTTGCTGAGGAGGCGGACCTCTGGGTTAGCACCAGAGTGTCCAGAAAGGTATGTGGGGGGGACACCCACAAAGGTGGTCAGGGTTCCCAACAGAAGAAAGAGGGGGGAGATAAACTTACAGATAAGGAACTCTCAAAAGGCCCCCAAAAGAATTCCCCGGGAGGGGGTGGCAACCATTCCTCTTCCAGATTTGGGAAAAAGCCAGCGACTTATGATAAATCAGGGAAATTCAACCCCAAATGCTTAGAGGGCTACCAGTATGGTCTCTATAAGGGCGACCCCCAGTGTTCCAAGAGGGCACCGTCCACTACCGGACAGACACCTGGGTTGACTAGTGTAGCGCTCGGGGGGAGATGCACCCAGATAGCTTTGGGGAGCAGGCAGAGGTTTCCCTAGTGTCCCTGGGAGAAAGAGAAATAGTGCCCAAAGCCCACATGCCCCAAAATACTTCCAAGTATAGGCAGTGGGTCACCATTGATGGACCAAAGGTGGAGGCTCTGCGTGACACAGGAGCCAGTATGACTACTGTCAAGAGTCTGCTGGTGTCAACAGAGCAGATAGTCCCTAATACATTCCACCAGGTCATAGTCGCTGACAATCGCGAGAGTCACCTACCGGTGGCTCTGGTTCCCTTTGAGTGGGGGGGGTTTCTGTTACTCTGAAAGTAGCTGTGAGTCCTGCCATGCCTGTAGATTGTCTGTTAGGCAATGATCTTGAGCATACTGCTTGGAAAGAAGTAGAGCTCAGATCCCACCTGGGGATGTTAGGGTTACCTGAGTGGGTCTGCATGACCACACGATCCATGGCTGCCCGGGAAGGGAGTCAAGGATGTCTGGAGCCTGGAAAAATGGCCCAGACAGCTGCAAAGAGGAAGGGCAAGAGGCGCGGGAAACCCGCCTCAAATGTTC
Organism: Pleurodeles waltl; assembly: GCF_031143425.1. NCBI lineage: Eukaryota > Metazoa > Chordata > Amphibia > Caudata > Salamandridae > Pleurodeles > Pleurodeles waltl. Next base: position 271,844,776 of record NC_090444.1, on the reverse strand, counting down.
CCACGGTGGTGGACGGGGCCCCTGAGGAGGAGGAGGCCCCTGAGAAAACTGGGGAGGATATAGCTGACCTGGGTAACCTACCTGAACTTGCTGGCTGGCAAGCAGAGGGGGGCCAACCAGGGCAGAATTCTGCAAGGCGCAGAAGGAATGCCCCGCCCTTGAGGGTCTGAGGCAACAGGCCACAGCCCAAGCAGCAGGTGACGCCTCTGGCACTCACCATATTTACTGGGAGAATGATCTCCTTTGCAGTGAGTGTAAGGTTCCAAGTCCTGGGGCAGCCCGTGTGCTGGTGGTCCCCGGGTGTTACTGGAACTTCCTACTGGGTCTGGCTCACGACATTCCACTGGCAGGACACCCGGGCTAAGACAAGACCTTTAACAGGCTTGACACCCACTTCTATTGTCCCAGAATGAGGACAACCTCAGATAACTTCTGCAGAGCTTGCCCCACCTGCCAGGCTAGTGGGAAGACAGGGAAACGGCTTAAGGCTCCCCTGCTCCCACTCCCAGTCATTGGCACCCCCTTTGAAAGGGTGGGCATCGACATTGTTGGTCCCTTGGACCCCAAAACTGCCTTGGGCAACAGGTTTATCCTGGTTTTGGTGGACCATGCCATCCGCTATCCAGAGGCAATCCCTCTGAGAACAGTGAATGCACCGGTGGTGACCAGAGCCCTGTTGGGAATATTTACCAGTGTGGGAATCCCTAATGAGGTTGTGTCTGACAGGGGCACAAACTTCATGTCTGCATACATGAAGTCCATGTGGGATGAGTGTGTGGTGACCTACCGGTTTACCACCCCTTATCATCCTCAATCCAATGGGCTTGTTGAGAGATTCAACAAAACCCTGAAAGGCATGATTAGTGGCCTGACTGATGCCATGAGGCGTAAGTGGGACGTCCTCTTACCCTGCCTGTTGTTTGCTTACAGAGAGGTGCCCCAGAAAGGGGTGGGGTTCAGCCCCTTTGAGCTTCTCTATGCTCACCCTGTCAGGGGACCCCTAAGCATTGTTAAGGAGGGCTGGGAGAAAGCTCCCAAGTCACCTCCCAGGATGTGGTCAGCTACATGCTGGCCCTCCGCAAACAAACCCAACGCTTCTGGAAGCAGGCCCAGAGTAACCTCGAGGCCAGTCAAGAGGTGATGAAGGAGTGGTATGAGCGGAAGACCACTCTGGTTGAGTTCTCACCTGGAAACAAAGTTTGGGTGATGGATCCAGTAGAGCCCAGGGCTCTCCAGGACCGCTGGACTGGTCCCTTCGAGATCAAGGAGCGTAAAGGTGAGGCCACTTAACTAGTGGACCTCAAGACCCCTAGGCACCCCCTAAGGGTCCTCCATCACAACTGGATCAAAGCTCATTTTGAGAGGTCTGAGGTCAGTATGCTCCTGGTCACAGATGAGGGCATGGAAGAGGAGAGTGAACCCCCTCCCCAACCTCCTCTCTGTCAAAGAAGGGGATGGGTCAGTGGGGTGCGTCATTCTCTTTGATTCCCTGACTCTAACACAGAGAGGAGACTGCTATGAGCTGTTAGAGCAGTTCTCCCCCCTGTTCTCCCTTACTCCTGGACTGACCCACCTCTGTGTTCATGACATTGACACAGGTGACAGTCCCCCTGTGAAGAACAAAATGTATAGGTTGTCAGATAAGGTGAAGGCCAGCATCAAGGAGGAGGTCTCCAAGATGTTGACTTTAGGGGTTATTGAGAAATACAGTAATCCCTGGGCCAGCCCTGTGGTATTGGTTCCTAAGGCTACTGCCGCATTGTCAGAGTCACCGGATCCTCGGGGTCTGTGCACCTTCCCAACACATCCACCACTGAACAGCTCCAAGACTCTGATAGATAAATCACAGAGACTGAGAGAGTTCAAGAGGGGAAGAGGGGATTAGGAAGGGAACGGCTGGGAAGGAGACCTGTAGTAAGAAAAAGGTTAGAACACACAATATGAAAATTATATCTCCTGCAATCAATACTAAACAATGATTCTAAGTCTAGTCACTCTGAAAACATGAACAATATAAGAGTTAAGTTTAAAATGACTAAGTTTCAAGATGGCTGGATACCTATAGGGGAATCAAGATTAATTAAACGAAAACTTTCTTATTCAAGTACTTTGCTTTTCAATGAGAATCAGAAAAAAACATTCTGACTAAATTTTAAACCAGTCATATAAACCCTGTTCTGAGAATGTTTACTAGGACCATACAATATTGCATCTAGAAACTATGGCCTTCTGTGTACTCTTAAAATGTTTCAACACAAATTGCGAATATTACAGATATATATATATATATATAGTAAAAACCATTAAAAGTATTGTGCACCATGAATAACACAATATGGATTCAGGAAACAAATCACATAACTTGTCAACTCAAACATTAAATAATAAATATTAAAATAGTAGCATACAATAAAACAACATGAATTAAACTCGAAGAAAGAATTGTGCGCCTTGCCAATTCGAGTGTTACCATGTAAAATACCTAAAATACCAAGAAATGGTAACATGCAATAAATATCAAAGTCAAATCCTCATTAATCGAATCGCGCGTCTTGCCGATTCGTAAAACACGATATAAATGTCAGGGATTAACAGCTCACAATAAATAACAAGATTCAAGTACAATGAATCACATCGAGCTTCTTTTGCCGTTTCTTAAGCCACCATATAATTGTCAATAAATGGTAGCGCGTATGAACAACTAAGGTAAATGCTCATGAAATGAGTTGCGCGACTTGCCAACTCGTAAAACATCATATAAAAGTCAAGAAATATCAACGCGCAAAGGACAACAATGTCCAAACACCAGAAAACGAATTGCGCGTCTTGCCGATTCTAAAGCCACCAAGTAATTGTCAAGAAATAGCAGTGCGTAATGAATAACGAAGTCAAAACCTTTATGGAATAACTCGCGCGTCCTGCCTATTTGCAAATCATCATAAATATGTCAAAAATGGCAGTGCACAAGTAATCTGTTATTCTTTTAAGAATTAAAACCAGGAATATGAAAATTCTCAATAACGGTGTTGGGAAATGCCCAACCGCCGTCTTACCACCTGACACAATGATCACCAAATGAATGATGAGGGCAGAAGGCTGGAAGATCCAAATAGGCCGCCGAGACAGGAGCTCAGGAAGAAGCTGCTGCTCTGCACCGGGACCTCTGAATAGTGAGCACTGGGAGTTGGGCAGACTCTCTTTCATGGAGTCTTGGCCCAGCCTAGAACCACGCCCAGGCATGTTGCAGGGAAAGTCTCTGGAAGGCCCTCGAAAGGGGCCACACCCTAACACATTTTGAAAACCTGCAGCAATACATTGAAAAGGAACAGTATTTGTAAACATATTAAAAATTAGTTTTCAGGATTGAACTCTGCAATGCAAAAGGTTACAACAGAACATATCAGAACAATCCATAAATTACGTTGTTTTGAGAGTGCTGGGTTTTTGCATTTTTGTCGCCAATAGAGCGCGTACTGCTCTCGTGTTGACAGTACTCCCCTCTCCCAGACGCGCTCTAGGGCCTGGTTTGCTTGGATTAAGACGATGAAAGCGTCTCACAAATACTGGAGCATGAACATCAGATGCGGAAACCCATGAGTTACTTTCAGGACCATAACCTTTCCATGAGATTAAATACCATAGATTACGCCCCCTCAGTTTAGAATCCAACACTTGCTTGACTTCATATTCTTCTTACCCTTGTACTAGAACAGGAGCTGGATGAGGGTGGACTTTTTGGACTGCCTTTTTCAAGAGGGAAGTGTGGAACACTGCATGAATCCGTAAGGATCCAGGCAATTGTAGTTTATAGGTCACCGGATTGATTTGCTGAAGGACAGTATAAGGACCTCTGAATTTGGGGTTAAACATGTGCTTCTTCTTGAAGTCTATATGTTTTGTGGAAAGCCACACTTTGTCACCTGGTTGATATTGCAGTCCCTCACAATGTTTCTTATCATAATGCCTTTTATATTTTTGTTTGGCTTTTTCTAAATACTGTTGAATCAGTTTCTGGGTTTGATGTGAATGCTGAATGATTTCTGACACAGCTGGAGTAAGAGAACTTTCTTGAGGAATTGTGATGGGCAAGGTGTCAGGATGATAGCCAAATAAACCAAAAAAGGGTGCAACGCCAATAGAAGTGTGGAATGAGTTATTGTAAGCTAACTCAGCTAACCAGAGCATAGATGTCCAAGAATGAAGTGCCATGTAGGTATTGTTTTAAAGTCTGATTTAGTCTCTCCGTTTGACCATCTGTTTGAGGATGGTGACTAGTAGATAGCGTAGATGTCACTTGGAGTGTTTTACACCATGTCTTCCAGAAATTGGAGGAAAATTGTGACCCCCGATCGGAGAGGATAACCTTTGGCAGACCATGATAACAAACCACTCTGTTCAGTAAAATAGTTGCCAATTCACTATAAGTGGGCAATTTTTTACAGGCAATGAAATGCCCATATTTTGTGAGACTATCTACTACCACCAGAATTACTGAATGCTGTTGAACCACTGGCAGACTGGTAATAAAGTCTAAAGAAATGTGGTCCCATGGACGACTTGGGGTTGGAAGTGGATGTAATAATCCTTTTGGTTTTGAATGACTTGTTTTAATGTGAGCACAAACTTCACAGTTATTTACCATTGCTTTTACATCTTTTGCTAGAGTAGGCCACGAAAAATAATGTTGGATCAGTTCAAGAGTTTTAGGAGTACCTGGGTGACCTGCCCTAAGTATAACATGTAACGAATGAAACACTATCTTGCGAAGTTTGGTAGTGGGTACGAACAAACGAGCGTCATGAAAGGGGTACCCTGGCTTGATTGGCCTTTTGGGATCAGCTTGGGCCCATGTTTGCCATTTTTCAACAGTGAAAGAATTGCGAATTTCTTCAAAGAAAACTTCAGTTTTTATTATATATAGAACCTAGTCCGGAGCAATGATAGCTCTGGAGGCTTGAAATGCAGGCAACGTGGTAGACTCTTGACGGGACAAAGCGTCAGCCTTGCGATTATCTTTACCAGGCCGGACGGTTACTACAAAATCAAATTCGGCAAAAAAAAGCATCCAGCGTAATTGCCGAGGTGTCAAAAGTCTGGCGGAACTCATGAATTGAAGATTACGATGATCAGTATATACTGTAACAGTGTATTTGGCACCCAACAAATGATGTCTCCATTCTTTAAAGGCATCACGAATTGCCAGAATCTCTTTTTCAGCAATGACATAGTTCAGTTCGGCTTCGTTCAACTTCCGAGACATATAAGCTACAGGATGAAGTTGATCATTGTCTTTATTTCGTTGTGATAAGACAGCTCCTATTGTTACATCTGAAGCATCAGCTTCCACTATGAACGGTTGATTCGCTTCAGGATGAGTTAAGACTGGGGCAGTGGAGAAAGCTTTCTTTAAAGTCGAGAAGGCTTGATCAGCTTCTGGGGACCATACAAACTTTCCTTTCTTTCTTAGTAGATTAGTGATTGGAGCCAGTGTCTGGGAGAAATGATTTATGAACCTCCGGTAAAAATTTGCAAACCCGAGGAAACATTGTACATCACGAACAGTTTTTGGGGAGGGCCACTTAGATACGGCTTTTACTTTCTTTTCTGCCATCACCATACCTTGAGGGGTTAGAATAACCCCTAAAAACTCAACTGTGGTAACATGAAACTCACACTTGGTTAGTTTGCAATATAAATGGTGTTTTCAAAGGGCTGCAAGAATTTTCTTGACATGTTGGTCATGTTCGTTTTCATTGTCTGAGTAGATCAAAATGTCATCGATGTAGACTATGGCAAATATGTCGAGGTACTCTCTAAGAACGTCATTCAAGAAAAATTGAAAAGCTGCTGGAGCATTACACAGACCAAAAGGCATGACGGTGTATTAAAAAAGGCCATATCTTGTCTTGAACGCTGTTTTCCATTCGTCACCCTCTCTCATTCTGACCAAATGATAAGCACCTCGAAGGTCAAGCTTCATGTAGATTTTTGCTCTCTTTACTTGTAAGACCGGAATTAGGGGTAAAGGATATTTATTCTTGATGGTGACTTTGTTTAAACCCCTATAGTCAATGCAAGTTCGAAGTTCTCCATTAGCTTTCGGAACAAAAAACAAGGGCAAAGCTGCAGGAGACTTAGAGGGGCGAATGAAGCCATTCTCCAAAAATTGATCTAGGTATTTTTGTAAATGTTGATTTTCATGTTCTGGCAGAGCATATACACGACAGTTGGGAAGTATCGCACCTGGGGCTAGATCAATTTGACTGTCATAAGATCTATGAGGAGGTAGAGTCTCTGCTCCTTTCTCATCAAATACATCTTTGTAAGATGAATACTGTTTGGGCAGCTGAATTTCTTTCTCCGCGGCAGTAGCTATGTAAGAGTTGCAAACTTTTGGTACTTGAATCTTTTGGAGACATTGTTCTTTACATAACACAGATGAGAACACAAATTTTCGTTCTGCCCAATTGATCTCTGGATTGTGATGAGTTAACCATGGCAAGCCGAGGATAATCCCGTATTGGGGAGCATGGATCACGTCTCTTCATGTTTCTTTCTTTGAATCTTACCTTCACAAATCATCAACAAGGGGATAGTCTGAAGAGTTACCGGACCTCCAGTCAAGAGTTTTTCATCGACTGCCTGGATGATTTCTGGGGTCTTCTTTTCAATACCTGGGATCCCCCATGCACGAACCAATTGGACATCAACAAAATTCCCAGTAGCCCCAGAATCGACTAGAGCTTTTTTTAAATAGATCTTTTTCTTTACCTGAACTCTTATTTCCAGTTTAAGATGTCTAGATTGTGAAGGGTCCACGGTGACACCCAAGAGCAACCCTTCTCAGCATCTCGGGTGTTTTAGTTTTCCAACTCGACTGGTGCATTGGCTGCGACCTTCTGAACTGGACCTTGCTTGTTCTTTGGTTTGATTGGACAATCTTTGGCAAAATTACCTTTTTGCCCACAATAAAGACATTGTCCATTTTTTCTGCGTAGATCCTTTTCATCTTTGGTCAAAGGTCTTCTGATGGTTCCAATTTCCATCTGTTCAGGCGTTCTTTCTTTCAGAGTTCTTGAGTCTCTGTTATCATGAACGCGCCATTAATATTTTTCAGTCTTTCTGCACGTTCCTTTACGTTCTGCTAAACGATGATCAAGTCTCAAGACAAGATTTATTAATTCTTGACAGTCTGTAGGTTGTGGATCGATTTGCGCTAAGATATCTTTTAATTCCTCTTTGAGTCCCTTATAAAACAAGACTGCTTGTTTTTCTTCAGGCCAGGATGTCTCGGCAACCAGCTGGTTAAAGTTGGCTAAATAGGACACTAAGGGGGTTATTACAACTTTGGAGGAGGTGTTAATCCGTCCAAAATGTGACGGATATACCACCAGCCGTATTACGAGTTCCACAGGATATAATGGACTCGTAATACGGCTGGTGGTATGTCCGTCACTTTACCGTCACTTTTGGGATGGATTAACACCTCCCCCAAAGTTGTAATAACCCCCTAAATCTTGATTTCCTTGGCGTAAGTCTAATAATTCACGATCTGCTGACTGTGTTACAGCTCTACGATCAAAAACTCTCTCAAATTCAGGAACAACATTTCTCCAGTTATACAACAAGGGACTATTTTTACGCACAAGAGGAATTGCCCAAGTAGCTGCATCCCCAGTCAGATATGATAACAAGAAAGCTACTTTGGACTGGGCATCTGGAAAAGTATTTGGTCTGCAGGTGAAATATAGTTCCACTTGAACCAGGAAAGATTGCGCTTTCAATGGGTCACCTGAGAAACGTTCTGGGTGAGCTAAAGGAATTGCAGAAGGAACATTTAGGGAAATTGGACTACTTCCAGAAGCCTGAGAAGAAGTACTTGGCAAAGACACACCTGTGGGACTTTGTTCCTTCTTCTCTACCTTATCTTGCAACTGACTCACTCTCTCTGTTAAGCTAGTTGTCAATTCTTTAGATGATACCACCTCTGCTTGGAGCTGGGTGATAGCCTTGACTAACTTGTCTAGCGTGGCCATGCTGAGAACATACACAAGCCAGGAGGATAATAATTTGTGGGCTCACTATTCTGTCAGAGTCACCAGATCCTCGGGGTCTGTGCACGTTCCCAACACATCCACCACTGAACAGCTCCAAGACTCTGATAGATAAATCACAGAGACTGAGAGAGTTCAAGAGGGGAAGAGGGGATTAGGAAGGGAACGGCTGGGAAGGAGACCTGTAGTAAGAAAAAGGATAGAACACACAATATGAAAATTATATCTCCTGCAATCAATACTAAACAATGATTCTAAGTCTAGTCACTTTGAAAACATGAACAATCTAAGAGTTAAGTTTAAAATGACTAAGTTACAAGAGGGCTGGATACCTGTAGGGGAATCAAGATGAATTAAATGAAAACTTTCTTATTCAACTACTTTCCTTTACAATGAGAATCAGAAAAAAACATTCTGACTACATTTTAAACCAGTCATATAAACCCTGTTTTGAGAATGTATACTAGGACCATACAATATTGCACCTAGAAACTATGGCCTTCTGTGTACTCTTAAAATGTTTCAACACAAATTGCGAATATTACAGATATATATATATATATATATATATATATATATATATATATATAGTAAAAACCATTAAAAGGATTGTGCACCATGAATAACGCAGTATGGAGTCAGGAAACAAATCACATAACTTGTCAACTCAAACATTAAATAATAAATATCTTAAAATAGTAGCATACAATAAAACGACATGAATTAAACTTGAAGAAAGAATTGTGCGTCTTGCCAATTCGAGTGTTACCATGTAAAATACCAAGAAATGGTAACATGCAATAAATGTCAAAGTCAAATGCTCTGGTGTTGACACCCAGGTGCGAAGCCAGAACTCCGGTTCTGTGTGGATTACCAGGGTCTCAACTCAGTCACCCGGACTGATGCTCACCCCATCCCCCAAACTGATGAGCTCATTGACAGACTAGGCGCTGCCAAGTTCCTGAGTACGTTCGATCTTACTTCAGGGTACTGGCAGATAGGCCTGACTGAGGGGGCTAAAGAAAGATCAGCATTTTCCACCCCTGATGGCCATTACCAATTCCGGGTGATGCCCTTTGGGTTGAAAAATGCCCCTGCTACCTTCCAACGGTTGGTTAACGGTGTCCTAGCTGGTAAAAATGCCTACTGTGCAGCTTACCTGGACGACATAGCTGTCTACAGTTCCAGCTGGGAGGAACACCTGCTCCACCTCAAGGAGGTGCTTCAGGCTCTGCTACAGGCAGTCCTGACTATCAAGGCTAGTAAGTGCCAGATTGGGCAGGGTTCCGTGGTGTACTTGGGACACCTAGTAGGTGGTGGCAAGGTGCAGCAACTCCAGGCCAAGATTGAAACTATCAAGGCCTGGCAACCACCTAGAACACAGACTGAGGTGAGAGCCTTTTTGGGCCTCACTGGATACTACCGCAGATTTGTCAAGGGCTATGGTACCATTGTGTCCCTCTTGACAGAACTCACTTCCAAGAAACAACCTAGGTTGGTGAATTGGACAGAGGCTTGTCAGAAAGCCTTTGATTCTCTGAAGGAAGCCATGTGCACGGCCCCCGTGCTCAAGGCCCCTGACTACTCCAGGAATTTATTGTGCAGACAGACGCGTCAGAGCATGGCATAGGGGCTGTTCTAGCACAGCTAAATGAGGAGGGCTCAGACCAACCAGTAGTCTTTATTAGCAGAAGACTATTACCACGGGAACAGAGGTGGAGTGCTATTGAGAGAGAAGCATTTGCTGTGGTCTGGGCACTGAAGAAGCTAAGACCCTACCTGTTTGGGACTCACTTCCGAGTTCAGACAGACCACAGGCCCCTCAGATGGCTCATGCAGATGAGGGGTGAGAATCCAAAACTCTTGAGGTGGTCCATTTCCCTACAGGGGATGGACTTTACGGTGGAACATCGCCCAGGGGTTGACCACGCCAATCCTGATGGTCTCTCCAGATACTTCCGCCTTAGCGATGAGAGCTCCCAGGAGGTCGGGTAGCTCTCCCCACTTTCAGTTGGGGGGGACACATGTTAGACCTGACATGCCTTAGAGTGGTCACCCCTAACTTTTTGCCTGCCTCCCTCCACTGTTTGGACTCTGTCTTTGCTGGCTTTTAGACTCTGCGCACTTTACCACTGCTAACCAGTGCTAAAGTGCATATGCTCTCTCCCTTTAAACATGGTAACTTTGAACATACCCAATTGGACTATTTAATCTACTTATAAGTCCCTAGTAATGTGCACTGTATGTGCCTAGGGCCTATAGATTACATGCTACTAGTGGGCCTGCAGCACTGGCTGTGCCACCCACTCAAGTAGCCCCATTACCTTGTCCCAGGCCTGCCATTGCAAGGCCTGTGAGTGCAGTTTCACTGCCCATTCGACTTGGCATTTAAAAGTACTTGCAAAGCCTAAAACTCCCCTTTCTCTACACATAAGTCACCTCTAATGTGTGCCTTAGGTAACCCCTAGGGCAGGGTGCTGTGTGGGTAAAAGACAGGACATGTACCTGTGTTGTTTACATGTCCTGGTAGTGTAAAACTCCTAAATTTGTTTTTACACTACTGTGAGGCCTGCTCCCTTCATAGGCTAACATTGGAGCTGCCCTCATACATTATTGAAGTGGTAGCTGCTGATCTGAAAGGAGCAGGAAGGTCATATTTAGTATGGCCAGAATGGTAATACAAAATCCTTCTGACTGGTGAAGTTGGATTTAATATTACTATTCTAGAAATGCCACTTTTAGAAAGTGAGCATTTCTTTGCACTTAAATCTTTCTGTGCCTTACAATCCACGTCTGGCTGGGTTTAGTTGACAGCTCCTTGTGCATTCACTCAGACACACCCCAAACACAGGGTACTCAGCCTCACTTGCATACATCTGCATTTTGAATGGGTCTTCCTGGGCTGGGAGGGTGGAGGGCCTGCTCTGACACAAAGGACTGCCACACCCCCTACTGGGATCCTGGCAGAGAGGATTGAACTGAAAGGGGACCTGGTGCACTTCTAAGCCACTCTTTGAAGTCTCCCCCACTTCAAAGGCACATTTGGGTATAAAACAGGGCCTCTGCCCTACCACATTAGACACTTGCTGGAGAAGAAACGTGAACCAGAACCTGCATCCTGCCAAGAAGAACTGCCTGGCTGCCTAAAGGACTCACCTGACTGCTTTCTACAAAGGACTGCTGCCTTGCTGTTGCCCTGCTGCCTTGCTGAACTCTTGCCTTACTGCTGAAGTGCTCTCCAAGGGCTTGGATAGAGCTTGCCTCCTGCTCCCTGTAGTCTTAGGACCAAAAAGACTTATCTTTTTCAACTGGATGCCTTGTGCGCCGAAAAATTTGATGCACAGCTTGCTCCGCGGTGAAAAATTCACTGCACGCCGATCCGGAAAGACACCGCTCGACGCGACGCCTGTGGTGCAACCTGAACTTCGACGCACGGCCTCGCCTGGACAACGCCGCCCGACTTCCAGAGAAGAAATCAACGCGACGCCTGCCGTGAGGGAGAAGATTCCACGCACAGCCCACCGGAACGACGTGCAGCCGGATAACAAGCCAGGATTCCACGCACAGACCCTGGGACATCTGGTAATCCTGCGAACCACAGAAGGAGACTGTCCGCGCACCGGAAAATGACGCACGACTTCCCCGTGTGAAAAATTACTACGCAAGTCCGTGTGTGAAAGGGCGAAACCGACGCACACACCAATTTTCCACGTATCTCCTCCTCTGCGGCCCTTTGCGGAGATTATGCACTCCAAACCAGGTACTTTGTGCTTGAAAGAGACTTTGTTTGCTTTTTAAAGACTTAAGACAATTTATATCACTTTTCAGTGATATCTCTACATTTTCATATTGCATCTTTTATCGTTTTGACCTGCAAATATCCAGATAAATATTATATATTTTTCTAAACACTGTGTGGTGTATTTTTGTGGTGCTATATTGTGTTATTGTATGATTTATTGCACAAATACTTTACACGTTGCCTTCTAAGTTAAGCCTGACTGCTCAGTGCCAAGCTACCAGAGAGTGGGCACAGGATAATTTGGATTGTGAGTGACTTACCCTGACTAGAATGAGGGTCCTTGCTTGGACAGGGGGTAACCTGACTGCCAACCAAAGACCCCATTTCTAAAGACAGGTAGACCTGGGCATATATTAGGGCGTGTGCACCTGTTTTGTATGCCCCTGGGGCACACTGGCATACCAGAAGAAGCCACAGATGCTTCTGCAGATGCTTCTGCAATACAGATGGCTCTGGCGCACATATAATGCCAGCACTACCACAATAGGGTTTTCCTCATTTGCATAGGGGTGTGGCCCCATGCAAATGATGGCATCTGTTTGTCTCTGCGCTAGAGCGTTAGTATGGACACTGGTGCAAAGGGGAGCTGTCAGGAGACAAACTGAAAGTGCACTACAAAAAGGTTGAGCACTGTCAGAGTGCCCCATGATGGTAGCCCTTACGAGGAATGAAAGTGGGTCCCGTGGACCCCTCAGACATTTCCTTGCAAGCGGGTGCAGTCACTTACTGCACTGCCTGAAAGGGGTCTGCTAATCCCTTTTGAAATTGCAAGCAGGTCCCCGCCTGCAATGTGAAACATGGAGCTGCTTTGAAGCAGCTGCTCCATATTTCACTTGAATGCTCTGTCCCTAGCGCAGCACGAGTTTGCAGCTGCCCTAAGGGCAGTGCATTCAACATAATAGGGCACCCTTTCTCTGTTTGCTTAGAGCGCACCTTTTTGAAGGTGCGCTCTAGTGCAAACACGGAAAGTGCATCCTTATCATAATGTGGTCCCTGGAAGCCGGCCCCTATATTTAATAGTTGCTCAGCTGTGGAACACAATTTCTCAGCTGTGGAACACCCTCCCCTCTCACATTAGGTTCAATGATTTTCATTGATCCTTGTCAAAAACGTTAAACAGCTTTTTCAACTTATCGAATGTGTAAATCTGTGATTTTTCCCATCTGACGTACCACCTTTGCATATCAGTTTTATAATTCTTAAATAATGGGGAAACATGTTCCTTTCTAAGCCCAAACTGTGACTGAAAGTACTAAAAAGAAACAAAATTGGGTAGTTACCTAAGTAACCCAATTTACCTACAAAATTTGAGACTGAACGTTGCGGTCAGGATTTAATTAGGGGCCAAGCAGCCTTTAAATACCTTGTGCCTTCTTTTTCAATCTTGATACTCATCTCTAGTATTGATGCATGCCTTCGCTGTGTTTTTGGAACTGTCAGAGAAGTATCCTTAAGCACACCTGGAAAGATATGCTTCTGAAGTGATTCCAATTGGACCCCTAGGACTATCAAAAAAGTTGGTATAATACAACAGTTCATAGACCAAAACAGTAAAAGAGACTACTTCTCTAATTTTAACAGGGTACACATGCACATAGCGCCCTAGCATTTCTTTGTGGGTGATCTGTATTCTGAAGTTATCCATATCAAATGCCCATCAGAAGAAATCAGAAAGTTAGGCTATGTGATAGAGAGATAACAGTGTACATCAGAGTTGTGACTGAACTCCTGCATGACATATGCAATCTAACACCCAAAGATAAAGGGTTTCTGTTAGTAATTCCATATTCAAGCTTGCTAGCTTAGCTGAAGTAGCAGGATATTCTACAGAGAAATTGCATGTGGTTCAGGTTCAATACTAAGACAAAGAATAATACAGTTAAGAAATCAAGAACGTTAAATGTGCATACCAAGGCAGTTAAAGAGGCAAGACTGTAATGGCTGGTTACACCCAGGCCCTAATGGATGTTTTCCCAAAGGACAAAGCTTTTACCACATTCTGGTACGTTGTTTTCTTGTTCTCATATGTACAAGCTATAAAATGACATCCCATTGCAGTAATACATACCACGTCCTGGTCAATACACTGTGGAGTCACCAAATTTGAGTTGGATCAATCTAATTAATGGATGGTAGGACTCAAAAGGAATGCAAACTATGAAACAACAGTCTAATTCTACACAATACTATAACAAATTACATACAAAGATTTGACAGGACCAAAAACCCAATTAGTGCTATTGCCATCTGCTACTTTAATGGTACACATTCAAGAAATTGGTAAAAACTCTCAAACAAATGCTGATGTATTTTAATGGACTCCATACATACAAACTACTATCATAAACAGTATAATTTCATAGGGTCAAAATGCGTTCATGTTATCAATTTTGATTTCCAGTCAGATAACTTCAAACCTGAAAGCAAATTAATGGCTATCTATTTGCATTCTCATTGTTGCTACTGCATTAAGTATGAAGCAGGCTTTAGGTGTTTTGGGTTCATTTCAGCACCTTGCTTGGGCACATTTATATTAGCTTAGGACTGCAGTTTACCACTCTTTGTTTGACCAGGTTCTGTTTTTAATCTTTCTTGTGGAAAACAATGAGACAAAACACAAAAGTGGTGGCTTCTGTAACTGGAAGATTTTAAAAGGTAAAGCAGAAAAGTATAGGTCTTGCCCAATACTCATCTTCCTTGGAGAGGTCCACTTCTGTCTTGCTCTTTCCACCGTTAGCCAGCCATAACCACCCAACTCCAACACTAAGTCCAAAATGGTTCTGACCACATTCTTAAAACCTTTCCAGAGATAGATATAATTTCACAATTAATCCCTTTGATATTCCTATCTACATCCTGAACCACTGATTCGAATTTCATCAACTGGGGCCTCCTAAACCGTAACAAGCTGGCTTTCCCTGCCTGTACGAATGCTTCCATCAGACCATGATTTCTTATTTAGTAACAAGTTCCCCGCTTTATACATTCATACTTTTCTTAGCGGTTCTAACTCACTCAACACCAAATGACCCTTTTCCTGGTGCGTACAAATACTGACCTTGTAGGGATCAGAAAAGCTGGCACTATTTCCTAAATGATTCACAACCTTCCTTTTAAAGTTTTGAACCTATCTTTTTTATAAAGCAGGTTACCTAACAAGAAGCTCCCTGGCATGGAACGGGGAAACAATAACTTAATTTAATAGATATGCATAAATATCTTCATGCTTCCAACTTAAAAAAGTCATCAATTTCAGTTGTGAGGCGGAATTATATAATATATTCACAGAAGCCAAGACCCTTTCTTCAATTATTATTTTCAGTTTCCTTCAAGCTAGTGGGATTGATTTAGAGGCTTAAATAAAGAGGTAGAGATAGCAGACGCTGTTTTCTTGAAGAAGTTTCTTCTGATTTGAACAGACAGGGTGTTGAAAATGAAGCTGAATTTATGGATGATGACCTTCTTTAGTTCCTTAGTCCTGCCAATCAGTGTTAGGGTCTGAAGTGCTTTGATTATCCTGAATACTAATCCACTCACCCCCCAGAAACATGTCACACAGAGAAGGAAGGTAACCCAAGGTGAAGATTCAGAGAGACAGACAACTGAAGTGGCTCTTGTGCTTGTTAGATGTGGCAGACCCACTGGTGCAGTTCCTCGGACAATCACTGCACTAGAGTGGTGATAAGGGGCAGGAGGGTAGTTCCTAACATGGGGTACGTTGACCCCTCGGGATTCATGTTGCATACTTAGGGAGTCCACAAATGTTTAGGAATTTGAAACTGAAAGCTAACAATTCATATGGTATCACTAACTTGATGTCATGAAGCAGCTCAATTACAATAAACAGCAGTATGGAAAATCAGTCAGTGACCTTAATTTAAGCACTAGTATGCATCAACAAAAATAAAACAAAGATTAGGAGCAAAAAAGACAAAGCAATTTGTCAGAGCAATCACTCTTTCTTTTAGAAATAAATCCACATATTGAAACACCCTAACCTTCCCATTAACATTAAAATTTGGATTTTTGTATCTTTTGTTTGTGTATTAAACAAAATATTTCATAAATGTATTTGTTTAATGTATAGTTGTTTCAGAATTTTTGTGTGTTGTTTTGAGGTTCAAGTCATAAAAATTACTTAGGTGATGGTCCCCGGTGTCCAGACATCAACCTTTTGGGGTCCCCAGAAATAAAAAGTTTAAGAACCGCTGGTCTACGATATAAGAGCATAACAGAGTTCATGCAGAGCATAAGAGAGCTGATGCACAGCAATAACAAACTAAACCTGAGGACCCAAAATGGGAAAAAATAATCAAGGCAACAGCGTGTTTCCTGCCACAGTGTAGCCCAAGGCTGAGCTTTAAATGCACCTCTGTCAGCTATAACCCTAAATTCCTGCCTTGATGCTTGGAAGCACTTGTAGCTGTTCGGTAGAGCTCCAGCCATCCACCCGTGGCCAGTCCCCAAGAGGTGCCACAGGGTCCTATGTTGACTCTGTATAAATGGTAACCACTATCTAAAAGACTCCCACTCTCCATCCCAGAGACAAATTGCATAATACTAATCCTAGCGCAATGGTGTAGAGGTGATGAAAGTGCATCCCATTGTACCCTCATGCAACAACCTGACAATCTGATAAAGATGCTCACTGTGATATTGTTTGTTCAAATAAATACATTATCCTTTAGTATTTAAATATTTATTTACGTTGTCAAGTTTAATTAGTGTCCTATTTTATTTAAGGTCTGTCTTCAACTGATCTACTAAGATTCTATATTCTATTCTTCAGAATCTTCATGCATTCAATATTGCATCATTATGTTCTTACATCACATTGCAAGATATCTCCCCCTCCCCCAGGAAAATAAAAGGAAAAAAAAGCAAATTGACCAAATGAATTATATCAAATATTTAGCTTTGTTCAATTAGTCTGTCAGGGTTTCCTGGTATCCTTGTAGATGTTCTTAAACTTTGTACTTCTTGTTTATTGTTTGACAAGATATTTTTCTGCATTTCAGTTACTGTTTGCAGTTTCTTGAAAAATGTTTTATTTCTTGTTATCATCTTATCATTATTCTTCGCTGTAACTGCTGTTACTTGTATTCTTGTTTTTTCCATAGATGTTAGATGAAATCTACTTTTTGATTCCTGTTTTTGTTGTTGTCGCACTAATACTAAGTAACCTATTTGATATTTTTGATCTCGAATATTTCTTCGGCTATCTGCATAATATTTCATTTTTCTTTAGCTTCTTTACCTTTTCTTAATATTTCAGTCTTTTCTTTTGGTGAACTTGCTGGAAGTTGTGGTAAGTGGGTTTGTCTGGATTGTCCAAACATTAACTCTGAAGGACATTTCCCAGCTGATCCATGGGGTGCATTTCTATAATCAGGTACAACGTGACACAAAGCTTGATTTACTTTAAATTTGTGAACGCTTTGCTCTTTGAACTGCTTTTTTTATAGTGGCCATTAGTCTTTCTACCATGCCATTAGCTTGAGGGCACATTGGAGTAACTCTCCCATATAAAGCATACATTTTTTAAATTCAGCTGAATTAAAAGGTGGCCCATTATCAGTTTTTACTATAGACAGTATACCCCAAGATGAAAATATTTCATCAAGAATTGGTAATATAATTGGCACAGATGTTGATGTAATTACCTTTACAAAGGGAAATCTGGAATATTCATCAATATTTGCCAAAAGATAATGTCCAGACTCCAATGGTCCATAAAAATCCATTGCAATATTTGACCATGTAGCATCTGGTAAGTCAGACGTGTGAAATTCCTCCATTGTTTTTTCTCTAGTGATACATTGACATAAATGACAAGTTTGTATAATTTCTTGCACTTGCCCGTCCATTTTGGGAAACCATATTTTTCTCGTAAGAATGTTTTGTAGCAGAAATACCTCTCTGACTTTCATGTGCCAAATTAATTCCATGCCTTTGCAACACTGATGAAATTACTATTTTATTTCCTTTCAAAAGTATACCAGATTCTGCAATAGATAATTCAGATTATATATGTTTAAATGCTAAAACATCTGATTTTATTACCTTAGGTTGAAAACTAGTTATATGATTTATTAACCTTCATTTGTTTTCAGGCATAATTTGTTATTTCTTGTATTTTTTCATTATTTTGAGTTGCTTGAATTAGTTCCTTTTCTGAAGCAATCCCTGGTACTGTTGATCTAAATATAAAGCATATATATTCTGTTTCTGACTGTTCATTACTGTCATTGTTAATTGGATGCCTGTACAAATAATCTGCTGGATTATACTCTTTCCTTGTTCATATACAATTTTAAAATTGTAATCCATTAGTCTCATTCCCATCTTTCAATTCTTGGAAACATTTTTGTTTTAGGATTTCCAAAAATTGAAATTAGATGACAAATGGTTTCCCAGAAAGAAAATCAAGGTAATATTTGCATACCCATTCAACTTCTAAACTCTCTTTTCCTGGTTGAGGGTATCTTTGTTCAACCTCTGACAAACTTATGCTTGCATGTGAAGTTACAAAAAAAGGAGTTTCTCTGCCAGGTTTATGTTCTACTAATATTGCTCCAAGTCCTGGACTTGCATCTATTACTAGTTCTGTACATAACTTGGATTCAAAATATTTCAAATTAGCTGCTGATGATATTTCTTCTTTTATTTTATTGAAAGCATATTTACATCCATCATCCCATAAATATTTCCTGCCTTTTTGTTAATTTTCTAAGTGGAATGCTTATAGTAACAAATCTAGAGCAATAACTAGCCATCCCTAAAAATGATCGTAATTCTGAAATATCTTTAGTTCTAGCTACTGCATTCAAAGATGTTATCTTTGTTGGGTCTGGTTTCATTCCTTCACAAGAAAATGCATGACAAAAAAATGTTTGTTTATCTCATATTTTTTTTAATTAAGTGCCAAACCAACTCTAGCAAGTTGTTAACAAACTTAATCTAATGCCTGGTCATGAACTTTTGTGTTTTTCCAAAAACTAAAATATCATCACTATAATTCATAGATTTCTTTTTACAGGAATGATTATGTCTTTAATAGTTTCTTGGAAAACTTTAGCAGCTGAACATATGCCACAATTTAGTCTTTTATATCTAAATAATCCTTGATGTGTGGAAAATGTTGTGCTATACCTAGATTGACTGTCAATTTCTAACTGGTGATATCAGTTGCATAAATCCAGATTTGAGAAAACAGTAGCACCATTGAAATTGGTTATCATATAATTTAGGTTTAGATCTGGGTATCTTTCTCTCTCAGTTGCAGCATTAGGTATTCTCATATCCACACAAATCCTGATATCATCAGTATCTTTCTTTGGAACTATAACAATAGCTGATACCCAAGGAGATGGACCACTGACTGGTTCAATTACAATCTGTTGAAGTAACAGGTTTATTTCCTTTTCTGCCTTTGCTTGTAAATGCATTGGAACTCTTCTATGGATGTGTGCTACTGATTTTATTGCTTCATTAATATGTATTGTTATTGCTGTATCTTTTCATTTCCCAAGTCGAGTAAATAAATTTGGATATTTTTTTTAATATGTGATGCTCTGAGGTCACATTGCAAGTCATTGCTAGAAAACCCATAACCTGAGTAGTTACATTACTTAATAAACATGGTCTTGGAACTTCACCTCTTAATACATTTATTTCATCTTTACTTATTATATCTTTATATTGTAGTGTGCCCTCAAATTCTCCTAGACATAAAATAGTTTTTTTTTGCTCTCAATTGAAAGACACTTACAATTTGATGGTCTTAAAGTCGGTTGCTTTTCTAATTTTTCTTATTCAGCAATGCACATAATATTGCATGTTGCTCCACTATCTAACACAAACAGGTTTTTCTGAGAACTAACCATTATATCCATGGATGTTGTTTTCTTTATATCTTTCCTTTTTATCATATTAATTTATTTAAAATGTTCTTCTTCACACATCATGTATAATCTTTCAGATTGTCCTTCTTCTTGTGAGTCATATTCAACACTTTCCATCTACCTGATAAATTTAGCATTTCTTACTTTATTTTTTACATCTGAAATATTTGGTTTATTCCAAATTTCTTTTTTATTTTTGCTTTCTTTCTTATCTCTCTTAAATCTGCATACCTTCACAAAATGGTAGAATTTTTCACACTCTCTGCACTGTTGTCCTAATGCTGGACATGTTTTCACATGCAGGAATTGAGACCCATATCTTCTTTTCTTTATTTGTTCTATCCAATTTTACAATACTGTTATCTTTTTTTTGGACATTTTTCTAATTTGTTCTATTGTTTTCATTCTTCCTCTTTCCATATTTGAAGCATGTTTTTGCGCTTGTGTTTCTGTTCTGGCCATGCAAAGACTTTCTTGTGAATCATAAGTTTTTTCTAATAACTTCTTTCTGAATTTGACAGAATTGCATCCTTGTATGATCCTTAGTCTTGTTGCTTCTTCAGAGTTACGTTTTTCACATTCACAAAAAGTTACTAGTTTTCTTAATCTTGTTTCAAATTCATCCATTGTTTCATCTTCCTTTTGAAAAGCTGTAATAAAGTTGTATCTTTCAAAATCTAAATTTCTTCGAGGATCAAACTTCTCATTTAAATATTTTATGAGTCCTTTATATGTACTGCAATTATGTTCAGGTAATGTTATTATTATATCCTCCACATCATCACCTTCTAAATTAAGTAACAGTCCTTTGCCTGCTCATCTGAATATTTTTTACATATAGCTTTTAGGAAGTGTTTGAATCTTTCGTACCATTTTTCCCATCTTTGTGCAATATTTTGTTGTTAAAAAATGTCAGAAGGTAATGGTCTCCTAAAAAGTGTGCTTTAAAATCCTCCCATCACTTTCTTCATCATTGTACATTTATGTATTCATATTTATTGTTGTTTCGTTACTTAACTCTTCAGTATACATTTAAATTTGGTTTATTTGATTATTATATGTTTTTTTAGATTAACTATGCACAAATTGTTATATTGTAAATTAATGTGTGAATTAAAGTGTGTATATCACTGATATATACACAAATTGAAGATTGTGTTGTTAGGAAAACAGGTGTGCACATCACCGAAATATGTGCATATTAAATAAAATACAGCAAAATAGAGGTGTGTGTGTCACCGATGTAAACACACATTAGGTGTAGCTATATTAAAATAAAAGCGGTGTGCATATCACCAAAGCGCATATTAAATAAAATATAGCAAAGTTGAGATGTGTGTATCACTGATGTAGATACACATTAAGTGTAATGTTTTAAAATAGTTAGCAGTGTGGTATCACCGATGAACATGCACCTTAAATAAATGTATTGAAGATAAAGGTGTGCGTATCACCGAGTGAATCCAACTCAAAATGGCACTGGTGTATGCACATGTTAGCTGTCCTGTCACGTCTAATGGAGCAGTGCACCTGTTACTAAAACGCATCTCTGGCATAGCTTTTGTTTGAAAGTTGGACGTACGCGTTAGCTGTTGCTTTGCTCGTGCCTGTCTCGCGTGTAACAGAGCAGTGTGTGGCCTAACCCAAAAGCATCTCTCCACCAATTTTTGATCCCAGTAAAGATTTTTCCGATACTCTTACCATAACTCCAGGAAAATTGGAGCACCTCAGTCTGACTGCAGCGGTTTGATTCAATCTGGCTCCAGCTTATCAAAGCTGCATTAAAAAAATTGTCGATCTTGGCACGTAAGTAATCTTCTAGTTTCCAGAAGTAATAGGGGTTCTTCCACTCGTCGCCATTGTGTTATTGTTTGTTTAAATAAATATATTATCCTTTAGTATTTAAACACTTATTTATTTTGTCAAGTATAATTAGTGTCCTATCTTATCTAAGGTCTGTCTTCAACTGACTTACTAAGATTCTGTATTCTATTCTTCAGAATTTTCATGCATTTTATGTTGCAACATTATGTTCTTACATCACATTACTACATATCACAATTTCTAAAGAGCACTCTAACGCTCTGGATTTCTTCTTCATACTTCAACAGACCAATGTCACAAACATTTTTATAACTTTAATTTCCAGATGTCTTTCTCTAGATCTGTTGTGACTGGGCTATTACACTGCATTACTTCTGATTTGGCTTGGTTTATTTTATACCCAGATAATCTATCAAACTCAGACATTACTAAGGTGACGTCTCTCTTTTTCTTTTTTTAAATAATTTTACTAAGCAGTTTTCTAGTTGTATACATACAGAGACGTGCGCAAGCTACACACATAACAGACACGTATCCATATTATTATTGAGTTTGTTATGTATCCTCATAGAAGTAAGTGTAGAAACATGCAGAACAGTGATTAATAGTGGTTCACAGACTACTGCGATGGATTAACAGAAGCATGATATTGCTGTTGTAAAAAAAGATAGAACATGTTTTAAGATATCTTCAACATGTTTCAACCACAAACAGTGTTAATGCATGAGAATGTATGTTACGTAAACTTGATGGGGGACATCCACGTTCAGAGATCAGTGTGTCCATTTGGTGATACCAAAAATCACAAGTGGGCATAAGGCGCTGTGACTTCATGGGTGGCATTATCGTCTTTCACTGAAAATCGCAGTCCGTTGAGCAGAGTGTCCCAGCCGTTGGAGGCAGGATATTTATGCAGGCCCCTGATATCCTATCTGGGTATGACAGTGCTCTCGGCCTGAGCCCAGGCCTCCAAGGAGTGTGCCCAGGCAGAGAGTGTAGGTGGGAGGACTGACTCTATCTGTGGGTGATCAGTCTTTTAGCTAGCAAAAATACCAGGTCTACGAACTGTGCAATCACTCTATTCTTCTTGCTATGACAAAACAATCCCAGTAGGCACCCTCCCATGTGTGGCATTGTTATGGAGTAAGAGGCACAGCAGCATGTGCACGTAAGGTGCTAGCAAACCATTTTATCAAATTACATCTTGTTTCCATGAAATGTGAATATTGAATTGCTAGATGGATTGCAAGTTCTTGCTGAATATCTCCCTAGTCTCACTCATCGTCCGGATAAGGGTGTTATGCAGCAGAAATTGACCTGGGTGTAGGCCAGTGTCAGCGATGAGGTCCTCCAGTAGGAGGAGAAAACCGTTCTGATAAAGGCCACCCCAGACAAGGGATTACCACTGCATGCCAAGAGGCTACCTCCATTAGGGAAGTGATCAACCGTCCTCAAACTTTACCCAACACATGGCGTCACCGAGCGGGTAACAAAGAGGCTTCTCCTGTAAAAACAATGCACCACATAAAAGAAACAGGGGCAGGGCAGTACTGTTTCGGTAAAGGGGTGAAAGAGGTGTAGCAGGTGTGCTATCTTCCATGGGGAGGCAGTCATAGTGTTGGTCATCTGGTAGCCTCATAACTCACTGTAGTTGCAAAGCCAGATAGTAGTGCTCAAAGTTTGGGATGCCAAAGCCTCCCTGATCCAATGGGAAGAAGAGCTTGTTGCGGGCAACCCTAAGCAGCATAGCTTCCCAAATGAAATCTGTCAGTTGTTTGAGCGAGAGAAAGAAGGGCGTAGCAATAGAAAGAGGGAGATTTGTGAAGAAATACAGCAAGGATGGCAGCATCACTATCTTCATAAGGGCTTTGCAGCCTGCCACGGAAAGCAGTAGGGTCTGCCAGAAAGTCATCTGCATCTGCAGTGAGTTCACCGCACTCATAAGAATACCATCAAGTGGGTCCACATGAATATAGTAAATTCTAATACCCAAATAACAGAACGTGATAGGCTACCAGGGTAGGAGGGCACCATTTATTTTAAGGGCAAGGTCAGCCGTGGTAGCAGTCAATGGAAAGAGGCAATATTTAGCCCAGTTGACTTTGAGCCCCAATATATTTGCAAATTGGTTGAGTGTTCGTGCTATGTCTCCTGGAACATTATAGACGTCCCTCACGTAAAGGAGCATATCATCTGCCTAGAGTGAAAGTGCATAAATTCTGTCACTGAGCAGTAAACACCATTAATGGCCCTTCAGACAGAGGACATGACCCAACAGCTCTATCACTAAAGAAAAGAGTAGTGGGGACAGCGGACATCCCTTCTGGGTGCCTCTGTGTATCGATATACGGTCAGAAATGAGACGACCCATTTTTACTCAAGCTGTTGGTTGAGTATATGGGAGTTTGATCAGGCGGATGAAGTGGGCGCCCAAACCATACTGCAGTAAAGTCACAAATAAGTAGGTCCACTCCAAAGAATCAAAGGCCTTTTCTAGACCAAATACTAAACAGCCTGCCCACTGCCAGACAGTAGGTATATACTCCAGTATCTGAATGAACCTGCGTAAGTTGAGGGTCTGTACAAATCTGGTATTGCTCTGGATGGACCAATTTTGTTACTAGGGGAGGGGCAGGTGATCGGGTAGGATCTTAGCCATTATTTTGTGTTGAGGATTGCAAGAGGCTAATAAACCTCAAGTGCAGAGGGGTATTTGCCAGGTTTGGGTATTGCTATAAAAAGTGCTGCACAAAGCGAGATCAGAAGACAAGCAACAGCCATGCCCTCATCATGTAACCGCTTCAGGTGTGGGGAAAGGAAGGGAGTATAGATTTTATATAACGCAGGTGCTGGCCGGTCAGGGCCCAGAGTCTTGCCAGAGACAAGTACACATACAGCCTCATTGATCTCAAACAGCTTGATGTCTCTGTTAAGTTCTTCCCCTTTTCCAGCAGCACTTGAGGAGAGTGGCACATAAGTTAAGGACTCGACCCACTCCACCAATGCAGTGGATGCCGACGTGTATAGTGAGGTATAATGTTGCCTGAATGCAGCCTGTATATCGCTTTGTGTATGTATGAGAGCCCAAGACTGCCTTTGTTGCAAGTATGGGACACTGTGGCTGGTCTTGTCAGACAAGCCAGGCCAGCAGCGCTCTCGATTTATTCACCTCAGAATGTGTCTTTGCAAAGTGTGCTGCATATTTGCATCAGCAACGTCTCTCTAATAACACAGCATGTTCACATCGCACTTGGTCGAGACACTCCTTAGCCTCAGCAGAAGTGTGTGCCTGTTTCTCACAACCGAGCAGTGCCTTTTCCACTTGGGGGAGTTCACCATTGAGCTGGCAGCACATATTCAGAGTGCTGCCCAGGAAATGTCTTTGGGTCACCACCTTAAAGGCATCCCACTCATCCTGTTGCAATGAGGCAGTGTTCGTGTTAATGTTGAATTATTCTGATATACTATTGCTGATGGATGCGCAAAAGGGAGGGTCGTCTAGCACCACTGTTTGTAAGCACCACGTTGGAATAGGAGGAGGACCACTCTCCCAGCACAGATGCAGATGTTGAGGGTTATGATCAGAGTGGGTTCTTCTGAGGTAATCAAAGAAAATGACATGGGTGGCTGAACTTGGTGTACTGATTAGGCAAGCTATCCAAACTTTAAGGATATGAGGATGTGAATAGAGCGAATAAAACCCTTGCTGCGGCATTTCACAGACTCCAGACTTCTAGGAGGTTCTAGTGGGTGAGCCAGCCACATAATGTGTTTGAAGTGGCAGCAGTGCATGGGAGTCTTGGGAAGAAGTGGTCTAGGGCAACATTCAGGACACCATTGAAGTCTCCACCAAATAACCGGGGGAACCCACTCCAGCATGACAGGACCTGCAATAGAGTGCCCAGTAAAGCTGTCTGCTCGGTGTTAGAGGTATATATCACTGCAAGAAGCATACAACTGCCCTGGAGACGGTCTTCTATGAAGACATAGCCTCTCCCTGCATCAGCCACTATGGCCTCAGCAACAAAGGGGACCCTAGCTCTTATCTACACTAATGCCCCACAAGCATAAGTAAAATAGTTAGTAGAGCATACCTGACCCTCCGATGCTTCTGTAAATGCTTAGCCTCTGCTTGAGTGAGGTGGGAATCCTACAGGAATGTGATGTGTGCTGCCCGTCAGCTTGAGTACACAGTACACAGCATATCTACGGGAAGGAGTGTGCATGCCCCAAATGTTCCAGGTAAGTATGTTAGTGTGAGCCATTATGGTGGAAGCTGTCTAAGGGGTGGTATCTGACATAGATCGGGTTAGTGTTGCAAGGCTCATCTAGGAGCACTTGATTAGGTTCTGTGTGTGGTCAACAAGTGAAAACCAATGGAAAACAACAAAGAATAACACATAGGTGGTCATTCCAACCTCGGCGGTAAAAGGCGCTTACCGCCGTTCAGAAGACCGCCATAACACCGCCGCGGCCGCGGTAAACCGCCACGGTCATTCTGACCCACAACAGGCAAACCGCCAAAATACAGACATCCACAAAAGTCCGCCACACCAAAGGGCAGCGAGAAACTGGCGATGACCAAACCTCCACCGTCACGCCAACAGAAATACGCCCACACTATCACGACACACGAATCCACGCGGCGGTCTTTCAACCGCGGTATTCCATTGGCGGTACACACCGCCGCGCTCAAAATACACACACACTTACAAAATACAACCACATTGGACAATTCAAAATACACATACCTGAGACACATACACACACCACTCCCACACACCCAATTAAATATAAAATACACACCCACATCACCCACAAACCTCCACTCCTAGAGATTCGTGAACACGCACCGAGAAAAGACATCCGATAACCCAGACGCCCAATTCACTGTCACCTAGCAATATTTGCACGCACTTCACACAACACAACAATACACATCACCACACTTAGCACCACACAATCCACCCTACACATCACCCACACCAGCCCATGGCACCGCAAAGACACCCCAGGTTCTCTGATGATGAACTCAGGGTCATGGTGGAGGAAATTGTACGAGTAGAGCCACAGCTGTTCGGGGCACAGGTGCAGCACACCACCATTGCCAGGAAGATGGAGCTATGGAGCAGATTAGTGGACAGGGTCAACGCTGTGGGACAGCACCCAAGAAATCGGGACGACATCAGGAAGAGGTGGAACGACCTACGGGGGAAGGTGCGTTCCATGGTATCCAGGCACAACATCGCGGTGCAGCGGACTGGCGGCGGACTCCCACCTCCTCCCCCAGAATTTACAACATGGGAGGAGCAAGTCTTGAACATCCTGCATCCTGAGGGCCTCGCTGGAGTAGGCGGAGGAATGGACTCTGGTAAGGCAAATCTTAACTACTTCTTCCCCCCACCCCACCTGCATGCCAACTCATACCCCCACCCTCACCCTCACCCCCATCACATCCTACTCCTTGCAACTGTCTCACCATCACAACCCACCCATCCCAACACCTAGCCCTGCATGCGTCCACAAAGCATGGACACCCATCACCTAAGCATGCCCACTGCACATACACATACAACCCCCCCCCAACCACCATCACAACAGCCCCCACAAAGGAATGCCGGAACTGGGGTACACGGGCACCCACCCATTGCACGCTATGACACACACAGAAGCAATAACCATACTTTTATACCCCTGCAGGACCCGAACGCCACGTCACCGCGCAGGAGGGTCCACAAATGTCCACTCCACCCCCAGAAGAGGCCCACAGTGAGGACAGCAGCTCTGTCTCCCTGGATCTAGATGACCAGCCCGGTCCATCGGGGACCTCGGGAGAGTCGGTTCCCCTCACACAGCCACAGGCCACAGTAGACCTTCCCCCCCTCTGGGAATACCAGCACAGCACCCACCCAGCGGGCCCATACCTCTGTCCCCAGGACACGTCAATCAGCGGTGTGTCCACCACTACAGGGAACCCAGGCTAACCCACCACCCCAACAACAACAGGGACCTGGGGGCAGTGGTAGTGGGCACACAGTCCAGGGGACAGAGGCCCAGGGAAACAGGGGAACTGGGAGGGCTGCTGTGCGACAGGGGGGGGACAGGCCCAGGGAACCCACTCTCCACGAGGCCCTCTCCTCCATCATGGGAGCATACCACCGCTCCCAGGAGACGATGGCGACGGTCCTGGCCAGGTTTCAGGAGATCCAGCTTCTGCAGGAGCAACAGTATATGGGGTTCAGGGAGGAACTAAGAAACATCAGTTCCGCCATGGGTACCATCGTAGTGGCCCTGAATGAGGTAGTCACGACATTGCGGGACACTGTGGCACCTCAAAGGGCCCCTGACACTAGCATGCACCAAGAACTGCCTACCACCTCCGCCGGCGCTAGTGGACAGGAGGCCCCGACACAAGACCAACAGGCCACCAGAACCCCACCCCCTGCAGAAGGAGAACCACCCCGCAAGCGGGCCCTGAGATCCAGGAAGAAGACAGAGTAAGATGTCAAGGCCCCCGCCAGCAAAGGATACACCCCTGATTGTCATCCCACTGTCCCACATTGTCACCCTGTCCAACCTTAAACTGCCCCTGCTCCACTTCCCACAGGCATTTGGACAATGCACCTGTGAAACTGATAGTCTGGACTCTGCCATGGACAATCCTCCACCATCACCCCTCACCGATTTGCCATCCAATTTAGAGCACTTGAATAAAAACACTTATTGCACAAAACAATCTGGAGTCTGGCTGTGATTTAGAACAAATGTATTAGACATGACCGTGCCAAAATGTTTATTCACATTGTGATGCTAACAAACCGCTGTCACACAGCTGTAGTCCATGGGGAAACAAAGCAGATGTCACGCAGTGGGGCCCACATCTCTGAAAATGGAAGGGAAAGTCACAACACAGTTACCATACACTGGGGGAAAAAGTCAGACAGTAGAGAGGTAGGAGTCATTATGTAAATGTAATATGCCGGTGTCTACTCTTACCTGTGTGTCACTGTATTACTGTGTTCCTGTTCTCTATGTCGTCCTCTTCGGCTTCCTCCTCTTCACTCTCCACAGGCTCCACAGCTGCTACAACACCACCATCTGGACCATCCTCCTGCACAAAAGGCACCTGGCGGCGCAAAGCCAGGTTGTGAAGCATACAGCAGGCCACGATGATCTGGCACACCTTCTTTGGTGAGTACATTAGGAATCCACCTGTCATATAGAGGCACCTGAACCTGGCCTTCAGGAGGCCAAAGGTTCGCTCGATCACCCTCCTAGTCCGCCCATGGGCCTCATTGTACCGTTCCTCTGCCCTTGTCCTGGGATTCCTCACTGGGGTCAGTAGCCAGGACAGGTTGGGGTAACCAGAGTCCCCTAATAGCCACACCCGGTGCCTCTGGAGTTGACCCATCACATACGGGATGCTGCTATTCCGCAGGATGTTGGCGTCATGCACTGACCCAGGGAACTTGGCATTAACATGGGAGATGAACTGGTCAGCCAAACACACCATCTGTACATTCATGGAATGATAACTCTTCCGGTTCCTGTACACCTGTTCACTCCTGCTGGGGGGTACCAAAGCAACATGTGTCCAATCAATGGCACCTATGATGTTGGGGATATGTCCAAGGGCATAGAAATCACCCTTCACTGTAGGCAAATCCCCCACCTCAGGGAAAACGATGTAGCTCCGCATGTGTTTCAGCAGGGCAGACAACACTCTCGACAACACCTTGGAAAACATAGGCTGGGACATCCCTGATGATATGGCCACTGTTGTTTGAAATGACCCACTTGCTAAGAAATGGAGTACTGACAGCACCTGCACTAGAGGGGGGATCCCTGTGGGTTGGCGGATGGGTGACATCAGGTCTGGCTCCAGCTGGGCACACAGTTCCTGTATAGTGGCTCGGTCAAGCCTGTATGTCAGTATGACATGTCGTTCCTCCATTGTCGACAGGTCCACCAGCGGTCTGTACACAGGAAGATACCTCCATCTCCTCGCATGTCCCAGCGGACGGTGCCTATGAAGGACAACAGCGAGCACAGAGTCAAGCAACTCACAGGTACGTAACCACAGCTTGCACATAACACGATTCCCAATGCATTGAATGGCTTGTATGAGTGTTGGTGCATGGCCTAGGTATGTGTGACGCAGTTGGTAATTAGGCCATGTGGGCCCTTGAAATGGCGGCTGCCTGACCTGTGAAGTGTGACAGTGGGATGTGAGGTCAATGCGCTGGCGTGGCACACCGCGGCGGTAGGCGATCGAAGACCGCGGCGCTAAGCTGCATTGGTTAACATTGAATCCTATGGGTTTCAGGAGCCAATGACGATGTGCGCCGGCGGTCGCGGTATGCACCGCCGCGGGCGTGACCGCCATTTTCTATCTGCTTAATCACTCGATACCTGATCTTCGACAGGAGAGGACCTACACTGCAAGTGCTGCTGTGACCTCGGTCTGGAAGAGACAATGGCTCATGCGACTGGGGAAAGGGCCCCTGCCTTCACTGCGGAGGAGTTGGAGAAACTTGTGGATGGGGTCCTCCCCCAGTATGCGCTACTCTACGGTCCTCCAGACCAACAGGTAAGTACACTTGGACCATGCTTAGTGGGCAATGCCTGGGTTGAGTGGGGTGGATGAAAGATGGTGGGGAGGGGAGCGATTGAGGCATGCATCAAACGACAGATGAGAGCATGTGCCACATGGCAAGAGTGGGGATGGGGGGCCACTCACATCGAGCATGCAGAAGGTGATGACAACTTTTCTCTCCCTGTACATGTCACATAGGTCAGCGCCCACCAGAAAGTCGCGATTTGGCGTGCCATCGCCAAGGACGTCCGGACCCTGGGGGTCCACAACAGATGGGGCATCCACTGCCGGAAGAGGTGGGAGGACATCCGACGCTGGAGCAGGAAGACGGCGGAGGCTCAGCTGGGGATGGCCTCCCAACTTAGGAGGGGTGCCAGTCGTCATTTGACCCCCCTGATGTCCCGGATCCTGGCGGTGGCCTACTCCGATTTGGATGGGTGCGTGAGGAGATCACAGCAGACACATGGGGGTGAGTACAAATAGATTCTGCTGACTTTGCGCGCAGTGGAGGTGTCTGGGTGGGGGAGTAGGGCTGTGGGTATCCCTAGGCCAGGGCGATTTCTGTAGGCTAGGCCCCTCCGTAAGGCATGGCCCTGTGCCCCCGCCCCCCACCTCTGTAGGGTGCCAAGTATAGGTATCCATGGCCCTGTGTCATCTATGTGTGCAGTTGTCGTCCATAGGCTTGTAGGCCATGTCCCACGGATTGCGTAGTGGACCCCAAGTGTGCGGCGTAGTGCAGGGGGCTTCTGTGTCTGTCTTGTCCGCCAGCGGTAATCCATGCACTCTACATGTCTTTATTTCTCCTCCCCCCCTTTTTTGTGGTCTTCCTGTTCATGTGTGCATTAGCATCATCAGGCGGAGGCGAAGTGGCATCGGAGCACGAGGGAGCTGCATCTCACATGGCCATGGCGGGCCATGCAACTGACTCGGATTTCACCAGTGAGACGGAGGGCGAGGGGAGCTCCACAACGGGGACTCGTGCTGATGTCAGTGACAGCGACTCGTCCTCTGAAGGGAGCTCCCTTGTGGTGGCGGCACCAGCAACGTCCTCCCAGCAGCCCCTCAGCGTTTGCCCCGTGCCCGCTCACCCAGGAAGGTGGGCATCTCCTTCGCCCCAGGCACCTCAGGCCCTGCCCCTGTCACCCCTGCTGCCCTCAGTGAGGAGGTCATTGACCTCCTAAGGACCATCATTGTTGGGCAGTCTACCCTTTTGAATGCCATCCAGGGTGTACAAAGAGAGGTGCACCAGAGTAATGCATACCTGGAGGGCATTCATTAGGGTCAGGCTCCCCATCAGCGATCGTTCAACGCTCTGGCCTCAGCACTGACGGCAGCAATTGTCCCTGTCTCTAGCCTCCCCCCTCCAACTTCCTCCACCCAGACCCAATCCCCTGTACCTCTGCCTATCCCAGACACACCTACAGACCAGCCTGCACACACCTCAACACCCAAGGGAAGCTCATCCAGACATAAGCACCACACATCACACAAGCATTCACACAAGCAACATCCACATGCAGACATACCAACAGCCACTGCCTCCACTGTGCCCCCCTCCTCCTCGTCTCCCTCCTCCCTTCCTGTGACGTCTCCATTCACACTTGCATGCACCACATCTTCAGCCACTACGTCCATCACCAGCACACCCACCAGAACACTCCGCACACGTGCAGTCACCACCCCACTACCATTTACACGTCCCCTGTGTCCTCTCCAAGTGTGTCTGTCACCCCCTCCTCCAAACTACACAAACGCAGGCAGCCATCCACCCAACAGCCATCCACCTCACGACAGCCTCCAGCACAAGCACCTGCACCCAAAGACACCAGACTTCACACTCCTACAACCACATCCTTTTCCTCCACTCCCATACCCACTACACCTACCCGTCCCTCTCTTTCCAAATTGCTTTTCTTTTCCAAACTTGACCTCTTTCCTACAACTCCCCCACCCCGTCCATCTCATAAGACTCCATTCAGCACCTCAGCCACCACAAAACCGGGACCTGTGAAGACTGTTGTCCATGGACTGTGGAGTCCCCCACCCTCAAGGGCATCCAGTTCAGCTAGGAGCCAAGGCACGGCCAGCCCACCACCGGAAAAGCATCCTAAGATTGCCAGTGCCCGGCGCGAGCGACCAAAGACCCCAGGGACAAAAATCCCTACATTGGCTCCGGCAGGAAGTCAGGTGCCACCTGGCACACCGCCAAAGGTGGGAAAGGGCCACAAGCGTGCAGGGAAGGGTGGGAAGGGCAGCACGCCCGACAAGTCCGGCAGCAGGCCAGCTGGCCAGGAGGGCCCCACCAGCCCCATCCCAGGTGTGCAGGAGGACACACACAGGCCCGGTACTGCAGCCCAGGAGGGCCCCGCAAGCCACGTCCCAGGTGGGCAGGAGGACACCCACAGGCCGAGAACTGCAGCCCAGGAGGGCCCCGCAAGCCACCAGACAGATGGGCAGGAAGGCCCCGCCAGCCACATGTCAGGTGGCGAGTGACATCCATGCCTGGGCCGGATCCGCTGACCAGGACACCCATCTCAAGCACCGCTCCGCTGGGCACCGCAGTCTCAAGCACCGCTGAACAGGGCCCTTCATCTCAAGCACCGCTCCGCTGGGCACCACCGTCTCATGAACCGCTGAACTGGGACCTTCATCTCAAGCACCGCTGAACTGGGTCCTTCATCTCAAGCACCGCTGAACAGGGCACCGCCGTCTCAGGAACCGCTGAACTGGGCCCTTCATCTCAAGCACCGCTGAACAGGGCACCGCCGTCTCAAGCACCGCTGAACTGGGCCCTTCATCTCAAGCACCGCTGAACAGGGCACCGCCGTCTCAAGCACCGCTGAACAGGGCACCGCCGTCTCAAGCACCGCTGAACAGGGCACCGCCGTCTCAAGCACCGCTGAACAGGGCCCTTCATCTCAAGCACCGCTCCGCTGGGCACCGCCGTCTCAAGAACCGCTGAACTGGGCCCTTCATCTCAAGCACCGCTGAACTGGGCCCTTCATCTCAAGCACCGCTGAACAGGGCACCGCCGTCTCAAGCACCGCTGAACTGGGCCCTTCATCTCAAGCACCGCTGAACAGGGCACCGCCGTCTCAAGCACCGCTGAACAGGGCCCTTCATCTCAAGCACCGCTCCGCTGGGCACCGCCGTCTCAAGAACCGCTGAACTGGGCCCTTCATCTCAAGCACCGCTGAACTGGGCCCTTCATCTCAAGCACCGCTGAACATGGCACCGCCGTCTCAGGAACCGCTGAACTGGGCCCTTTATCTCAAGCACCGCTGAACAGGGCACCGCCGTCTCAAGCACCACTGAACTGGGCCCTTCATCTCAAGCACCGCTGAACAGGGCACCGCCGTCTCAAGCACCGCTGAACAGGGCACCGCCGTCTCAAGCACCGCTGAACAGGGCACCGCCGTCTCAAGCACCGCTGAACAGGGCCCTTCATCTCAAGCACCGCTCCGCTGGGCACCGCCGTCTCAAGAACCGCTGAACTGGGCCCTTCATCTCAAGCACCGCTGAACTGGGCCCTTCATCTCAAGCACCGCTGAACAGGGCACCGCCATCTCAAGCACCGCTGAACTGGGCCCTTCATCTCAAGCACCGCTGAACAGGGCACCGCCGTCTCAAGCACCGCTGAACTGGGCCCTTCATCTCAAGCACCGCTGAACAGGGCACCGCCGTCTCAAGCACCGCTGAACTGGGCCCTTCATCTCAAGCACCGCTGAACAGGGCACCGCCGTCTCAAGCACCGCTGAACAGGGCCCTTCATCTCAAGCAACGCTGAACAGGGCACCGCCGTCTCAAGCACTGCTCAACAGGGCCCTTCATCTCAAGCACCGCTCCGCTGGGCACCGCCGTCTCAGGAACCGCTGAACTGGGCCCTTCATCTCAAGCACCGCTGAACTGGGCACCGCTGTCTCAAGCACCGCTGAACAGGGCACCGCCGTCTCAAGCACCGCTGAACAGGGCCCTTCATCTCAAGCACCGCTCCGCTGGGCACCGCCGTCTCAAGAACCGCTGAACTGGGCCCTTCATCTCAAGCACCGCTGAACTGGGCCCTTCATCTCAAGCACTGCTGAACAGGGCACCGCCGTCTCAAGCACCGCTGAACTGGGCCCTTCATCTCAAGCACCGCTGAACAGGGAACCGCCGTCTCAAGCACCGCTGAACTGGGCCCTTCATCTCAAGCACCGCTGAACAGGGCACCGCCGTCTCAAGCACCGCTGAACTGGGCCCTTCATCTCAAGCACCGCTGAACAGGGCACCGCCGTCTCAAGCACCGCTGAACTGGGTCCTTCATCTCAAGCACCGCTGGCCCATTGGCGGAAGGGGCAGGCCTGCATCTGTGTCGGGCAGAGCTGCACGAAGCACTCTGGGCACTAGTCCCCCTCCAGTACCAGTGGAGACTGTTATCCACTTGAGAGACTGTGGCTTTGCACTCCCCAGGATGGCACAGTGGGCAACCCACCCACTGTAGAGACTTGAGAGACTGTGGCTTTGCACTCCCCAGGATATGGCAGTGGGCAAGCCACCCACTGTAGAGACTTGAGAGACTGTGGCTTTGCACTCCCCAGGATGGCACAATGGGCACCCCACCCACTGTAGAGACTTGAGAGACTGTGGCTTTGCACTCCCCAGGATGGCACAGTGGGCAACCCACCCACTGTAGAGACTTGTGAGACTGTGGCTTTGCACTCCCCAGGAAGGCACAGTGGCCATGGAGGCCCCTCGTGAACTGGCGTCGTGGACTCATCTGGCTGAGGTGCCCTCCCTTCCCTTCCCCCTGAGGTGCCTGTAGTTTTCCTATCTGATGCCCCTGCAGTGTTCTCTCCGTTGGAGGCAGGTATCCTGTGTGGGCTTTGCCCATTTGTTTTGGCCCAGTGGCCCACGAACAATGGCTGATAGACATATCGGACTGGACAATTTATGTATATAAAGATATAGATGTGTGATATATTTTATACTCAGTCTTACAATATAATTCTATATTTATAATCATTTCCTTTTGCCTTTGCATTCTTCCGGGGGTTTGGGGGTGTATCTGTGATGTGTTGCTATGCATTGATATGTGTGTTGTAGTGGTTGAGGGTGAGGGTGGGTGTGTCGCATATGTGTGTCCCCGTAATTTTTTGCCTCCCCCTCCCCTGTGTCGTTGGTGCAGTACTCACCGTTGTCTTCTGCGCCGGCGTTCGTGCTCCTGGTAGAGGAGCAGGAAGACAATGGCCGGTAGGATGTGTAGTTCGGGTTCCATGCTGTCCAGATTCCTCGTGGGGTGTATGGAGGTGAGCGTTTTCCGTTTGAAATGGCTGTTTCCGCCGTGTTTTTATCGGCGGGGCTACCGCCCCGGAAAAGGTGGCGGATTGGTGGGTTGTGATAGGGTGGGCGGTACATTGTCTCCCGCCTGTCTGTTGGCGGTGACCGCCGCGCTGTTTGTTTGTCCCGCCGTGGCGGGCGGTGTGTTAAAGTGGCGGTCTCTGTTGGCGGTTTCCGCCAGGGTCGGAATTGCATTTTATTTACCGCCAGCCTGTTGGCGGTTTGGCTGCCGCTTTAACACCGACCGCCAGGGTTGGAATGACCCCCATAATGCCATAGAGAGGGAAGATGCAACAAATTTCTGTGCAAACTTGTGAATAATTGGCCCCAGTGAAGTAACGCTAACTGTGGGGCTGGTGGCAGCATTTAGGGTTGCTTAAGAGTGCAAAAGCCCCCCCTCCATATCAGGTGATGGAGAAGTACCCAGTATGTGACCTGTATGGACATGAGGCCTAACAAAGATTGCAAGGGCATGTATAAGAAACAGGAAGCATATAGATAATCCAGCCCTTGGGGAAAGTTAAAGGAGATCGGCTGCCATCTGCAGAGTCACATTGGGTAGTGTGCTGGAGGCCAGTGGGGGGAAACAGGATGTTGAGGATTCCTCATCACCGGAAGATCACTGGAAGATTTTGATCTGTCTTCAACAGGGTCTGAAGATGGAGCCGGGTATTGGAATGCAGCAGCTGTCTGCAGCACTCGTTGCCTCTCTTGTAAAACTTACTTCAGACTGGGCGAGTACGTCAGCCATGGCACCTGCCAAATCTGGTGGTCTTGGCGTTGTCAACATCATCTGTCAGAGACCTGTGGGTCTTCTGCCAGCAGCTGTGATGGAGAGGCAACCACTGCCTGGCTCCACTCAGTCCCAGGCTTTCTTAGGATCCATGAAGAAGAGTGATATGCCATCTGCCATGAACTGTAGCTGTGCCAGGAGTAGAAGAGAGTACTTGGTGTTAGATTCCTCAAGTTTGCATTTAACAGCAAGAAAAGTACTCAGTTGATGCTGCACTCCCAGTGTAAAGTAAAAAAAAAAACATCACTCATGCATTGTCTACTGCTGATTGTCAAGTTTGCGAGCCTCTCTCAGAATGACATCATGGTCCTCATAGTGTAGCAGCTAGGTTACTAGTGGTCTTGGTGGGGCACCAGGAAGGGGGGTACCTCTTCGGCACTCAGTGCACCCATTCAATAGTGAAGGATGAGAGGGCACTAGTTGGAACAAAGCTGTGGAATCATGCTTCTAAGTAAATCACTTCATCCTGCCCCTTAGCATTTTCAGGAAGCCCCACCACTCAGACATTGCTTATGCATGAGCAGCCCTCAGCATCCTCGGCCTTCTCCTTCAAAATGTAAACCTGGCCCGCAGTGAGGACAGTTGAGTATGGGCATCCCAAACCTTTGGTTGAAGAGTAGCTTGTGACTGTTCACAGTGTTGACTCTGTTGGCTAATTTGCAATAGTCATATCCCAGGATAGTGCGATCTGTCACCACTGTGTTGATTTTGTTCTTCAATGATACTCAGGATTTTCCTATGAGGGCCAGAACAAAGTGTACTTTGTCATCATCAGTGGTGGGTGTGTTAGAGTGCTCTGAGGAGACCTTTTTCTCTTCGATCACATGAGGGTGGAACCACTGAGTTTGAGGATGTAAGGTGGGCTCTTGTTAGCAGACTCCCATGGTCGCTGAGATAACACTAGCAGAGCCAGTCAGGAAACACAGTCTGCTAGCACAGGGCCAGCTTGTAAGTGCCAGATTATGGTAAAATGCTACACAGTGCGAGCAACCTAACAATTAGAACAAACTATGGGCAGGTTGCAGGTGGGACTCCAAGAGATGTGAGAAGCCAAACTGTCCTCGAAGAGGTGGTCCCCAGCACAGACCAGTGCATGCACCCCATCCAGGTCACCAGCACCAGGGCATCATCTGTTTAGTAAACAGAGGTAGAGGCAAGGGCAGCAAGGGAGAGAGACAGAGTACACCAACCCGGGGTCAAAGTCCACTCAATGGAGGCTACCAAATAGCTAGGCACCATTCTGGCACATGTACTGTGAGAGTCATTATGGCTTAATAGGTGTATGAAGACTGATCCTGTACACCAGTAGTGTCAAGGTAAGTAGGCCCCCATTAAGGAGCAGAGTGACTGCAGTCCAGATTCCCAAAGGTGGAGCCAGGCCACAGCAACTCTCCTCAGGTTTGTTACCAGGGTCAATGGTGGCCCAATCCCCCACGGCCCTTAATGGGTTCTCTCTAAAAGAGTATCAGGAAGGATTGCTCCTGACGCAGGTCCTGCCAAGCATCCCCCAGGATATGTCCTAGAACCTCAGCTGCCGCCAGTACAGAGTTCCTCCAGTCAGCTACTAAAGTACAACTGGCAGGCCACTACGCAGGATAGAAAATGGTGGGCCATGGTGTCCTTCGTCAGCCAATACCCACAGTTTGTCATCTCAGTGCCCAAGACCTCCAGTCCACTTACTTACAATTACAGTCCCCTTCAGCTAGGTCTAGAGGGCAGGGATGCAGGCCTCAGCAGCATGCCACAGGTCAGAGAAGGCCAGCATCAGTGCCATAGCAGTATTCACTACTCCAGGAGTGTCGCCAGGTCTGGGGAACTTCCTAGTCAGCCCCACACCTCTGTCTAGCAGGCTCGCTCATTGGCCCTCCTGGCTCACGTAGGTTCAGCAGTGGCCCAGGCACCTAAAGTCCTCAGGGCCTCCATAATAGGTGGAAAATGGCACTGAGGTTTGCATGGCAGCACCGCTGCCCGGGAGCTCCACTTCGGCATCTGAGACCCCACAGATGCCCAAAGTACAAGGACTTCTACTCCGAGCGAATTTCCAAGAAGAGAGGTGCTCTCCTGCATAGGTAGACCTTTGAACACCACCATGCAGGGAGAGTGAAACTGTGGTCTGTGCTTGTCATCATGGCCACCCAGCACCACCATCTCCCAAGGATTAGTGTGCAGCTAATTAGTAGGTCCGATGGCAGCTGCAGGAGTAATAATATGGAAAGATATAGGGGTTGAGCTTGGAGCTCCGTTAGAGAGTGTCCGCCATGTTGGCTGTGCAAACCATGCACCCAACTATGGTGACTTCTCTTAGGAGTTATTCAGCATTTCTTGAGTGAGGATTAAATACAGAATTATATCATACATGTAGAACAATAAGTTAGTGAACCACAAATAAATGCATATTGTATATTCTTTTCCATGAACAGCCTTTACTCTAGAGGTGTGTTTGCTAGCAGAAACAATAACAGAAAGAGAGAGAAGTATTCTATGTCTAGCACTGCAGCAGTGAAGAACTGATGTCTAACATCACAATTGCTGTCTGCTGCTTATGTAAGGCAAGTATTCCCACAAGAAATATTTCTGGCAATGTAAAATGCTTGAAAGTAATGCAACATCAACCTTACAAATATTCAAATGAGAACATCAGTTGTTTCAATATCATAGTATATTCCAGGGTATGTTTTAGTGAGTTAAAATATCTGTCTCTAATAAGCTATTGCTAATCCACATGAACAAGCAATCCATGTACCATATTCAAAGCTAAAATCTGCTAAAAGCTACAATCTGAAGCCCTTATTTAAAGATAATTTTACACTTTGTGTATGTTTTACTCCATTTCACTATTCACAAAACCAGACATAAAAAGATGGGCCTGCCCTCCGTAATAATAAAACATGTCAGTTTACCTTTGTGAATGAGGCCCAATGTATGAAGATCGCTATTACAGTTAAGGCATGTAAATTGGATGATATCATTTTCCACGATGAGTGTTTTGATTAGGTTTATGAATCAGCTTTATAAGGGCAGTCCACCACTGTTCTGGGCAATTACCCTCTAAAACACCATAGTTAAACAAGTCTTTAACCAAGGACTAAACATGCAACTCCAAGCCTTATTATTTACTATGCAATCCAAGCTGATCCAGCTGCTAAAGTATCATCAGTAAGTAATTGTACCTTCAAGAAATGTTCTCAAATGCCCAAGATTGGCTTCTCATGCTGGAGTCTATTTTTTCTATCTTTTTTTAATGAAATTTCTAAAGCACACATACACCAGATGTAAGAAAATACCATTCTATTTTGTTGGGCTGATGATGCTGTTGTTTTGACTCTGTGTGCTGGGGCACTGCAAACCAAGCCCCAGTGCATGTGCTCTGATGAATGGAGGCCTACCACCGGCAGTCTTGATGTGGAAGTTTAAACTGCAAAGGTAACCTCTCCAAATAACGCCTTTTGACAGGCCTAAGCCATCCTTTTAAATAAGTAGAAGTCTCCCCTAAGTTAGCCTTAAGTGCCCATAAGCCCATGTGGCAGTGTTCATGGTATTTAAGAGTAAGACATCTAAATGTTTAAAGTAAGGTATGTCCTTAGTGTGAAAAGGCCTAAACAAATATTTTCACTGTAGCAGTGCTAGCTATTCCATAGGAAAGATTTGGCAGTTAATGTTAAAATTAAATAATGTTAGCTCTGCTTAGGAACCAAATACAAAGTTTCTTCTTGAACATTTTTAAACTATTTAATACAAATCCAATTAATTAGTAAAGTTGGATGTGTCACAAAAAGTTCACAAAATGTACTTTTAAAAGGTTACCATTAGTCTGTCTAAAGCATCCAGAAGCCCATTTGCCTGGGCATCCAGCTTTCACCCAGGAGCTGAATATCTCCTTGATTAGGTGTGAACTGGCTCCCAGAACTGAGATAAAGGGCTTGGGTGTGGAAATAAATTGCCCTTCCATTGACAGGATGGCCAAAGGACATTTCCCAGCCCCTTTCATATCTTCAAAGGATGCCTACCCTGTCACTTGCTGATGTGCCAAACATAAAAGTAGTAGCCTGAGCACCCTCTTCAGAAGTCCTCTGGACCTGTGGAAGACATAAGAAGGACTGCAAATGTTTGCTACCTGTGAAGAGAACCCTGAGGGGCTGGACGTGCTCCCACTTGTAACAAGGACTTAGAAGTGGACCCCAAGGGTCAGTTGGCTGCCCTCTTGTTAATCTCCTTTGCATGGTCACCAGTGGTTTCAGGAAAGTGTGGATAATAGCATGGCTCCTGTTGGATCTGAATTGTCAGGGTAGTGCAACTTTGACACTCTGTATCAGATTCAAGTAGCTGTGTGTCAATATTTGTGCAGCAACAATTGTAGTGCTTAGACCTCCATATACTGGTCATGATGATAGATTTAATACAAGTTCAAATAACAATAGGGATATATTACAAGGGAGATACAAATTGGATAACGTTTTACGAAGGAAAACTGAAAAGCTTTATGGGTATAAAAAGTATACTTTTGCTATAATAAGGAACAATGGGCCAGATGTAGCAAAAATAAAAATTGCGACTCGCATTTTGCGAGTTGATGCGACTCGCAAAATGCAAGTCGCAAATTGGAATGTCAGAAAAAAAAGCGATCCGATTTTGTGACTCGCAGCCGGACTCGCAACGCTGTGTGCGAGTCCGCAGTTTGCGAGGGTGCAAAAAACGTACTCGCAATTAGCGAGTGGGTGTCGCAAATTGCG
This sequence comes from Pleurodeles waltl, assembly GCF_031143425.1. Taxonomy (NCBI): domain Eukaryota; kingdom Metazoa; phylum Chordata; class Amphibia; order Caudata; family Salamandridae; genus Pleurodeles; species Pleurodeles waltl. The sequence continues at coordinate 271,803,757 of NC_090444.1, read as the reverse complement.
ATTACCTTCAAAATTGCTTGCAGATGCAGCAGAACACTCCAGAAAGCATACCAGAACACTCTGGAAACACTTCCTGGCACATGATGATGACATCACAGCCAGGAAGTTAACAAATACACCTGGGAGGAGGGCTCAACAGTGAGCAGTGTCTCTGCCACTGACAGTAGGGTGCTGAGGAGTGGTAGGCACAGCACCATGGACGCAGCAGGGACCAGCCAGGCTGGCAGGAGGGGCAGGAGATCATAGATAACAGCCAGGACAGATTAATGTGGCACATGGCGTTAATGTGCCACATGACTGGTTGGCATTTTCCTGCCCATGGACAATTTCAACTTGTATATAGTTTCTTCATGACATTAATAAATCAGTTATTTTTGTTCCACTTAACAAATGGTTAATAGGTGAGTATGGTGGGAGTTGACACGTACCGTCCAAAATATTGTGTTGCAATGTGGTCCCGTCTCAGTCTGCCTTGATTAGCTAGACTCCTATCCCCATGATGGCGATGTGGTTGTTCTTGCTCTTCATCATCAGGATCTGGGTCTGCAGGGGTAAGCGGTAGCCCACGTCGGGTGGCTATGTTGTGGAGGATGGCGCATGCGACCACAATTTTGAAAGGGGTAATGGGGGTGTATTGGAGGGCGCCTCCACTGCGGTGGAGGCATCTGAATCTTGCCTTCAGCAGTCCGAAGGTGCGCTCGATCAGGTTCCTGGTCCTCTTATGCGCACTGTTGTATTGCCTCTCTGATTCAGTTCTGGGTGTTAAAAACGGAGTCATGATCCAAGGCCTGAGAGCATATGCACTGTCACCTGTTGGGCACAAAAGTACACGGTTAGGAAGTCCAGATTGTCGTGCACAGTGACCTGTGTGTATGTCTGCAAGTGTCTGTGGCTCTACCTAGGAGGTAACCGTCTCCAAATTCCCCACGTTCCAGGCGTTGATGTATCCCACTATGCCTAAAAATGTATGAGTCATGGGTACTGCCAGGAAACTTAGCTACGATGTCCGTGATGACATAATGGGCATCACAAACAACCTGTATGTTGAGTGAGTGGGTACACTTCCTGTTGCGGAAAATGTGTTCCAGATTAGCAGGGGGGCATATTTGAATGTGTGTCCCATCTACACACCCTATGACATGAGGAAAGTGGGCAATGCGGTAAAAGTCCAGCTTGGTGCTGTTAATTTCTGCCTCATTCCTTGGTAAGTATATGAAGTGAGACATGTGCGTGACTAAGGCTTCTAGGAATGCCCTGAGGAACCTTGACACTGCACTTTGGGATACCCCACCTGCCACGGCAATGACCCCCTGATAGCTCCCTGAGGCCAAGAGGTGCAGTGCGCATAGTAGTTGCACATGCGTAGGGATGGCGCAGCCACGCAGAGTCTTGTGTTCTAGCTGTGGTTTCAGTAAATCTATTAATTCTAGAATGGCTGCGCTGCTAAGGAGGTATTTGTCATTGATCTCCTCTTCAGTTTGCTGAAAAAGAGTCTGCCTGGTTCTATATATCTTCTCCTGTCTGTGGCCCCTCCTCCTCCTCTGCTGGGCTGCGTAGACTCTCCTCCTCACTGCTATCAGGTATATATCCGCCATCTTGAGTAACCCAGATGCCTTCTGGGTCCCCTTTTATACTTTGGTAGTGGTTACCACCTGCTCTGAGTTAGTGGTAAATGGGACATGCAAACTGGCCTTTTTGCGACTAGTCGCAATTTGCGAGTTGCAATTGCATATGGGTTGCGACTTGCAATTTGCGGGTCGCAAAATGGGGTCGCACCGGATGCGACTCGCAAACGGGTCCCATCGCTTTTTGCGAGTCGGAAATGGGCTTTTTGCATCCCATTTCCGATTTTGCACAGTCGCAAATTGCGATTCGGCCCGTTTGCGAGTCGCAATCGTTTGCTACATCTGGCCCTATCTCTCTTGGTTTTAGCGATTTTAGAAATGTGATTAGGAAATACATCATTTGATGATGCTGATGTGTTATAAAGACAATAGTCATAACCAGGTACAGGAGATGTTTATACTGGATTTTTATGGTTATAATTTTTTGGCTGCCACCCAAAATGAGGAAGAAAATGATCCAATGCACCACAGAACAAAACCGCTGCATTCATCCATCCTATGGGAAGGGTTAGGACCTTGAATCAGTGGAATAGAATCACTTACTGCATGCCAACATGAACTGTGCCATTTGTAATGTCTCTGGGAACTCACTATGCCAAGATACTAGATAACGGTATCACAGTTCAGAAACAGCTCTTAAAAACCACACAAGATTAAATATATTAAAAAAAAGATTTACCAGTATGTTAGGAGCTTGAGGGCCCATTAAATCATCCTAAATCAAAAACGAATTTTGAACTAATTATAGCTTGAGGAATGTTGCACTGTTAAAGATTAACAAATAAAACCCATGGGACATCCATCTCTGCCCTAAAACAATTAACACAATAACACTGCGCTAGAGGCCGGATGAAACAGCAAACAAAGTTGGTGAAATGTTATCCTGACAACACCTTTAAAGAGCTGCAAAAAATATACTAAGACCGAACTGAAATATCAGTGATATCTATTTATTTGTTCCACAATTTGAAGACACGAGATCCCTCACCTGGAATGTTAGGATATGGATTATGGCAAGCACACCTTTCCCACCCCGATTTACTAAATTGATTGATATGAACTACATGCATTCCCTTCAGGTAGTCTAATATTTGGTGGTAAACTAATAGGGAGGGCTAATACATTCAGCTACTAGCGATGCCAATTTATTCCAAGCAGGAAATAGTGAGCATAATAGGAGGGCTGTGAATATTGGCAACAAGGCTGTCTATCAATTATATTACTCCTTTTCTCGAAACTGAATTCTCAAGCTTGATGTGCCTTTTACAAATGATAGAATTATAATTCTTTCTGTTGTTGGTCTATATAATGCATTTACGTAAGATATATATTTTGCGTAAAATACTGTCCAGTTTGACCCAGTGTGTGATCTCTATATATTTGTTAACAAATGCCTGAGGCCCATATGTTCACAATTATTACATGTAAAATGTATAAGGTTGAAGGAACTTTATTAGCTAATCGTTATACTTAAATCAAAATCGACGAAGCTATCTAAGTAATTGTCATTTAGCTAAAATGTCAACTTGACCATAAAGATTATCTAAGAAGAACTTGGAGAGTGGGATTCATGTCGCACAAGAGAACTAGCACAATTGTTTGAGAAGCAAACATGATTAAAAAAACCCAGACTCAGAGAAAAATGAGCTTCAAACCTCTGTACATGTTTCACGTGTACTTACAATTTACATGCTGCGGAGATTGAGCAAAAATCAGTGTCTGGTAATATGTTTAAGGACATTTTGCAAAGTAAATACAAAAGGGTGGAATAATCCTTGGTCTATGCTATATTAAACTGATTTTGTAAACAATGAAAAACCGTGTAGCACCTGCCATAGACGAAGATTATGGTTATTAACTACAAAAAGATATGCATTTTTTTTGTTTAGGAAAATTAATCTCAGATAATGAACCTAAGAATTTGGGATGGGCACTGAAAATAAAACATATTAGGAAAAGCATGAAGCTGTGCTAAAATTACAAAGAACAATTTCAGAAGATTACAAAAGAGGAATGTTTGACAGATATGAGAAATACTAGATTAATGTTTGGGTTTCCAGAAACTGTTTTCCTCCATCAATCAGACCATGTCAATTTATTGGTAATTGAACAGAATATTGTTTGTTAATATTCTAAAATGTGTGCACAATTACATTATCTATTGTTCCGTGCTTATGAAATCAAATCTAAATAGGAAATGTTTAAGTTTGCCTTGAGTTCAGTTTATATTAATAATTTCTCTAATAAAACTGTAATCAATCTAATAAAAATAATTATAATTCTTAGGAGGAGATATGAAAATCAAACCTGATGGTAATAAATAGTAAAAAAAAAAAAAAATGACCCCTACAACATGGGAGAAAACTCCCATATTATGGGTGTAATTTGTTTTTCATTTTGTCCAAAACAAGCACTAGCTTTAGGAGTTTGTTTTTGAAAAATGTTAAACAATGTAAAAGTTTGACACGTGGATGTCGTGTTTGAGGGAACAGCCTGTGAAGCTGCTGTTTGGTCCTCTGTTAATTCTTTTTACTCCAATACCTTAGTAACATCTTCCAACTGCTGTGATTCTCAGATTACTAATTCCACAATTAGTTACATAACTACTTCACAGACTTATACTTTATCAAACTTATCTAAAATTTCCAATTACTTAGGCTGTGCTCTACTAAATTCTCGTTTACTGGCAAAGCACTCTCAATGACATTATTCTAGCCAATGAACTTGATCAATTGTTTCTAACTGAAACATTGCTAAAATAATTTTCAGGCCCTCCCTGACTGCACATTAGCTATATACTGTGGCTACAGTGTGCTCTGTTGAGGAGAGCAGTGGCATCCTCATACGTTATAAAAAGATCTATTTACATCTTTGAATGTGCTATGACCCCATACAGTTTTTCAAATTTCCAACCTTCAGTATTTCATTTCTCCCCACGTACAGGGGTATATTTATTGAATAGTCATACATCCTGCAAGCTACCTTGCATAGCTGCATGACATAGAAAGAGCAGGAATGAGCCGTAGTTAACATTATTCGGCATATTACTGTCTTCTCTCAGTGCTGGCACAGAATGTGCTGCCTAGCGCCAATGAAGGCACTCTTGCACCACGGTGCAAGGGTGCCTGTGTTGCATGCAGGGTTGTTTTTGTGCAGGAAGGAGCCAGTTCCTGCAAAAAAATAATTCCCTGTGGCATTTTCCTCTTTCTATGTGTGATGCATAATGCAGCACACATAGAAAGAGGAACAAATGAGGAGAAAGAATCATATTTCTCCTTGTTACGCCTCACCTGGGGAGGCATAGCAGTTGTGGTGCATTCCCAAGTCTACCACTTATCGTAAAACTGGGAATGTGTCCAAAACCCAGAGTGTTGCATGGGAACACCCACAAACCATCCAGGGAACGCCTCCCTGGGGCAGAGGAATGTAACGCAGAGATTTGCGCTGTGTTGCGTTATTCTGGATTTATCAAGTCACACAGTGCATGGCTTGATAAATAAACTTCAGGGTTGTGTCACTTTCGTGCCCTTTTGCGTACCGCAAAGCGATGCAACCCTTCAATAAATCTGGCTCTTATATCTAACTCATCCTAGGTTACAGTCCCCCTGCTCACTTACAGAGGGAGCCTGACTCCTTATTGGAATTCATCTCTCCATTATGCCTGTAATATCCCAACACTCTCCTTCTTAATGACTTCAACTTATGGGCAGGTGGTCCATTGGTGAAAGACCCAATATATATTTAAGGAGTCTTGAGAAAACTTTGCTCCACAGCAAATATTCACCAATGCCACATAAATTGGTGGCCATTCACTCTATCTCATTTTCTCTACCACAAATCTTATCTTGGTCCAAAACTCTACTAATTTAGGCTGTACTGCTCATAACATGTTGACATCCCGCATTCGTACTCCTCATTAGGCCACCAGCAAACCCCTTAGTCAGGTAGTTCACAAGGGGAGGGCATGGGCTCACCTACCTTCTTAAGGAGTCCCTGCGCTTTAGCTTCAAGCACATATAACATTGAGGGGAACAAAGCTCCTAGCCGCTGTGCAAATGTATTTAATCAACATTGGACCTCAACTTTGGACTTCACTGTTCCTATAAAATCACTAACTGGATGGCAAACTGTGCTTTTATCTCTCCATGATTCTCAGGAAGCTAAAAAAATGGTCCAGACAACTTCAACTGAAATGGTTAGGAAACCATTACTTTCCTTCAGAAGAGTTAATTTCACTCTCACAGCTCAAGAACTATAACAAAAAATATGTTAAGCACAAACCAATTGATCCATCAATACAGCCAAATGTCCAACTACAGACGTATTTTGGATATTCATAAATCTAACATCTTTTTCTTCCTGAACATTCTCAATTACCACTTTTATTCATCTTTGCAAAAATCTTTCAGACTTTTTTCAGCAGAAAATCCAAAATAATTTGAATTCCCTTCTAAGGAACAACCAGATGTAAAATGATTTCCTCACTTATCTCTCACTTCCACCCAAGGGACTATGGAAAGTTCCAAATCTTTACAGAATATCTTGTCAGGCCAAGAATGAAGGCAAGGCTATCTCATAAGACTCAACTTTAAACCCTTGGCCCTTAACGACAGCAAAAGAACTTGGGTTCCGATGTATTAAACACTTGTTGCAAAATACTGGTCACAGTTTGCACCATTGTGGTATTTTGTGAACCAACCTCTATACTACTAGGTTGGCTTTTTAAAATACAGAATTGTAGCACATCGCCACTCAACTTACCTTCTAAATATTAATGAGGTGGGTTACACATTGTGACCCAATCTGATTATCCATGAGACCTACTGTTGGACTTTTGCTTATGCAGGGTCATCCCCAGTCTTTTTCGCCTCCTGCCTCCTATTTTTTTCTGACATGTTGCTGTTGGCTTTTCAACTCTGAGCACTTTACCACTGCTAACCAGTGCTAAAGTGCATATGCTCTCCTGTTTAAATTGTATGTAAGTGGTTCATCCATGATTGGCATATTTGAATTACTAGTAAGTCCCTAGTAATGTGCACTAGAGGTGCCAGGGCCTGTAAATCAAATGCTACTAGTGGGCCTGCAGCACTGGTTGTGCCACCCACATAAGTAGCTCTGTAATCATGTCTCAGACCTGCCCCTGCAGTGTCTGTATGTGTATTTTTACACTGTAAATTCGACTTGGCAAGTGTACCCACTTGCCAGGCCTAAACCTTCCCTTGCCTTACATGTAAGGCACCCCTAAGGTAGGCCCTAGGTAGCCCCAAGGGCAGGGTGCAGTGTATGGATAAGGTAGGACATATAGTAATGTGGTTTATATGTCCTGACAGTGAAATACTGCCAATTTCGTTTTCACTGTTACAAGGTCTGTCTCTCTCTCATAGGATAATATGGGGGCTACCTTTAAATATGATTAAAGTGTAGATTCCCCTAGAGAGTAGATGGACATGTGGAGTTTGGGATCCCTGAACTCACAATTTAAAAATACATCTTGTAGTAAAGTTGATTTTAAGATTGTGCGTTTGGAAATGCCACTTTTAGAAAGTGAGCATTTTCTTGCTTAAACCATTCTGTGACTCTGCCTGGTTTGTGGATTCCCTGTCTGGGTCAGTTTGACAGTTGGGTTGTTTTTCACCTCACACCAGACAGTGACACAAAGGGAGCTGGGGTGTGATCTGCATTTCCTGATTAGCCATCTCTGCTAGGAGGGAGGGGTGGAGTGGTCACTCTCATCTGAAAGGACTGTGCCTGCCTCTGACAATGCTGTCTCCAGCCCCCTGGTGTGTGTCTGAGGCCTTGCCTGGGCAAGGCAGGATTTCACAAGAAGGTGTGAGTCCCCTTTGAAGAAAGGTGACTTCAAAGACTAAAATGGGTATAAGAAGGGCACCCAAACTTACAAACTTTAGAAACACTTCTGGAACCAAGAGGAACCTCTGCCTGGAGAAGAGCTGATAGCTGAGGAACAAGTGCTGCCCTGCCTGTGACTGTGCTTTGTGGAGCTTTCCTGCAGTGCTGCTTCTGCCAGAGTAAGAGGGCAAAGACTGGACTTTGTGTGCCTTCCATCTTGAAGAAGAAATCTCCAAGGGCTTGATGTAGAGCTTGCCTCCTGTTGTTGAAGTCTCAGGGATAGCAAAGACTTCTTCCTGCCAGCACCTGGAGTCTCTGGAGAGACCCCTACTCTGCTCTGTGGTGCCCTTCCAGTTCCTGGGACCCTGAAAGGAGAGGCTGGCAGCCTAAGGACAAAAATACACGCACCGAGCACCGTGCGGAGAAAAGATCGACGCGAATCCGATCGCGGCTGAGAAAACGACGCGACGCCGGTTCCGCAGCTGAGAAACGACGCCGCAGGAAACGCGACCGAAAAACCGACGCCCGGAGCAGGAGAAACGACGCGCAGCATCGCTGACGGAGGCTGAGAGATCGCACCCTGCGCCGCGGGACTTTCGGATCGTCGTGTGGCTGGCTTTTTCAACGCGCACCGCCGTGCCGAGTTGTTTTCGACGCACACAGCCGTGCAGGGTTACTTTCGACGCACACCGCCCGTGCGGGGTTATTTTTGACGCAAACCAGGTACATTTTTCACGCTAGCAGCGCTAGTGTGGTGTTACAACTACCTAAAGACTCTTTTTATTTTAAACCTTTAAAAAATCATAACTTGACTTGTGTATGTTGGATTTTTGTCGTTTTGGTCTTGTTTTGTCTAGATAAATATTTCCTATTTTTCTAAACTGGTGTTGTGTCATTTTGTAGTGTTTTCATTAAGTTACTGTGTGTGTTGGTACAAATACTTTACACCTAGCACTCTGAGGTTAAGCCTACTGCTCTGCCAAGCTACCAAGGGGGTAAGCAGGGGTTAGCTGAGGGTGATTCTCTTTTATCCTAACTAGAGTGAGGGTCCTTGCTTGAACAGGGGGTAACCAGACTGTCAACCAAAGACCCCATTTCTAACATTGGTGGCAGCGCAAGCAAGGACCCTCTTTCTAACATTGGTGACCAGCGGTCGGGATTGGACTTGTATTTGTACTTGACATACAGTAATTAAGTGTACACTACTGTTTTGATTTCAGACCACTACGTGACCACATACTACTTATTTGGTGATCTTTTGATTTTTTTCTTAAGGACTCTTTTTATTCTACTTCCATGATTTGGCTGATCCCTTGACTGATTCTTTTTACTTCATTGGGAAATTATTTTTTTCTGCCTTTTGGAACTTTGCACTTGTGACCATCATGTCTCAATCTGGAGATGCAACAGCTGGAGCTGTGTTTGAAATGGAGAAACTGAAGGAGTACTCAGTTGCTCAATTGAAACAGTTCCTTAAAGATCTTGACTGTCCCACTGAGAGCTCCACCAGGGAGGGGGAGCTGCAACAGGCACAGAGGGCCTGGGTGACAATCAAGAAGGCTGGAGGGCACACAGAGGAGGAGAATATGGGGGGGGAAGTGCAGAGGATACACAGTGGTGTAGTGGAGGAACCTGTTACGCCTGGGGGGAGGGTCCCCAGGAGGGGTGGCAGGGTGTCACCCAAGGGTCTGACTCCTGAAGAGTTACAGGACAGACAGGCAGAGAGGGAGTACCAATGGGAGCTGAAAAAGCTCGATTGGGAGTTGGAAGAAAGGAGGAGGAACTTAGAGATTAAAAAAATGATTTATGCTTACGAGCTTAAATTGAAAGAGCTGGAAGTCATGAGGGCTGAGTCCAGCTGGAATGGTGGCAGCAACAATTGTATATCCAGTGATGCTGCAGAAGTGCACATGCCCAGAGAGGTGGTGCCCTACTTGAAGGAGGGAGTTAACACACGCCAGGAGGTTCAGGGGTATGAGGTAGCTCCAGTGATGCACAGGGTCCCTGAGGTGGATTGGGGAACTGGCATGGGGAGTCATATTCCTACTGGTGGGAGGGACACTCTACTGACTCTAAGTGAGAGTGACAGGGAGAGGGGTTCCCCCCAGGTAGAAGTCCTGGTTGTGGAGTGTGAAAACATCCCAGAAGAGTGTGGGTTGAGTGTCAGGGACAGTCAGGTACTGTCTCACCAGTCTCAGGAGGGTGATGTGGGGTGCTTTTTCAAGGCAGAGTCACTGGATGGTTGGGTGAAGGGCACTTTGGTTAATTCATGTGAGGGGCTGAGTGATGTAATTGCTGGAGAGCATATGTCTAGTCCTTATTTTCCAGAGCTATGCCAACACCAGGTGGAGTGTGAGTTCTCTGACCCCAGGGAGCTTACAATGGAGGCAGACTTCTGGGTGAGTACCAGAGAGTCTGAAGAGGCATTTGGGGGTGCTCCTGAGAGGAGTGGTCTAGGTAGTTCCCAACCAGGTGAAGTAGGGAAGGATTGTAGTGTCCCAGGTAGGTCCCAGTGTAGTGGGATGGGTGAGGGACCCCATGTCCAGTCTCAGAGGAGAGGGAATGGGGATGGGTTGAGGCCCAAGGTGCCCGAGATCCGGTCCCAGGTCCTGGAGGGTTCCCTGCGGGAACACCAGGAGGGGAGCCTAGCCTGTACCATAGGGCCATCTGTTGAGGGAGACCCCACAGTGTCAGGAGAACTTGGGGGGGCGGCTGTAGCCAGCGTCCCACCAGTTCTGGTGTCTGGCAGTACCACTCCTAGTGAGGGGGTGCAGAAGTCCAGACAGAGGGTTGAGAGGGGGTTGCGGACCCCAGTGGAGAACCTGGAGGGTCAGGGGTCAGCTCTGAGAGCAGAGCCCCCCATGAATGACCTTGGTAAGACAATTTCTGGGTTGGGGGGAATCCAGACTCTGTCAGATGGGCAGAGGTCAGGAGACCTGCGCCAGCCAGACTCTTGTGTGGCCCTTCGGGACAGTGTGTCCCTTGAGGGGGGTAAGTGTGCCCCCCTGGAAGTCCTGGTGTGCCAGGCAATGGTTCAACCGCAGGGTGGTGACTCTGGGTTGAATGATCAGGTTCAGGGGGTAAACTCTGACCTGATGGGGGGTAAGTGTGCTCCCAAGGAAGTCCTGGTGTGCCAGGCAGTGGTTCAACCGCAGGGTGGTGACCCTGGGTTGGATGACCAGGTTCAGAGGGTAAACTCTGACCTGGTAGGGGGTAGGTATGCCCCCCAGGAAGTCCTGGTTTGCCAGGCAGTGATCCAGTCTGTGGGTACAGACCCTGGATTGGGAGGCCAGGTTAAGGGTGTCCCCCCTGACCTGGAGGAAGGGTCTACTGCTAACAGTGCCCCTACCATGTTGTCTTCTGGGGGGGCCACTCCTAGTTGGGTGGTTCAGGACCCCAGAGGAGAGGGCAGGGGGAGGGAAGCCTCACCCCTGGCCCTGGTCCAACCTGAAGGTACAGACCCCAGGTTGGAGGATCAGTTGCAGGTTAACATCCCTGCACTGGTGGAAGAATTGTGCAGGACTGCTTCTACAAGCACCCTGACAGTTTTTGACTCTGGGGGTGCCGCTTCTGCAGGGAGGTTACAGAGCCCCAGAGGGGAGGACCAGGGTCAGGTTGTCATCCCTGACCTGGTGGAAGAGAGAGTGGTCAAAGGGTGCCAGGCACCTGGGGCTACCACCCCCCACTCTCCACAGTCACAGTGGTTAGAGAGGCCTGAGGTCGGGCTCTCATCCCTGACAGTTGTCTGGGGCCACTGTGGCTTGCTGTCCTGGTAGACAGAGTTGCCCCTGGGGGGGGGAGGACGAGAGTCACATCCCGGGGGTGGAGTGGGCAACACCACTGTGTTGGCCCTGGTGGTACTATCTGCCCATTGCAATACATCTGTGAGCAAAGTAAAGTTAGGTGTTGCACAGATGGTGTCTGTAGATGTGGAGAAGGGTTCCCCATGGGTTAGCTTAGTGGGCCCTGAGAGTATGGACAGAGGGATCCAACTGGAGTCAGGAAGGCGTAGAACTGGAACATGCCCCTGCTGTTGTGGGCCTGGGTCCCTGTTCTATCGCCCCAATCAGGGAAGTACATCAAGGTATTGATTGTTCTCCCCTGGCTTTAGGCTGGTAGGGGGTCGTGTTGGACTTTTGCTTATGCAGGGTCATCCCCAGTCTTTTTCGCCTCCTGCCTCCTATTTTTTTCTGACATGTTGCTGTTGGCTTTTCAACTCTGAGCACTTTACCACTGCTAACCAGTGCTAAAGTGCATATGCTCTCCTGTTTAAATTGTATGTAAGTGGTTCATCCATGATTGGCATATTTGAATTACTAGTAAGTCCCTAGTAATGTGCACTAGAGGTGCCAGGGCCTGTAAATCAAATGCTACTAGTGGGCCTGCAGCACTGGTTGTGCCACCCACATAAGTAGCTCTGTAATCATGTCTCAGACCTGCCCCTGCAGTGTCTGTATGTGTATTTTTACACTGTAAATTCGACTTGGCAAGTGTACCCACTTGCCAGGCCTAAACCTTCCCTTTCCTTACATGTAAGGCACCCCTAAGGTAGGCCCTAGGTAGCCCCAAGGGCAGGGTGCAGTGTATGGATAAGGTAGGACATATAGTAATGTGGTTTATATGTCCTGACAGTGAAATACTGCCAATTTCGTTTTCACTGTTACAAGGTCTGTCTCTCTCTCATAGGATAATATGGGGGCTACCTTTAAATATGATTAAAGTGTAGATTCCCCTAGAGAGTAGATGGACATGTGGAGTTTGGGATCCCTGAACTCACAATTTAAAAATACATCTTGTAGTAAAGTTGATTTTAAGATTGTGCGTTTGGAAATGCCACTTTTAGAAAGTGAGCATTTTCTTGCTTAAACCATTCTGTGACTCTGCCTGGTTTGTGGATTCCCTGTCTGGGTCAGTTTGACAGTTGGGTTGTTTTTCACCTCACACCAGACAGTGACACAAAGGGAGCTGGGGTGTGATCTGCATTTCCTGATTAGCCATCTCTGCTAGGAGGGAGGGGTGGAGTGGTCACTCTCATCTGAAAGGACTGTGCCTGCCTCTGACAATGCTGTCTCCAGCCCCCTGGTGTGTGTCTGAGGCCTTGCCTGGGCAAGGCAGGATTTCACAAGAAGGTGTGAGTCCCCTTTGAAGAAAGGTGACTTCAAAGACTAAAATGGGTATAAGAAGGGCACCCAAACTTACAAACTTTAGAAACACTTCTGGAACCAAGAGGAACCTCTGCCTGGAGAAGAGCTGATAGCTGAGGAACAAGTGCTGCCCTGCCTGTGACTGTGCTTTGTGGAGCTTTCCTGCAGTGCTGCTTCTGCCAGAGTAAGAGGGCAAAGACTGGACTTTGTGTGCCTTCCATCTTGAAGAAGAAATCTCCAAGGGCTTGATGTAGAGCTTGCCTCCTGTTGTTGAAGTCTCAGGGATAGCAAAGACTTCTTCCTGCCAGCACCTGGAGTCTCTGGAGAGACCCCTACTCTGCTCTGTGGTGCCCTTCCAGTTCCTGGGACCCTGAAAGGAGAGGCTGGCAGCCTAAGGACAAAAATACACGCACCGAGCACCGTGCGGAGAAAAGATCGACGCGAATCCGATCGCGGCTGAGAAAACGACGCGACGCCGGTTCCGCAGCTGAGAAACGACGCCGCAGGAAACGCGACCGAAAAACCGACGCCCGGAGCAGGAGAAACGACGCGCAGCATCGCTGACGGAGGCTGAGAGATCGCACCCTGCGCCGCGGGACTTTCGGATCGTCGTGTGGCTGGCTTTTTCAACGCGCACCGCCGTGCCGAGTTGTTTTCGACGCACACAGCCGTGCAGGGTTACTTTCGACGCACACCGCCCGTGCGGGGTTATTTTTGACGCAAACCAGGTACATTTTTCACGCTAGCAGCGCTAGTGTGGTGTTACAACTACCTAAAGACTCTTTTTATTTTAAACCTTTAAAAAATCATAACTTGACTTGTGTATGTTGGATTTTTGTCGTTTTGGTCTTGTTTTGTCTAGATAAATATTTCCTATTTTTCTAAACTGGTGTTGTGTCATTTTGTAGTGTTTTCATTAAGTTACTGTGTGTGTTGGTACAAATACTTTACACCTAGCACTCTGAGGTTAAGCCTACTGCTCTGCCAAGCTACCAAGGGGGTAAGCAGGGGTTAGCTGAGGGTGATTCTCTTTTATCCTAACTAGAGTGAGGGTCCTTGCTTGAACAGGGGGTAACCAGACTGTCAACCAAAGACCCCATTTCTAACACCTACTATTAAAAAATGATGTTTCCATTCACAAAGCGGAAGACATCCCTAATGGACCCCTGCTCTTTTGTGAATAGTTTGTGAATAGTTTGCCAGTACCTTTCAGTGGTCGGTAAATTATTAATGTTTTGCAACCACATTTCTGTCACAACACATTATTACATCCCATTCTGAATTGCCATTTGGAAGGGATGTCCTAAACATGACCCTTCTAAATACCCATTCTGTATGTAGTTGGAAAGTTAGTGAACTGGAATTGGGTTGGGTACATACAAATCAGCCATTTTGCAGCTGCAAATAGTCTAATGCTAGAGAACGGGGTCTTTTGCATCCACAAGAAGCCTTAGTACATCTGGACCTTGGTTCTGCTCTTACTGAACTCCCTAATAATCTGTGTAATCTTTCTCTCACCTCAGGTTGAATGCCACTCAATAGGAAATCCACAATAGTGCTATTTTAACAAAAACAATCATGGTTCATCCTTCTATTCCATCCAACCATGGGCCAATTTCACATCTTCCATTCACTGTAAAAATTACAGAAGGTCTTGTCAAAACACTGCTTTCATTGAGATTCATAATACTCTTAGTCCCAATCAGCTTCTGTACTACCTTCAGCAAATAATCCATTCTAATTTCTTCGACAATGATACTTGGATGACCTTCGGTACAGGTGAACTTATTCTTTTGAACCTTTTTTGATACTGTCACTCAGTTTTGTTGGAGCAGTTAAAAGCATTGGGTGTGTCAGGCAATGAGTTAAATTTGTTTTCTTCCTTCTCTTTTTAACAACAAGACCCTAAGGAGTTTCAATAGCTCCTCCCAAAAGGAGGGAAAAAGGCAAATTGTTTGGGGGTGACCCTGCAGAGAGAGCTAGGTCCAATGCAACCCCCCTCCAGCCTAAAACCAGGGTAGAATAATCAAAACCTTGATGGACTTCCCTGTTTAGGTAATGGAACATGGACAATGTTCATCTACTGCAGAGGCTTGTGCCATTTCTATGCCCTTCTGAATTCAGTTGGATCCCTTTGTCTACACTCTCCTGAGCCACTGAACTGACCAAGGGGGAACCCTTCCCACACCAGTGGAACTCATCTGTGCAGCACCTAACCTCAATTTGATTTGAAAAACTGGAGAAGGTAAATCAATTTGTAACTCAAGCCCAAGCTGCAAGAGAAGGTCACTGTATTATCATGTTTTTTATGTGTCATGTGCCTTTTACCTCTTCCTCCTCAATTGACTCTACCTGGACTCTTTGGAGTTAGAGCAGTTCTGTGCCTGAGGCTGGGATCTGTGTAGTAGGTTATTTTTTGTAATAAGCACACTGTTGTGGGCTCAGCACTTCTTGATTTCTTTCAATTAAAGAAGATTTGCTATACTTGCCTCGCAACCTGCCCTTGCTTACCAGTAATCGATAAGTTGTGTACTCTACCAGAAGGTCTAAATAGCATGATAACTGTCCTCAAAAGCAAAACTGGTCTCTCACATTCTTTAGGGTAAATTGCTGTTCAAATTTGACCCATTTTTCCAAATGAGGGGATGGTGGACCAGCAAAATCTGTTCCTGTGACAAAGAACTCAAGTTATTGTATGCAAAGATTGATGCCTTAATTCCAGGCCCCAACCAGCTTGCTTCAATAATAAATGACCTAACCTCCACTTCATTGGCACCGGGCCCAAATCACACAAGCAGCTACAAGCTACAGAGTCGGTTTTAAGCATAAAACAAGATGGAATTAAAGTAATGGACTTTAATATGGACACAATGACTGCAAGAGACAACAAATTGCAACACATGGAAGAGATACATTAATAGGAACAATTTGTAATAATGCCTCACCAGTGGCTCACAGAGAATGGCTGCAGATCAAATGACACAAGGAACCCAGGACAAAATAATAGATAACACCTTTGTAGAGCACTTCCCAACCCAACCAGTAAACAAAACATAGAAAGCACAAAATCTCCAGAGAAAAGTATGTAGGGAAAGGGCTTTTCTGCAAAAGAACCATGCAGGACAACTGAAGGAAAGGGGTGCAAAATTAGTTCCCAATGTTCAATAATGCAACAAAGCAGACCAAAGCAAACATCAATACCCCCGCAGGCTGCAGAAGGAAGAAGCATTAAAAGAATGAAATCTTCCAACAAACGAAGGCATGGAGAAAGGAAGGTCCAATAGGATGGTACACATTAGGTTGTGATAGTTCATAATGATGCAAGGTCATCATGTCACAAACACACAATGCCTCCCCTGAGCTTCATCAAAATACTGTATATAAACCCAGGGCAGAAACATTGGGACAAATGCCAGTAGGAAACATCATATTCACATGCATCAGAAACAGTTAAAAGAACCATCTCAAAGAAGGGTCATTGACACCTCATGTAATATAAATATTGAAGCGATTGTAAAGTATAATTCAAAAAGCACTCTCAATAGACATAGAAGACAATCAGCCCATCAACCAAAATATAGACAGACATCCACAGAAGAAGTCAGCTTCAAACCAGAATTCCATGGCTGCCCTGGCAGCAGGCACAGTGAACCAAGTGATAAAAAATCAAATTCCATTGATACTCCTGAGCAGGTAAGCCCCCTTTCTGATCCTACCTTTCTTAAAATATTATTTATTCCCGAATACCAGTGAAAAAGGAAGACAATATGGGGATCATTGCGAATTTGGTGGTCTCATGACCACCATGTTGGCGGAGGCGGTCATACCGCCAATAGGTTGGCGGAGAAGACTGACAAATTATGACCATGGCAGTCCCAGCCAATCCACCGCCGGCACCACCAGTACGGTCTGGCCACTACAGATGACAGTAACCACCTTCAGGCCGGCAGAGATCATGTTCCCGCCCGACAGATTACAAGGCTGCACACCACCAAGGTTTCCGCAGGGGTCGCACCACCACAGAAACCCTGGCAGAAACCAACTCTATCAAAGGAGACACTCACCTTCAGGAACATGTACCCGTCATGAGCTGTCATGGAACCTGAGCGACATGTCTTACCCCTGCTCCTGCTCACCCATTGACTCTGAAACCAGTGACGACGACAGCAACCATGAGTATGCACACTTACCTGTCAGAGTTTCACAATGCCAATGTATCTATGCACACACACAACACACATCCTGAACGGGTAGCGACGGCGACACACACACCCTCACACTGACACACACACCCACACACAGCTGCATACACACACGCACATACATAGTACACACTATGGCCAACACACACACACATCCAACACACACCAACCCGCAGATACACAGCACCTGCACAGTCCAACACAATAACACACAACACAACCAAATGACACAACACTACAACCGCAACACGTCAAAAGCACCGTCATTCATCTACAATACACACCTCTACTTGACAAATCATACATACACCACAACGTGACAACACTAGACAACCAACACACACAATCACACATCCATACAAGAAGACATACGTCATACCCCACAAACACACATCACAACAGATCTGACATACCAATCACCACATACACTCACACACACAGTACCACCACACAAGGGCACACAACACTCTAAATAATACATGTCAACACAATTGCTACACACAACATCAACATAAATCCATGTCACAAACTCATACATGCCCATCACACAATACACAGGCACCACAGTGGGACAAATGCAATGCACACACCCACACTTACTGGCCAGACACAACTGGTAGCACAACTACCACACACATACAAAACGTACTCACAAACAAACTGAAGCAGCCAAAATCAAAAAAGCCATAAGGAATGAAAGGCAGAACAAAAATGTAACCTTGGAATCAACAAATGGTTGCACAGATGTATGGCAACAAATAAATAAATAAATATATATCCAGAACTATGTACATAATAATAAGGCCATAGGCCTTTCCAAACACATATGTGCATCATGCACAAGTGGCAATTTAAGTGCCCCTACTTGAATCCTGACTGCCATACAACCTCCACAGGTAGGGGTATCAAGGGGGTTGGCAGGTACCCCAGGGAATGGGGGGCAGAGGGGTGGTGTGGGTTTCAGTTTGGGAGGTGGATCTTTGGGCTTGCGCTTGGGAGGCGGAGGCTTAGGTTGAGGTTTAAGGGAGGGCTGCGCACTCTTGGGAGGGGTCGACTTCTTGGCAGGAGAGGGGCATGGCTACCTGCATGGGGGCCAGGGGAGGACTTGGAGGTGGAAGGGCTGGACTTGGGGAGAGACACAGATCTTTTGGGGGTCACACAGGGTGGGAGAGGAGTAGGGAAAAGGGATAGCTCAGAGAGGAAAAATGTCTTCGACACAAAGGGACAGTCATGGCAAAAGGGTTTGGAAGTGGAGGGAGAAGGAGTGGTTGTAGGAGGTGTTTTGGTGGCTGTCTTAGGTGCATGTGTGTGCAAGGTATGCTTGTGTGTGCTGGGTGTCTGTTGGGTGGGTGAGTGTGGGAGTTTATATATGTCCTGGGAGAAGGGGGTGGAGTTGCTGGGAGATGCTTTGGTGGATGGGTGACTGTCTGTTGGAGTGGTGACTGCAGGTATGATGGATGTGCTTCATGTAGTTGTGTCCGTGGTTGTGGTGTCTTCGGATGTGGTGACTGGGGTGGATGTCTGCGGGGCTGCCATTGTGGTGACTGTGGGTAGAATAGGAGTAGTGGCTGTATCGGTAAATGTTGGTGTGGTGTCTGCAGGTGTGTCCAGTGTAGTATCTGTGAAGGTGGGGATGGTGGGAGAGTAAGTGCAGATAGTGAGTGTTGGTGTGTCTGCAGGTGGGTGTTGTTTGTGTGCATGCCAGTGGTAGGTCTTGAGTTGCTTGCGTCTGTTAGCGGTATCCTTGGATGTTGAGGTAGATGCATGCTTGTCTGTCTGTGTACTTTGGCTGGAACGAAGAGGGGTTTGGGATTGGGAAGAGGAATGTGGAGGGGGCCGAAGACAAAGGGTGACTGGCTGTCGTCAGTGTGGAGGCCAGAGCCTGAAAGGATCTCTGTAGACCAACCAGTGCATTGTGAATGCCCTCCAGGAATGCATTGGTCTGCTGGACTTGAGTTGCCAGCCCCTGGATAGCATTCACGATGGTTGACTGACCCACAGAAATCGGCCTCAGGAGGTCAATAGCCTCCTCACTGAGGTCAGCAGGGCTGACAGGAGCAGGGGCGGAGGTGCCTGCAGCGAAGGAGACATCCACCCTTCTGGGTGAGCGGGCACAGGCAACTAGTTGGGGAGCTACAAGGAGTGCAATGGTAGCAAGGGGGTGGCTCCTGGATGGTCTGCCAGGGAGTGTCCACTGGAGGAGGAGTCTGACGATGATGTGGATCCTGTCTCCCCCATGGCACTCGCCTAGCCCTCCGGGCCACTGGGGTCCTCGCAGTCGGTAGCATCAGCACTCCGGGTCCCGTGGCCAGCAGCATCCCCACTTGCCTTTGCCCTGTCTCCTTTGCCTGACGATGCTCATGCACACAAATAGAGAGGGAGGGAGAGGTAGAGAGGGAGAGTAAGGGTCATCACAGTCTTCACATACACACATTACAACATGGACAACTGTAGGTATGCGTCTTCTGGCTAGGCTATCTCATATAGTAACCAACATTACCTACATCATGTCACAACATGTTACTCCTATCCACCCCTTTATGTCGTCCCTCTCCCGCCCTGAATATGCCACTGAATTCAAGCTAACCTGGCTTATGAAAGGTGATACCCTGAAACCGGTCCCACAATGCAAGTTTCCGGTCTAGGGTGAACCTGGCCTGGCAGTTCGGGCTGGACTGATTTGCATGTGGCTGGGTCTAAACTGGGGTGGCATGGTGAACAAAAGAATTGATGGATTAAACACAGATCTGTGACTGGGGGTGAATGTTTGATTGGTTCCACATTCCATCCATCATTTTTGTTTGTTTGCTTTTGTCACCATAAGGGTGGCGGGAATGCCCAGACCTGGGTCCCAGGCTCACTATGCCATTGGATTCAAACTAGCTTGGCTGATGAAGGGTGATACCCTGAAACCGGTCGCAGGATGCATGTTTCCAGTCCAGGGAGAACCTGGCCTAGCAGTTCAGGCTTGACTGTTGCCCTTGGGAACAGGGTCAAGACTGATTTGCATATGGCTAGGTCCAAAGAGGTGTGGCATGGTGAGCAAAAGAATTGATGGATTAAACCCAGGTCTGTGACTGGGGTGAATGTTTGATTGGTTCCACATTCCATCCATCATTTGTGTTTGTTTGCTTTTGTCGCCATAAGTGTGCCGGGTATGCCCAGACCTGGGTCCCGGGCTCACTATGCCACTGGATTCAAGCTAGCCTGGCTGATGAAGGGTGATACCCTGAAACCGGTCCCAGGATGCTTGTTTCCGGTCCATGGAGAACCTGGCCTGGCATTTAAGGCTGGACTGTTCCCATGGGGAACAGAGTCAAGACTGATTTGCATATGGCTGGGTCCAAACTGGGGTGGAAGGTGAGCAAAGGAATTGATGGATTAAACCCAGATCTGTGACTGGGGGTGAATGTTTGATTGGTTCCACATTCCGTCCATCATTTGTGTTTGTTTGCATACCTCTCACCCACATCATAATCCAAATAAGGTAGCACAACTGGAGCATTCCAAGAAATCACCTTTAAAGCTATGTCAGATTGCTCATCATGCCCTGACTGAAGCTGAAAATCTGTCCTAATCCAGGTCATAACTCTCCATACTCCTATCACCTTTAGGAAAAGCAGTTGACTGATCACAACGTAACATGCATGTTCTGAATCTACAACTGACCAATCCATGTCCATAAGTAATGTTCCTTGATAGTTAAGAAACTCAATTCACAGACCACAAAGCACCTGCTGTTCTAATCACATGCCTGGCTAAACTCTCTCTACATATATGCCAGAATGGATACAATCACTGATATAGCTACAACATAAAGCACTCCCATACAGGTGTCATCTGATGTGTAGAATACATGTCTGAAGAACAGTCATGCCACTACATGTACCAAATCACAGAGGAACATCTGCAGACACTGAACACAGATATACCACATTACTTCATACATGCATGCAGCTACAGTGGCCTACATAGCACACATGAGGCATCCACTGACAATTACTGAGTGCAGTGTAATCACAGCCAGCCAGCCATAGAATACATCATAGGAAACATAACATTCCACCTGACATGCTGTTACAGTTCCACCACATGACTACATTAGTAAAATAACAACACTAACACCTTTCCTGATATGTGATTACCTGTACCCTAGTCCATACAACACACATATCCCACTGAAACGATATGTACACAAGATGTAAACATGGAACTAAACGATTGCCATTACACAGACAACATATCCCGCTCCAACACCTGCATTAGAAATAGTAGTATACCTAAACCATTAAATCTTGAAATAAGAAGTCAATCAATACCAAATCCTGTCCAAACTGCCCACTTCATCTAGGCTAAGGGTAGCAATGATTGACCCACTCTACCACATGTGCCCTCAAGTAACCATTGAGACATGAAGTAGGCAGCGAATTACATATGTTTCACTGTTACTGTTAGGACATTGACACACATAGCATGGATATTGCATATTGTCAAAGGGTAGCTCTGCCTAGCCACTTACCGCCTCTAGAACAAAACCATTGGGATAAATGTGATTTGCCCACATGTCAATGGCATGGAAATGCATGAAAAGGGCAAATAGACAAAATCTAACACCCAAAGTCGAATAGCCTTCCCTTACATCCTTCCAATACCCCATAGTATGAAGATGATGGAACAATGGGGATACATCTACAGACCTATATGTACAGTCCTATACTAGCCATATCTGTGGAGTGATTGAAATGCCTGCCTCACACGGAGTCAATACCAGTACCAGGACAAAAGTTACATAGCCCCAATACAAAATATATTACGTACCCAATTGCAAATACAGGTGATCAAGACAAATGGGAGCAGTCAGCCACCTTAGAACTACTTAAATACATATGCTGAAGGATGGACCAGGACATACTCCATGAGTAGGATGAAACAGAAGCTTACATCCATAGAAATGGCTGGGTGGAGTCACACATGTGTCATTGTCGTTTGAGCATCTCCACATGCAGTCATAGATATGTCTTGACACAGGTGATCTAAATGTACACATAGCAAACCATGAATGCCAGATCTACATCTAATAGTCAGGCAATGTACTACGTATTTACACTAGTCTACATACATGTAGCACCTACAACATTGTCACAGCTACTAGAGTGTGACTGCAAACACTATACAAGCAGGGCAAAGTACAAGGATTCAGTCAGTACTTACCCCCTTGTGGCTGCTGTGCTGCCTTCAAATGCCTTTCCACCTCAGGGTAGGCCACCACCAAAATGCAGGCCATTAGGAGTTCTGATGGGCACTGTTCCCTCGTTGGAAGGACATCCCCAGCTGGGCCTCAGTGGTCTTCTGGGCCCAGCGTTTCAGGTCCTCCCACCGCTTGCGACAATGGGTGCTCCACTGGCTGTGGACCCCTAGTGTCTGCACTTGCTTGGCGATGGCATGGCAGATCCCCTTCTTCTGATTGGTGTTCACCTGCATAGATGACACAGACAAAGGGGAATGTCATGTACACATGCACCATACCAATAGGAGTGGTCGCTACACATCTGTCACTGCAAGTAGGCACACATACCCATCCTCTCTGCTCACACACCTTCACAATATTACATCTGCATGATTCAATACCCTCACAAGTTGACATGACCGCATAAACGTCACACACAACACCTGTCACACATAGTTTAGGGCACTGAATCACTTGCTCCTCTTGTGCCCCATACAGCTGTTCATACAGGGGTAGGACCTCCTCCACTAGTTTATCCAGCTCTTCAGTGGTGAAGGCAAGGGCCCTATCACACAGGATGTGGCATGATGGCTCCCAGAGGAAGTACACAGCAGCTCACGTCCTGGAGGTCTTGCTGGCAACAGTGTCAGGAGTCAAGTGAGCAAATCTGCAGAAAATGGCGGTCACGGCCGTCATGTATAGGACCATCACTGCCGGTGGTCATGCCCATTGGCCCCAGTCCGCCAAAGGCAGCTATGTTAACCAATGACAAGTTGCACGGCGGTTGAAACCACCTACCGCAATGACGACTTCCACCGGCAGACTTAGGTCACTTCCAACTGTGCACTACAGTAGGCCAGGTGCCTGCCATTTAGGGCACATTGATGGATGTGCTAAATTATCAGCGTCAGTCACTTATTCTCCCAATTTTCTGTATAACTGTATGTTGGGCCATCATGGTTGTGCAACATTTTGTGACAATCTTTACTCAATTCCGATTCTGAGGCTGTCTATATGTTGAGAACAATGTAGAGCTACTCTGAGGTACATAGGTCCCGATAGGTATAGGTAGATACCAAAACATATGTGGGATTAGTCCAGGACAGCTAAGTCACCCACACATGTACAATGATATATGTTTCAAAAGTACATTCCAATTTACATGTGCTGCAGTGAAGGTGAAATAGGTGCATATCTACTGTCTGTATTTTATATGTCATCAGTCCTACGCTTCCTCTACAGATGTTAGGTGTCAGGTAATATACAATGTGTTGGTGATGTGGCATACTGCATAACTCATTTTACATTCTTTCCTCTAAACATAGGTATCCTGCCATGAGGAGAGTGACACAACCACCAGTGTACCGTCCACTAGTTGACCTGACAACAATGGAGGACAGGCATGTCATCCAGACACATCATCTGAATTGTCATACCATCATGGATCTATGTACACAGTTGGAGCCAGTTCTGATGCCAGTCATTTGCAACCCCCATTGCATATCTTCCATCATTCAAGTATTGTCAGTGCTACACATCCTGGCGTCAGGGTCATTTCAGAACACTGTTGCCTTAACATCAGGGATGTCTCACCCCAGGTTCAGTCTGATGTTGAAGGAGGTACTGTATAAATTGTTGAAGCACCTGGACAGCTGCATCAGGTTCCCCCAAAGAGCGGATTTGGCATTTGTGAAGGCAGACTTTTATGAGATGGGACACATTCCTCATGTGATAGGAGCCATTGATGGTGCTCATGTAGCCCTGGTCTCTCCCAGTGCCAATGAACAGGTGTAAAGGAACAGGAAGAACTACAACTCAATCAACGTACAGGTGGTGTGTCTGGTAGACCATTATATCTCACAAGTCACAGCCAGGCTTCCTGGATCAGTACATGATTTCTACATAATGCAGAACAATAATATCCCACATCTGATGGCACGACTACAAACATAGAGGGCCTGACTGCTTGGTAAGTATTCATTGTGGTGTGTGTTTCAGTGTTATGTCACCTGTCATCACATCATAGCCAGTCACTGAAGCTATTTATGTAATGTTCTACCATTGCGTTCAAAGGTGACTCTGGCTATCCAAAACCTTCCTTGGCTGTTGTAACCAGTAAGGTACCCAGCCACTTCAGGGGAACTCAGTTTCAATGAGGCCCACAGGAGGACAAGGTGTGTAATCGAGTGAACATATGGCCTCCTGAAGGCAATATTCAGGTGCCTGGCCCTATCTGGAGGTGCCCTCCTCTACTTGCCTCACAAGGTATACCAAATAATTGCTGCATGCTGCACAGTCTAGCCCTGAGAGGGCAGATACCATTGATAGCAGATGAGGGAGAGGCAGCTGGACCAGTGGCTGGGAATGCTGATATGGTAAGTGATGATGAGCCGGGGAAGAAGGAGCAGCTGACTCTAGGACAGAGCTCATCAATCAGTACTTCCACTGACATACAGGTATGTTGAGTGGACTTTTACAAGTGTTGAATGTGCACATTGTGATGTGGATGGTTGTCATAACACCTCCTGACGTGAATCATCAGTGGTGGTGTAATGAGCTTCAATGCTTATTTATGAGTTGTGGAAGCAGACTGATAGATTGTAAGGTTTACACTAATAGGGGGTCAGCTCAAAAATGTATTGTTACATCACATCCAAACATACACTTTTGGAATTGACTATTCAGTATTGAGCGATGTTTCTTGTATTCTCCCATCCTCTTTTCCTTCCACTCACTGAAATTGCAATTTCCTTTTTGGCTCTGCGACCTATGGCTTGAGATATTCATTGTCAGTAGTCAATGGTAGTAGTTGACAGGCATGAAAGGTTTTAATGACAGATAGCTGGTAAAATGGATATAGTTACAGTGGGACGAAAACTAGTTTGTACTCACTTCATACATGTGGAATTGTGACTGCTTCATCCTTTTCTATTACCAGTGGGGTTGGGGTGTATGAAATGGTGTATTTCATGTCAGCTGAAGTATGTGGACCTTGTGTGATGAATTCATCATGGTGTCATGTATTCTGACATTGCTGTCCAAGGTGCAGATAAAAGTATAGTGACAAAGCTGAAAGAAAATTCCTACAGGTATAGGCCCCATGCTGGTGTATAGTTAATGTCCTGGGTCCTCAGTGGTGTCATGTTTGTGTTCCATAGGATATGTGATCATGTAGCTATGGTATGTGTATGTGAAGAGTCTGTACCTGGTGATATAAAGGTCCATTCTGAATGCCCCTGCTTTGTAGGTGGGCATGACTTCTATTACCTACATGTGTGCATTGTGTGCCACCATGCCTTCCATCCTGATGGTACTCTCTGTCATGCTCTCTTTGAAAATTGGAATACTGACTATACTGTGGTGTTGGCCTGGATTGCAACCTCTCTGACATCTGTCCTGTGACATTTCTGTTGTCATGTGTCTCATGCTATGGGAGCCTCCGTCTGATGACCATTACACTGGCTGTTCGATGCAGGTGGACATGACCTCCCCACAGTGGGCAAGCATGGCAATTGTTGATGATTATTAAAGTCACATATACAGTAGCTGTGCTCAATTGTGATTTATTGGTCATATCAAGAGAAATAAGGTCAAAATCAAAGTGCTTAAATGAAAAAAGGGGTGATGAGTTAGGTAATGGTAGATGGATTCAGAAGAGTAGCAACTACAGAAGTTGGTTACATAGGTCTTGTATCGTGGGACAATGGAGTCATGTCTCAGAACAGTCTACAGGGTGACTCATTGGCACACAAGGGTGACATATCAGGAGAGGTTCGCTTCCTGGCAGTTGGTTTGGTCTTGGCATCTGCTCCAGCCGGATGTCCGGGTGGACCTCCATGTTTGTGAAGGGGTTCTACAGCTATGGAGTGAGGGGTGGCTGAGGCTTATGGTTCCCCTGCCAGGGCCTCCATTCCACTAACTGCTGCAGATGTAGATGGGGCAGATGTTAGGTTGCTAGTGGAAGGGGCCTGATGGTGTGTTGAGGAACCAATGAGGGTGGGGTTGATGTCTTCAGCACCCCTGCAATGGTAGCTATGCTGGCATTACAGGCCTGCCACTGCTGCATAACTTCCTGGCGGAATTCCCTCTGAAGTATTTGATTCTCCCCCAACATGGTGATAATTTGGCCCATCCTGTCCTGGGAGCTTTAGTATGCTCCCAGGACCTGGGAGATGGTTTCCTGGTCAGTGGAGTCCCTTTGAGGCCCCATCTTCTGGCCCACACCATCCCTCCCAAGCACCCCTACCCCCAGCTGCCTGTGCCCCTAGCACAGAGTGCCTACCCCAATGGTAGCAGGGCCATCATGTGTGTTGTCCTCATTGGGGCCTTCATCCTCAGGGGGACTGGCAGTGTATGGTATTCTCTCCATAGTGACAATGGATGGGGTACCTGTGGAGGGAGTAAGAAACAGAGTTCAGTTTTGAATGTATGTTTGATTACCTCTTAATGACATGCATGGCAGTGGCTTTACATTATTCCATGCAATGACATTCACAGATGCTGCACAGCAAACCTTTGTTGTACATACTGCTCTGTGACTTGATTGCCATACTCCATGTTGGGAGCTGTCATGCAAGTTTGGTGCAGATTCTTCACACAACAAAAAATGCTTTACTCAATGTAGTTTTCACTTAAAGCTTAGGAGAAGTTTATTGCATATAGTCCTGATGAAGCGCCAGCTGATCTGGTAGGTCTTTTTGAGGCGTGAAACATGTTGACTTTCTTCAGTGGTCAAAGAGAATTTCTTCTTCCACTATTTTAGTAGACTGTGGGAACATAATTTCCCTCTCACTCTGCAACATTTTTAATCTTGACCGTAACCCATCCTCGTTCAATAAAGTTTATTTTTTGAGGGGGTCACTGAGCCAATTTTAAACCTTTTTCTCCCCAGCTTTTTTCTCTCTTCTTCTTCTGCCTGTAGGTTTAAATGTATCCCTCTTTCCTCCAAACCATGGCATGGATTACTACGAAAGATCTCTGGCAAAGAGCCCCCGCATGGGGCCCGTCAGTCATTGCAGCCCTGATCTGGCGCGGAGCAAGCCCTATGAGAAGCATGACATCTAATGGATGTGTGAGGGGCTCTTGATTCTACATTTAGAAGTGCCCAGGGGTCTTTGACTATCTTTTGGAACAGGGTACTTTTTTGTTTCAACAATACAGTTGTGTGACATGACTGTTGTGGGTACTTACCAGACTCCAGTCCACCAGGTATTCCAGTCAGGCCCTCAGGATGCAGTATATCAATGACCTTCTCCTCCCATGATATGAACTGTGGGGGAGGTAGTGGGGGCCCACTGCCAGTCTTATGCACGGCTATCTCGTGGCATGATGCTATGGAACACACCTTCCCCCTAGGGTCATTCCACCATTTTCTGATGTTGTCCCTTGTGCTGCTTACTGAGTTGACCCTGTCGACTATCCTTTGCCACAAGTCCATTTTCCTGGCAATCAATGTTTGTTGGACCTGTGCTCCAAACAGTTGTGGCTCTACCCTGACAATTTCATTCACCATGACCCTCAACTCCTCATCAGTGAAACGTTGGTGTTTTTGTGGGGACATGGTAGTGTTTGTGTCAACGGTGTGTGGGGGTGTTGTGAGTGTAAGGGTGCAGTGTTGGGTAATTGGTGAAGTGTGGGTGTTACACTGTGGGGTGTGACGGTTGTCATGATTTGTGTGTCATTGTGATGTGTGTATTGTGTATGTTGTGCTGATGTGGGGTGTGTGCTGAGTGTGATATGTTTGTGTGCCTATGGTGTGAAGGAGCAATTTCAATTATTATATCCTACTCTCTGAGTACGTGAATGGCATGTTTGTTGCAAAGGCTTGTGGGTCATGTAGGGGTGTGTTATACATTGCAGTGAGTAGGTGTGTTGGGTGTGTGGATGTGTGTTAGGTGTGGGGTATTCAAGCTATCCAATGTGGTGGAGTGTTCTGCCTAATGCGAGTTTTGTCTGTGGCGGTTCTCACCACCAATGGATTTCCACCATGGAAGAACCGCTGTCCTGATTTGTCACTCATAATCTGGTGGGTGGATTTTTGTTGGGCTGGCAGTGTTGGTGGTGGAACTGCCTCTTTCCCACCCTGCAGTGTCCTGGCGGTCTCTGATTTTTGGCAGTCTCCACAGTGTGACACTTAATCCTGTGGTCGGATGACCATCAACATGGCTGTCTTTTGGCGGAGCCACCATGGCGGTCTTTCAAAAAGACTGCAAAAGTCATAATGAGGCCCTATGTCCTGAATTGAAGCAATCTAGTCAAGCTCTTAATATCATTTAATAATCTAATCACCTTGAAGACAGCAGATCTCACCTCAGTAAAATTCCTAAAACCAAGAGATGACCAGCACACAAAAGCAACCTTAGTCACGTTTTCCCTCTTATGAAATAGCCAAATTAGTTTTGGATGTAAAGGACAAATTAAGATTCTACGGTGTAAAGATCTCAAATTTTTACTTAAATGCTTATCCCTCAATATTAACATCGGAATCACTGCAGTTTAGGGATTTGAGGCATACCTTCACATAAGGACATAAGGCTGTTATTAGATGGAGGCCATAGAGCGAGTCAGTCTCACAGAGTAAGAGGCACATTTTACTAAGCATTAATACATAATATGATGTAAAACGGAAGGCAAGCACTAAGGGGTTGCCAAGTCAAAGTAGACCGGTGTCCATTTAAACAGAAAAAAGGTATGTGGTGCCAAGCTCAATCCTTAAAAAAAGCTACAGGGAAAGCAATAACTAGCTCAAACCTGTATAACCAGCAACCTGTAAATAAAGATAACCAGACCATAGTACCAAAGAGAATCCCTAACCAAAAACAACTGCCAAACAACACAGACTGGTCTTGGCTTCCAGCAGCACTACAAATGGAAACAAGTACATGAACTGTACCAGCTTCAGAGACAGTTGTACCTCGCAACATTGGTGCCACATCTGATAACCAGTCCCTTGTGTGTGGAACATGGGAGTATTAAGGTCTAAAATCAGAGACTTCAATTTATTGTCCTACTTCCAACAGTTTGAAGTGATATCCTTTTAGGAAACTTGGTCAGTGTGCTCATTGCCTGCTCTAAGCTTCTTGGAATTCTACATTTCAGTGGACAGAGTGAAGAAGGATGATCACTTAAACAAACTAATTATCTAATAATAGTAAATGTCTACATACATCCGAGTAATGGTGCAAAGAGAAAACATCTCCACACTGAAAGACTCAGGCCCTGATTTATACTTTTTGACGCAAACCTGCATTAGTGCAGGTTTGCGTCAAATGTATATCACCAGCTAGCGCCATTCCAGAGCGCCAGCCGGGTGCCATATTTGAGGAATGGCGCAAGCCGGCGCTAAGGCACTGTTAGCGTCAAAATACTTGAAGCTAACCGGGTGGGGGAGGTGTAGGGAAAACTGGAGGTTGTGCGTGACAGAATGGCACTAGTCAGGTTAGAGTCAAAATAATGACTCTAACCTGACTAGCGTCATTGTTAGATGCACAACCCCAATAGACATGACTCCGGTCTAAGTAGAGACAGGAGTCATGCATCCCAGCCCAGTGGCCATTCCCAGGGAACTTAAGTCTCCTTGGCATGGCCATTGGGCACAGTGTCATGTAGGGGGGGCCGAAGTTAGGTCCCCCATGGCACTTAAAAAAAAGGTAAATACTTACCTCTACTTACCTGTACTTACCTGAGATGGAGTCCCCCATCCTCCACTGTCCATTTGGTGTGGGTGGGGGTGTCCCTGGGGCCTAGGGAGGGAACCTGTGGCCTTATTCCATGGTGTTCCACCATGGAAATGGGCCCACAGGTCCACTAATGCCTGCCCTGACCTAGGCATCAAATAATGGCCTAAACAAGCTTAGCACCATTATTTAGGCCCACCTCCCTCCCGTGCACCATTTTTGCACTGGAGGATAAATGAGGCACTAGGGCCTTTGAGTCATTTTTAGTCTAGGAACGCCTACCTTGTATCTCAATGACTAACTCTAATATTTTGGCGCTAGACACGTCTAGTGCCAAAATATAAATATGGAGTAAGGTTTGTGCTGAATTAGCGTTAAAAATATGACGCTAATTCTCCGCAAACAGGGTATAAATATGCCTCTCAGTAACTAGGAATAGAAGACTCAGTAACTAGATCACTGGCCAGGCATTGTGGCACTCATTTGCTACTCTCTGATATTTTTACTCTAAATCTCTTCAAACTATTATTCCAGGACAAAAACATCCTGGCCCAAGATGACATCTGGGAAATCCTGCAACAGGTAACTCTGGGGAAAAAAAATGAAGGATTTGATGGGTGAAAACTTGTTTGAGATGTGCATGTTGCCTGGCAGAACAGCACTAAATTGCTGATTCAAGGGCGAGCAGCCCCCAGCATGGATGCACATCAGTATAAACACAAGTTCAATCAATGATTAAACAATAGCAAGTCTTTCTCTATTGTCAGCTACAACATCTAACATGGTAGGAGATCGACCATCTACTGCAAAAAATTACAATTCAAACTAACACAAAGGTCTTTAGAGCATCCAATCTCCCGATGGAAGATGCCCAAACAGATGACCTAGGGAGGCTAACTTGGAATGCATAAATCTCCCAGGAGGTCCTAAAAAGGTGTGGTGAAATATTTTAAGACAGTAATGGCATTTAGTACGGCAGCAATTCCTCGCCATGCTAACAATATACAGTAGTAAAGTCAGTTGGTCAAGGGGTGCTGGTCACAAATCCCCATGGATGAACAAGCATGTTAAGGAACTGAGGAAGGTAACAAACAGAGAATTCCATGTACTGAAGAAAAATCTTTCCAAACTGGCACAGCAGTGCAAGGTTCGTTATGAGGAAAACATAGACAAATGTGGTATGGTGGGCCAGGAAGTTGCATCAAGACCATTACTGGTGCAAAATGTTATATAACAGTAATAACAAAAGCCCAAAGGACACAACATCGACAAAGGCCCTGTGAGTTTAACTCATACATAACTGAAACACCTGGGTTAGACATCTGCAGGACACTATTTGTTGACCTCAGAGAGCTACCAGGCTCAGGAGGTGGAAATTAGCCTTAACCCTGTAGCTAAGTTGTTGGACCCCTCCATAATAGTATTACCTGAGACCCTTTGTGGAGAAAAACTAATGAAGGTAATCAAGAGAGCCAGGGATGGAGGTGCTCCGGGGCAAATATATTGCCACAGGCCATCTTTAAAGTCAACCCTAATTTCAGGGCAATAGAATGTATTGACCTATGTAACACAGCTGTGCTTGTTGAAAAAGTGGTGGAATCATTGGGAGGGTCTATAACACATCCAATTTTGATAGGTGGTCCAAACAGTAACCCAGCTAACTATGGTCTTATAGCACTCCTTGAAGGTGAGGACAAATACTTTGCAAGCCTACTACTCCAGCACCTGATACATTGGGCAACTAACTTGAAAATAGTACCCTTAAATCAGACAGGGTTCCGGCACAGGTTTGGTACTATGTCAAACCTCCTGGCCTTGGTAATTTGCATGGAAAAAAACTCCTCAGCCAAATTAAACACATTTGCCTGTTTTATTGATTTTAAGTCCATGTTTGATAGTTTGCCAAGAAACCTGCTATGGATTAAATTACAAGACCTTGGTATTCCCCCACATTACACAGAGCCACCCAACTCTTGCAGATACCTGGCTTTGTGTAAAACTTTGTGTAAAACTAGGTGACGACACTAAACTTTCCCAGAAAGTCTACTTCGACTCTGCAGATACCTGGCTTTGTGTAAAACTTTGTGTAAAACTAGGTGACGACACCAAACTTTCCCAGAAAGTCTACTTTGACTCTGGTCTTAAATAGGGGTGTGTGCTTACCCCTCTGGTATTCAACCATCACATTTCAGCCTGTCAAGTGAACTTGTCAAAGGTGACGTGTATGTCCACAAACTGGGGGTCTGGCAATTATCAAACCTACTCTATCCTGACATTCTTCTACTTTTGAGCAAGACTTGGCTTGGCCTCCAGAGGGTATTGGATACCTTGCATGGTTTTGCAACCAATTTCAAACTGGTAGTTAACGTTAAAAAGACTAATGGCCTGAATTAGAGTTTGGTGGACAGGTTACTCCGTCAAAAACATGATGGATATCCCGTCCACCATATTACAATTTCCATAGGATATAATAGAATAATACGGCTGATGGGATATCTGTCACGTTTGTGACGGAGTAACCTTATTTGCCAAACTCTAAAATCAGACCCAAAGACCCTTAAATAGATAGAAAGTTAACGTCCAAAGCTCATGGAACATTAATGGCAATATATTGGATAACGTAGCGCAGTACAAATATCTGGGGGTCATTATCAACTCATAAATAGAGCAAAACAATCAAATGAAATCCAAAATATTGGCACTAATGTTGGAATGTAACATTCTACTAAAAAAACTTTGGGGCCTGTTCTAATGTGACGATGGCCCTCATCAAGACTTCGGCGGTCTTTTCCAAAGACTGACGAAGCTGTGGGTGCCAAAATACCACCAGTTCTGGGGGTCTTAAGACAGCCTTAAAACAACTGATCTCTGACTTCTGCCCAAAATCGGGTGGAATTCCAAGACCAGTCATGCTGGCGGTCGGCGGTGCAGAAGTGGTACCGCCATGCCAAAAGAGACCGCACACCGTATTACAATCCATAATACGGTGTGGCGGTGTCCAGATGGCGAGGCGCTGCCGACGGTGGAAGCGCCTGGACCCGTCCCTTCTCGGACGACCTCCTCGACAAACAAGGCAAGTGGATCGTCCAGGGAGAGTGTGTTTGTGAGTGTGTGAGTTTGTGTGTGAATGTTGTGAATGCAGGGGGAGGAGAGAGTGTATGTGGGTGCATGTCTGTGTGTGTGAGTGATTGTGTGTGGATGGGTAGGAGGTGAGTTTGTGTGAGTGGATGGGAAGAGTGGGTGAGTGCATGTATGCAGGGTGGGGTGTGTGTGAATGTATGTATGCTCATAAGGGGGAGGGAGAGTGAATGCATGTATGAGTGTGGTGTTTGTGTATGTTTGCCATTCTAAATGGATGTGTATGTCATGTTTGCATGGGTGAGTGGGGGTGTGTTTGTGTGTAGAAGTGAGTGAGTGCATGTGTGCGGGTATGTGTGTGCAAGTGCATCCTGGAGACAGGAAAGCTTATTCCTGTCACCAGGGTGCAAGACCACCAGATTTTTTCTGATGGTGCGACCGCCAGAAAATGCTGGCGGTCTCCCGCCTCGTGATACCACTAGCGGTATCATGTCATCCGCTGTGCTGGAGGTCCTCACCTCCAGCCCAGTGGAACACAGTAATGTGGTGGGACGGGTTGAGGCTCGGTGGTTTGGCTCCTGACAAACCACCAAACTCCTAATTTGGCGGTCTGCACCACTGGCCCATAACAACGCCACAGCAGCCCTGGCGGTCTTCGGACCACCAGGGTCATGATGAAAGCCTTTGTCTTTAAAGATATGAATGGTCATGACAAGTATAAGAGTTCTATGCTCTATAATTGTGATGGGTTCTCTCTGAAGTCAGTTGACTGGTGGCCGGAGAGGGAGAACCGCCTGCGTCAATGCTAATCTATAATAAATCTCATAATGAATCAACTACAAGTAATAAGATCATCATTTACAACACTGGGGACGAGCTCCAGCCTTGAGATCACCTATTGACACCAGAGGGAAGTTGATGTGAGAATCAATGTTATTATCGTGGAATGAGAATTCACGTTGGCACTGAGGCAAGTTATTGAGCATACATTGCTGCAAGATCAAGATTATGCTGTGCATACACTTTTGTTTAATGAAGTCACCAAGAGTGTTTGGGCTGCATTTGAAACGTAAAATCAAATAATTAGGGGGGTCATTACAACATTGGTAGTAAAAGCCGCGTACCGCCGCGCAGAAGACCGCCAACACACCGCTGCGGCCGCGGAATTCCGCCACGGTCATTATGACCCACTGCTCGGAATCCGCCAAAATTGAGACACCCACACAAGTCCGCCACACCAAAGGTCAGTGATAAACTGGCGAAAACAAAACCTCCACAGTCACGCCAACAGAAATACGCCCACACTATCACGACCCATGAATCCACGCGGCGGTCTTTCAACCGCGGTATTCCATTGGCAGTACACACACCGCCGCGCTCAAAATACACACACTCTTACAAAACACAGCCACATTGGATAATTTGAAATACACACACCTGATACACATACACACACCGCTCCCACACACCCAATACAATATAAAACATACACCCACATCACCCACAAACCCCTACAACCAAAATACCGAAGGAAGGCCAGAGAGAGAGACTACAAATTACTACCAAACATCCACAAGCGCACAATACCATCACCCACATAACTTCCACGCACCGCACACAACACACCACTAAATATCACCCCACACATCACAATACACACCACCCCACACATCACCCACACCACCCCATGGCACGGCAAAGACACCCCAGGTTCTCTGAGGAGGAGCTTAGGGTCATGGTGGAGGAAATCGTCCCGGTAGAGCCACAGCTATTTGGATCACAGGTGCAGCACTCTGTCAGGATACTTCAATTTGATTTCCTCAGAAGCAGAAGATAACTCCTCATTCCCGACCCGAGCTACTCACAACGAATATTAATCCTTCGTGCTGAGTACCCCGGAGGGGGAAAGGGGAATGGGATGGTAGAGAGACTGCCACAGAGATGATGAACGCCAGTACTCAGTCTGCCTCTTCACATCTAAGATTGGATACAGCACCTGCAAGAGTCACAGTCGCAATTACTAGGGACATACAACATCAGTTTTTCACGTTCTACTGTCAACACTTAATTATCTTTAATTCTATTATTTCTTCACTCACCCTGAGTTCTCTGTAGCCTTGCTTCTCTCTATAAATGATAGCTCTTCTTAAAAAAAAATGCTTATTACTGATTCTGGAAGAACTTCTCAACCTTTGTTAGAGATTGGTTTTATGTTGCTATATATATATATATAGTTGGTGATAATGCGTTCTTCAAATCAGCTGATGTTATTTAATTTCTCCTGTCTTATTGTGACTTCTGTCAATACTTGTATTTGTAAATGCTTGTTTATTAAAGTTTGTTTCTCCTTTCTTACTTCGACATTTGTTGATAACTTGTATTTGTAAATGCTTGTTATTTACAGTTAGTTTCTCCTTCCTTACTTCGACATCTGTTGATAACTTGTAGTTGTAAATACTTGTTTATTTAAGTTCGTTTCTCTTTTAAACTCTATTTTGGTTTATTACCATTGAATTTGTAAATGCTTATTTGTTAACAGTTCGTTTCTCCTTTAAACTTGGCCTTTGTTCATAACCTTGACATTTGTAGATTCTTGCTCTTTTAAAGTTTGTTTTTTCTTTGACTTTAATATCTTAAACAAGAACCTTGTAAACATAAGGTTAATTCATACATTAACTCTGTAGCCTTGCCGACTTCCACAGTAATGGTCTACTATCAAACTCTTCGAATAAACCTTGACAATATTTATCAGTTTTCTGTAATATAATCTTCAAATGTAATTTTACCTCACAGGAGTTTCTGTTCTGAAGCGCGCTCTCTCTCCACACAGCTGATTCCTGTCAGACCTCAGTTGAAGTGCAAGGCTTCCAGCTGGAGAGCTCGTAACCTAGCAACCAACTGATTGCAAGACTAGGACTGTAACTAACCTTCAGGGCTCACAGCGGCCATCTTGGATCTTCTCTTCTTGATTCTTCCTTTGAAATAAGCGCAAGATTACTCTGCAAACCTTCTTCCAGTTTGGGCTTTGCTGTCTCCACTGAGGATATCTCTTTGCTTTTCTCATGCACTTCTTTGATTTGACTTGGCAAGTTTGTGTGGTCATAACAGTACTCCCCCTCAAGGAACAGTTCTCCAATTTAGGTTTGCTTGGGTAGGTTCTATGAAAGTTTCTCACTAATCTTGAAGCATGTACATACTCGTGCGGCTCCCAGGATCGTTCCTCTGGACCATAACCTTTCCAATCAATTAGATAATAAAGCTGGCCATTACGGATTTTGGAATCTAAGATTTGATTGACCTCATACTCTTCTGCAGAGCTAATCTGGATAGGAATTGGAGGGGAGTTTTGACGTAAATTTGGAGGACTGTTCTTTAACAAGGAGACATGGAAAACAGGATGTATCTTTAGATGAGCTGGCAACTGCAATTTAACTGCCACTGGATTGATCATCTTGTCAACTTTGAATGGGCCTATAAATTGTGGCTGAAATTTGCGATTTCCTTTGAGACGTAAATGACGAGTGGATAACCAAACTTTGGGGGTCATTCTGACCCTGGCGGTAATTACCGCCAGGGCGGAGGTTGGCGGTAGCACCGCCAACAGGCTGGCGGTGCTCCGCCGGGCATTCTGACCGCGGCGGTACTGCCGCGGCCAGAAGCGGAAAGCCGGCGGTGTACCGCCGACTTTCCGCTGCCCATGGGAATCCGCCATGGCGGCGCAGCTTGCTGCACCGCCATGGGGATTCTGACACCCCATACCGCCATCCTGTTCCTGGCGGTTCGCCCTCTCTCTCTTCTTTTTCTATCAGCCTGCGTCTTATGTGAGTCTTTTGCTTGAATTATGTTTTTTCTAGCCCTAACTAACGTGGTCTGCAAATCCCTCACCATCTCTTCTACTGCAGGCACTGAATCATCTTCTTTACCCAACATTACATTAGGATGTCTACCATGGTTCAGATAAAAGGGGGTGAACCCAGTGGTGGAATGAACAGCATTATTGTAAGCAAATTCAGCTGCCCACATCAACTCGGGCCATTCCTTCTCTTTATCGAATAAATTGAGTCTTAAATACTGT
Source organism: Pleurodeles waltl (assembly GCF_031143425.1). Taxonomy (NCBI): domain Eukaryota; kingdom Metazoa; phylum Chordata; class Amphibia; order Caudata; family Salamandridae; genus Pleurodeles; species Pleurodeles waltl. Next base: position 271,766,883 of record NC_090444.1, on the reverse strand, counting down.
TCTAACTCTTGATTCACTCTCTCTGTTTGCCCATCAGTTTCAGGATGGTAACTGGTAGAGTAACGAGAATCAATTCCTAATCTTTTACTAAAGGCCTTCCAAAAGTGAGAAACAAATTGGGACCCCCTGTCTGAAACTAGAATTTTTGGGATACCATGGGCGCGTACTATGTGTTGTGTAAACAACTGTGCAACCTGTGGGGCTCGAGGGATTTCTTTCAAAGGAATAAAATGCGCCATTTTAGTGAAAGTGGGATAGTGTTAAAACCTTGGCTACTAGGGAGGTCCACTATAAGATCCATAGTAACAGTATGCCAGGCATGGGGTGCAGTGGGCAAAGGTCTTAACAGACCTTGTGAAGCTGTTCTATTTGATTTCCCCCTTTGACATTTGCCACAAGTTGACACATATTGTCTTATCTGAGTTTTCATTTTTGGCCACCAAAATGCTCGTTGTATTAGATTTTGAGTCTTTTGAATTCCTTTGTGTCCAGCCAATTGATCGTCATGATAAGCCTGAAGAATTTTTTCTTGCAGCTCCACAGTCGGAACATACAGTGCACCTTTAAAGTATGACAAACCTTTTTTGATTTCTCTTCCTTGGCCTTCTTTGGACCACTTCAGCATTCCTTCGAATGTTAAGTTTTCTTGAATTTCTTTGGTTACATTTTCATACAATATGGCAGATATGAACTTCTCTTGTGGAATAATCAATTCTTTTTCTGGAGGCTCTTTAACTGCACCGGTATCAATTCGAGATAGAGCATCTACCTTCCCATTTACTTTCCCTGGTCTGAAAGTGATAACAAAATCAAAGTCTGCAAAATATAGGGACCAACGCAGTTGTCTAGCTGTTAGAGTTCGAGCTGATTTTAAAAACTGTAAATTTCGGTGGTCCGTGTAAACGGTCACTTTATGCTTAGCTCCCAAAATGTAATGCCTCCACTCACGAAAAGTTTCTTTGACTGCCAATAGCTCCTTATCCGCAATTGAATAATTTATCTCTGGTGGTGTTAATTTTCGAGAGAAATAGGCCACTGGATGTAATTGACCTGTATCTTTATGACGCTGGGAAAGGATACCTCCTATGGCAACATCTGAAGCATCTGCCTCCACATAATATGGCTCATCTGGATTGGGGTGGAGCAAGATTGGAGCTGAGACGAAGGAATTCTTCAAAAAATTAAAAGCATTTTCAGCTTCTTTTGTCCACTCAAACTTCACTCCTTTCTTCAACAATCGAGTAATGGGTGTAACTGTTTGAGAAAAATTGGATATGAATCTTCGATAAAAATTAGCGAACCCCAAGAAACTCTGGATCTCTTTGACATTGCAAGGAGAAGGCCAATGTTGCACTGTCTTTATCTTGGCAGGATCCATACTAACTCCTTCTGGTGACAAAATGAATCCTAAGAACTCAACTCGTTCCACATGAAATGCACACTTCTCCAATTTTACATAGAGATGGTTTTCTTGCAACCTTGTGAGGATGGATCGAACATGGGAAATGTGCTCCTGTAGATTGTCGGAAAAGATTAAAATGTCATCTATATAAACCACGGCAATCCGGTCGAGGAATTCTCGTAATATATCATTAACAAAATGCTGGAAGGCAGCGGGAGCATTGCATAACCCATAAGGCATCACTTGATATTCAAATAATCCGTATCGAGTCCGAAAAGCGGTTTTCCATTCATCCCCTGAAGCCACTCGAATCAAATGATATGCTCCTCGCAGGTCCAATTTGGTGTAGATTCTAGCATTCTTTACTTGATCTAATAAAACTGACACTAAATCAGTGGGTATCGATTCTTGATGGTAATCTGATTGAGGGCTCGATAATCAATGCAAGTTCGAAGACTCCCATCCTTCTTTGGTATGAAAAATAGTGGGGATGACACTGGAGATTCAGAAGGACGAATAAAACCATTAGCAAGATATTGATCCAAATACTCCTTTAAATGTTGATTCCCTGCTTCGGTCAATGCGTATATTCTGCTACATGGCAATATCGCACCTTGCTCCAGTTCAATTTTGCAGTCGTAGGGTCGATATGGTGGCAATTTCTCAGCCTCCTTTTCATCAAAAACAGCGACTAAATCCTCATATTCTTTTGGGATTTCTGCTGTCTTTAGTGCACAGATCATTGAAGAGTGTGATGATAAACAGGCCGCTTGGGACTTGGTGGACACTTCCACTCCATCATGAAAGCAATTCTCTTTGCAGTAAGAGGAATTCGTCTTGATCGTTCTTTTGCTCCAATCAATTTGTGGATTATGTTCTGTAAGCCAGGGCAGACCCAAAATGAGTTGAAATTGTGGAGCATCTATCAAATTAAAGATTATCTGCTCCTTATGTCCACCAAAACCTTGCATCTGAATTGGTTCGGTCTCATGGGAAATGGGTCCTGAAGAAAGATTGGTTCCATCCAAAGCTCTTACTACTTCCAAAGTAGATTTCTTGATAAATCGAATACCCATTTTACGCGCGTATTTGATATCACAGAAGTTGCCCGTAGCTCCAGAGTCTATCATAAATGAGATCCCTTGAATTTCCTTCTCAAGGGTCTTAACTGATACTGTTTGTACCAAATGTGGCGCTGCGGTTTGTAAGGTATTCGCCACTCGATGATCTAAAGGAGTTGTCTTGGGTTCTGCTTTCATCAGGGCAACTCTCTCTACTGATGAAGCTGGCCTTTTCCCGACTGAAGAGCTTTGGGTTTCTTGGGACAGTTTTTAACAAAATGCCCAGATGCACCACAATATAAACATAGTTGATTCACTCTTCTTTTCTCTTTTTCTTCCTTAGATAAAGGACCTCGGATGGAACCAATTTGCATTGGTTCTTCTATCGTTATCCCTTCTCCGGCTCTCGTATGATCATTTCTTACACGATCAATTCTCAGGGGAAATGGTCAATACTCTCTTCTCTTTTCTGCTCTTCGTTCAGTTAACCGGTGGTCAATCTGTAACACAAGATCAATTAACTCCGAAATTTCGGTGGGTCTATTTGGAACTTGTGCTAAGGCATCTTTCAATTCATCTCTCAGTCCACGATAAAATATGGCGGCTCTTTTTGACTCCGGCCAGGCAGTCTCTACAATGAGTTTATTGAAATGAGCCAGATAGGCTTCTAGATCTTTATTACCTTGCCTGATTTCCAGTAGTTCATTGTCAGTGGCTTGAGCTGCAGTTTGCCGATCAAATATTCTTAAGAACTCTTCCTTGAAATTTTGGAAATTATATAAAACAGGATCATTTCTGGAAATTATTGGCATGGACCATGCGGCCGCATCTCCTGTCAGATAAGACAATATAAATGCCACTTTGGACTGGTCTTCGGAAAAAATGACTGGTCTACATAAAAAATGCAATGAGCATTGGGTCAGAAAAATCTGTGCCTTATTTGGATCCCCACCGAAGCGCTCGGGTTGAGCCAAAGGAATAATAGGGGAAACCGCATGAATTACTTGAGTGGATATACCTGCAGACTGTGAAGGGCTAGGGATTTGTGAAAACACAGATTCATTTGATTTAGCGGTGTTCCCTAACTCATTTATTCGCTGTTTTTATTTGGACTGTTTCTTCTATGGTGTCATTTAATTGTTTCTGTAACCCTTCCAAAACGGTGGCTAATGCTTTTATATCAATTCCTTCTGCCATTCTGCTCAGGAGGAAATCTGTTTTTTCCCTAAAATTAGGGTGATGGCACTTCAGTCTGTCAGGATACTTCAATTCGATTTCCTCAGAAGCAGAAGATAACTCCTCAGTCCCGACCCGAGCTACTCACAACGAATATTAATCCTTCGTGCTGAGTACCCCGGAGGGGGAAAGGGGAATGGGATGGTAGAGAGACTGCCACAGAGATGATGAACGCCAGTACTCAGTCTGCCTCTTCACATCTAAGATTGGATACAGCACCTGCAAGAGTCACAGTCGCAATTACTAGGGACATACAACATCAGTTTTTCACTTTCTACTCTCAACACTTAATTATCTTTAATTCTATTATTTCTTCACTCACCCTGAGTTCTCTGCAGCCTTGCTTCTCTCTATAAATGATAGCTCTTCTTTAAAAAAAATGCTTATTACTGATTCTGGAAGAACTTCTCAACCTTTGTTAGAGATTGGTTTTATGTTGCTATATATATATATATAGTTGGTGATAATGCGTTCTTCAAATCAGCTGATGTTATTTAATTTCTCCTGTCTTATTGTGACTTCTGTCAATACTTGTATTTGTAAATGCTTGTTTATTAAAGTTCGTTTCTCCTTTCTTACTTCGACATATGTTGATAACTTGTATTTGTAAATGCTTGTTATTTACAGTTAGTTTCTCCTTCCTTACTTCGACATCTGACGATAACTTGTAGTTGTAAATGCTTGTTTATTTAAGTTTGTTTCTCTTTTAAACTCTATTTTGGTTTATTACCATTGAATATGTAAATGCTTATTTGTTAACAGTTCGTTTCTCCTTTAAACTTGGCCTTTGTTCATAACCTTGACATTTGTAGATTCTTGCTCTTTTAAAGTTCGTTTTTTCTTTGACTTTAATATCTTAAACAAGAACCTTGTAAACATAAGGTTAATTCATACATTAACTCTGTAGCCTTGCCGACTTCCACGGGAATGGTCTACTATCAAACTCTTTGAATAAACCTTGACAATATTTAGCAGTTTTCTGTAATATAATCTTCAAATGTAATTTTACCTCACAGGAGTTTCTGTTCTGAAGCGCGCTCTCTCTCCACACAGCTGATTCCTGTCAGACCTCAGTTGAAGTGCAAGGCTTCCAGCTGGAGAGCTCGTAACCTAGCAACCAACCGATTGCAAGACTAGAACTGTAACTAACCTTCAGGACTCACAGCGGCCATTTTGGATCTTCTCTTCTTGATTCTTCCTTTGAAATAAGCGCAAGATTACTCTGCAAACCTTCTTCCAGTTTGGGCTTTGAGGTCTCCACTGAGGATATCACTTTGCTTTTCTCATGCACTTCTTTGATTTGACTTGGCAAGTTTGTGTGGTCATGACACACACCTTCATAGCTAGGAAGATGGAGCTATGGCGAAGAATAGTGGACAGGGTCAATGCAGTGGGACAGCACCCCAGAAATAGAGATGACATCAGGAAGAGGTGGAACGACCTACGGGGGAAGGTGCGTTCCGTGGTATCAAGACACTACCTTGCGGTTCAGCGGACTGGCGGCGGACCCCCACCTCCTCCCCCACAACTAACATGGGAGGAGCAAGTCTTGGCGATTCTGCATCCTGAGGGCCTTGCAGAAGTAGATGGAGGAATGGACTCTGGTAAGTCAAACTTTAACTATTACATCCCCCACCCTACCTGCATGCTATCACATACCCCCACCTTGCCCTCACCCCCATCACTCCAACTCCTCACAAACGTCCCAATATCACAAACCACACATTCCAACACCAAGCCCTGCATGCAACATCAAAGCATGGACACCCATCACCAAAGCATGGCCACAGCACATACCCATACACCCCACTAAAACACCATCACACAAGGTCCCACACAGGAATGCAGGCACTGGGTTACACGGTCACCCACCCATTGCACTCCTTGGCACACAGATGCAATAAACATCCTTTTATACCCCTGCAGGACCCCTACCCAACGTCACCGGACAGGAGGGTCCACACATGTCCACACCACCAACAGTAGAGGCCCACAGTGATGACAGCAACTCTGTCCAACTGGATCTAGATGACCAGTCCGGCCCATCTGGGACCTCAGGACAGTCGGTTCCCCTCACACTGGCACAGGCCACCACAGAGCTTACCCCCCTCTGGAAACACCAGCACAGCACCCACCCAGCTGGCCCATACCTCTGTCCCCAAGACACGTCAATCAGCAGTGTGTCCACCACTACAGGGAACCCAGGCTAACCCACCACCCCAACAACAACAGGGACCTGGGGGCCGTGGCAGTGGGCACACGGTCTAGGGGACAGAGACCCAGGAACACAGGGGAACTGGGAGGGCTGCTGTGCGACAGGGGGAGGACAGGCCCAGGGAACCCACTCTCCACGAGGCCCTCTCCAACATCGTGGGAGCCTACCACCATTCCCAGGAGACGATGGCAACGGTACTGGCCAAGTTTCAGGAGACCCAGCGGCTGCAGGAGGAACAGTATTTGGGCTTCAGGGAGGAACTCAGATCCATCAATTCCACCCTGGGCACCATCGTAGGGATGCTGAAGGAAGTCCTCAACACCAGGAGGGACAATGTGGCACAACAAGGGGCCCCTGACACTAGCCTGGACGATGAACTGCCCACCACCTCCACCGGCACTAGTAGACAGGAGACACCGCCACAGGACCACCACACCAGCACCCCACCCCCTGCAGAGGGAGAACCACCCTGCAAATGGTCCCTGCGATCCAGGACAAAGACAGAGAACGATGCCAAGACCCCCTCCAAGAAATTAGACCGTTCCTAATGTCATCCTTCTGTCCCACTTTGTCAACCTGTCCATCCTCAAACTGCCCCAGCTCCACTTCCTATGCCCCTTTGGGCAATGCACCTGTGAGACCTCCACCATCACCCCTCACCATTTTACAGCACCCTCTAATATTGAGTACATAAATAAACACCCTTAAAGCACAAAACAATCTGGAGTCTGTCTGTGATATGGAAATAGTGTATTAGCAATTACAGTGACAAAATGCTCTTTCAATTGTAATGTCAACATACCTATGTCACGCAGCTCTAGTCCATGAAGAAACAAAGCAGATGTCACACAGTGGGACCCACATCTGTGAAATCGTAAGGGAAAGTGACAACTCAGTGACCATACACTGGGTGAAAACGACAGACAGTAGAGAGGTTGTAGTGATAAAGTACATGTGGTAGGCAGGTTTGTATTCTTACCTGTGTCTCACTGGAAGTATTGTAGGATCACTGAGTTCCTGTTGTCGATGTCCTCTTCTTCTGCTCCCTCGTCTTCACTGTCCACAGGATCCATAGCTGCCACAAGACCTCCATCTGGACCGTCCTCCTGCAGAAAAGGCACCTGTCATCGCAAAGCCAAGTTGTGAAGCATAAAGCAGGCCACGATGATCTGGCACACCTCCTTTGGTGAGTAGAATAGGGAACCACCTGTCATATGGGGGCACCTGAACCTGGCCTTCAGGAGGCCGAAGGTCCGCTCTATAATCCGCCTAGTTCGCCCATGGGCCTCATTGTAGCATTCCTCTGCCCTTGTCCTGAGATTCCTCACTGGGGTCAGTAGCCATGACAGGTTGGGGTAACCCGAGTCACCTGCAAATGGCGAGGGACAACTGTTAGACACACACTAACCTGTAGGGATATCCCCAGACCCAGACAATCATTCCCACTGACTTGCTTCCAGGTGCTCACCTAATAGCCACACACGGTGCCTCTGGAGTTGACCCATCACATAAGGGATGCTGCTATTCCACAGAATGTAAGCGTCATGCACTGAGCCAGGGAATTTGGCAATAACATGGGAGAAGAACTGGTTTGCCAAACACACCATCTGCACATTCATCGAATGGCAACTCTTCTGGTTTCTGTACACCTGTTCACTCCTGCGGGGGGGAACAAAGCCACATGTGTGCCATCAATGGCACCTATGATGTTGGGGATATGTCCCAGGGCATATAAGTCACCTTTCACTGTAGGCAAATCCTCCACCTGAGGGAAAACGATGTAGCTCCGCATGTGTTTCAGCAGGGCAGACAACACTCTGGACAACATGTTGGAAAACATAGGCTAGGACATCCCTGATGCTATGGCCACTGATGTTTGAAATTACCCACTTGCACGGAAATGAAGTATTGACAGCACCTGCACTAGAGGGAGGATTTCTGTGGGATGGCGGATAGCTGACATCAGGTCTGGCACCAACTGGGCACACAGTTCCAGGATTGTGGCACGATCAAGCCTGTAGGTGATGATCACATGTCTTTCCTCCATTGTCGACAGGTCCACCAGTGGTCTGTACACCGGAGGATGCCGCCATCTCCTCACATGTCCCAGCAGACGGTGCCTATGAAGGACAACAGCGAGCACAGAGTCAACCAACTCAGAGGTACGTACACACAGCTTACACAGAACACGATTCATAATCCGAAATTTGCATGCATGAGTGTTTAGACAAGGCCTAGGTATGTGTGACGCAGTTAAAAATTAAGCCATGTGGGCCCCCGAAATGGTGGCTGCCTGACCTGTAGAGTGGGACAATGGGATGTGAGGTGACTGCGCTGGCGTTGTACACCGTCGCGGTAGGCGGTCGAAGACCACAGCGCAATTCTTCATTGGTTAACATTGGACCCTATGGGTCCCAGGAGCCAATGACGATGTACGCCGGCGGTCACGGTACGCACTGCCGCGGACGTGACCGCCATTTTCTATCTGTTCAATCACTCGATACCTGATCTTTGACAGTAGAGGACCTACACTGCAAGTGCTGCTGTGACCTCACTCTGGAAGAGACAATGGCTCGTGAATCTGGGGAAAGGGCCCCTGCCTTCATCACAGAGGAGTTGGAGAAACTAGTGGATGGGGTCCTCCCCCAGTACACGCTACTCTACGGTCATCTAGACAAACAGGTAAGTACACTGGGAGCATGCTGTATGGGCTATGCCTGTGTGGAGTGGGGTGGATAAAAGATGGGGGGGGGCGAGAATGAGGCGTGCATGAAACGAGGGTGAGTGCATGTTCCACATGGCAAGGGTAGGGATGGGGGCCAATGACTGTGACGGTGCAGTTTGTAATAATTTCTCTTTGTCCCCTGTACAATTCATGTAGGTCAGCGCCCACCAGAAGAAGGACGTCTGGCGTGCCATCGCCAATGACGTCCAGACTCTGGGGGTCTATCACAGACGGAGCACCCACTGCCGTAAGAGATGGGAGGACATTCACCGCTGGAGCAAGAAGACGGTGGAGGCCCAGCTGGGGATGGCCTCCCAACATGGGAGGGGTGCCCGTCGCACCATGACCCTACTGATGTTCAGGATCCTGGCGGTGGTGTACCCGGAGTTGGATGGGTGCTTGAGGGCACCACAGCAGCCACAAGGGGGTGAGTACACTCTCATTCAGCTGATTCAGCAAGCAGTGGAGGTGTCTGGGTGGGGGAGGTGGGCTGTGGGTTTCCCTAGGCCAGGGCGAGTGTGCTAGTTAGGTCCCCTTTTTCTGGCAGAACCTGTGGCACCCCACCCCACCTGTGTACAGTGCCAACTACACCTAGTCAGGCTCCTGTGATATCCATGTGTGCAGATGTCGGCCATAGCCTTGTAGGCCATGTCCCAGGGATTGAAGAGTGGACCCCAAGTGCGCGGCGTAGTGCAGGGGGCTTCTGTGTCTGTTGTGTCCGCCAACGGTAGTGGTAATACATGCACTCAACATGTCTTTCTTCTGTCCCCCCCTCCCCCCTTTTGTGGTCTCCCTGTTCTAGTGTGCATTAGCATCATCAGGCGGAGGAGCATTTCAGACTCTGGCCTCAGCACTGATGGCAGCCATTGTCCCTGTCTCTAGCCTCCCCCTCCAACTTCCTCCACCCAGACGCAATCCCCTGTACCTCAGCCTATCCCAAGCACACCATCGGACCAGCATGCACTCACCTCAACACACAAAGGAAGCTCAGGCAAACATAAGCACCACAGATCCCACAGGCACTCACGCAAGCATCATACCCATGCAGACATACCAACATCCACTGCCTCCACTGTGTCCCCCTCCTCCTCCTCTCACTCCTTCCTCCCAGTCTCGTCTACACTCACACCTGCATGCACTACATCTACAGCCACTACTTCCATCACCAGCACACCCACCACCACACCCCGCTCACGTGCAGTCACCACCCCCACTAGAATTCACACATCCCCTGTGTCCTCTCCCGGGGTGTCTGTGACTCCACCTCCTAAGGTACACGAACGCAGCAGAGAATACCGCCATCATCCCCGCTGCCCAGGAGGACACCGCCATCATCCCCGCTGCCAAGGAGGCCACCGCCATCATCCCAGCTGCCCAGGAGGCCACCGACATCATCCCTGCTGCCCAGGAAGCCACCGCCATCAGCCCGCTGGGCCAAAAAGGACCGCCAGCACCAGCCCCACTGGGCCAGAAAGGACCGCCAGCACCAGCCCCGCATGGCCAGAAAGGACCGCCAGCACCAGCCCTGCTGGGCAAGAAAGGACCGCAAGCACCAGCCCCGCTGGGCCAGAAAGGACCGCCAGCACCAGCCCCGCTGGGCCAGAAAGGACCGCCAGCACCAGCCCTGCTGGCCCAGAAAGGAGCGCCAGCACCAGCCCCGCTGGACTAGAAAGGACCGCCAGCAGCTGAGTCGCTGCCAAGGACCCCGCCGCAACAAGCACTGTTGAACACAACACCGCTGCCACAAGCACCGCTGAATAGGACACCGTCACCACAAGCACCGCTGAACAGGACACCCTCGCCACAGGCACCGCTGCCAAGGACACCACCGCCACAAGCACCGCTGCCAAGGACACCGGCGCCACAAGCACCGCTGAACAGGACACCGCCGCCACAAGCACTGCTGGTCCATGAGTGCCAAGGGCACTGACACTACTTAGTCCGCCACAAGCAGGGTGAAGCACTCTGGGCACCAAGCCCCCTCCAGAACCAGTGGAGAAAGACATCCACTACCTCAGTCCTTGGCAGGATGAAGCACTCTGTGCACAAAGCCCCCTCCAGAACCAGTGGAGATTTACATCCACTATCTCTGTCCTTGGCAGGATGAAGCACTCTGGGCACAAAGCCCCCTCCAGAACCAGTGGAGAAAGGCATCCACTACCTCTGTCCTTGGCAGGATGAAGCACTCGGGGCACAAAGCCCCCTCCAGAACCAGTGGAGAAAGGCATCCACTACCTCTGTCCTTGGCAGGATGAAGCACTCTGGGCACAAAGCCCCCTCCAGAAATAGTGGAGAAAGGCATCCACTACCTCTGTCCTTGGCAGGATGAAGCACTCTGGGCACAAAGCCCCCTCCAGAACCAGTGGAGATTTACATCCACTACCTCTGTCCATGGCAGGATGAAGCACTCTGGGCACAAAGCCCCCTCCAGAACCAGTGGAGATTTACATCCACTACCTCTGTCCTTGGCAGGATGAAGCACTCTGGGTACAAAGCCCCCTCCAGAACCAGTGGAGATTTGCATCCACTACCTCTGTCTTTGGCAGGATGAAGCACTCTGGGCACAAAGCCCCCTCCAGAACCAGAGGAGAAAGGCATCCACTACTTCTGTCCTTGGCAGGATGAAGCACTCTGGGCACAAAGCCCCCTCCAGAACCAGTGGAGATTTGCATCCACTACCTCTGTCTTTGGCAGGATGAAGCACTCTGGGCACAAAGCCCCCTCCAGAACCAGAGGAGAAAGGCATCCACTACTTCTGTCCTTGGCAGGATGAAGCACTCTGGGCACAAAGCCCCCTCCAGAACCAGTGGAGACTGTTATCCACTTGAGAGTCTATGGCTTTGCACTCCCCAGGATTGAACAGTGGGCAACCCACCCACTGTAGAGACTTCAATCAATCAATCAATCACGGTATTTATACAGCACGCTACTCACCCGTGAGGGTCTCAAGGCGCTAGGAGGGGGTCACTGCTGCTCGAAGAGCCAGGTCTTGAGATGCCTCTGTAAGGCGAGGTGGTCCTGGGTGGTCCTGAGGTGGGAGGGGAGGGGATTCCACGTCTTGGCCACCAGGTAGGAGAAGGATTTCCCCCCTGCGTTGGTTCGGCGGATGCGAGGGACGGCGGCGAGAGCGAGGCTGGTGGAGTGAAGCTGGCGGGTGGGCGTGTAGAAGGTGAGGCGACGGTTGAGGTATTCGGGTCCCTTGTTGTGGAGGGTTTGTGTGCGTGGGTGAGGAGCCTGAAGGTGATCCTTTTGTTGACGGGTAGCCAGTGCAGGTGCAGAGACTTGAGAGACTGTGGCTTTGCACTCCCCAGGATAGGGCAGTGGGCAACCCACCCACTGTAGAGACTTGAGAGACTGGGGTTTTGCACTCCCCAGGATTGAACAGTGGGAAAACCACCCACTGTAGAGCTTGAGAGACTGTGGCTTTGAACTCCCTAGGATTGCACACTGGGCCTGTGGCACCCTCGTGGATTTGGCATTGTGCACTCAACCGGCTGAGGTGCCCCCCTTTTCTCTTCCCCCTGAGGTGCCTATTTTATTTCTATCTGATGCCCCTGCAGTGTTCTCGCCATCATGTTTGGGTATTGAGTGTGGGCCTCGCCCATGCAGTGTGGGCCCAGTGTTCCACCGACTTCGATGGAGCAATACTTGGACTACTATTCTTGGTGTATATATATTTGTTTATAGTTTATATATATATATTTGCGTACTGGATTTTAATAGATTACAATGGTTACACTCATTTTCTTTTGTCTTTGCATTCTTCCGAGGGGTTTCGGGGGTGTAACTGTAATATATCATGCTGTATTAGTGTGTGTGTTGTAGTGGGTGATGGTGGGGTTGGGGGTGTTGCATGTTGCGTGTGTCCCTGTTTTTTCCCTCCCCTGTGTCGTAGGTGCAGTACTCACCATGGTCTTCGCCGCCGGCGTTCGTGCTCCTGGTAGAGGAGCAAGAAGATAAGGGCAGGGAGTATCTGAAGTTCCGGTTCCATGGCGTCCTGGTTCCTCGTGGGGTGTGTAGAGGTGAGCATTTTCCCTTTGAAGTCCTGTTTCCGCCGTGTTTTTGTTCGCGGTGAATCCGCCCCGGAAAAGGTGGCGGATTGGTAGATTTTGAAACTGTGGGCGGTACATTGTCTCCCGCCTGTCTGTTGGCGGTGACCGCCCCGCTGTTTGTTTGTACCGCCATGGCGGTCGGAGTGTTAAAGTGGCTGTCTTTGTTGGCGGTTTCCGCCACGGTCGTGATTCAATTTTTTTCCCGCCGGCCTGTTGGCGATCTTACCGCCGCTTTAACACCGACCGCCAGGGTTATAATGACCACCTACGTTTTTTACCTTTACCTGCACGTGGCGAGTGTCCCTGCACACAAACACTGTACTTGGAAGTGATTGGTCTCTGCACATGAAACAACTCCTCCAATCATCTGGCACGAGTGGGAAAACAGGAATTCTGGGAGTAGACAAACCCTAATTCCACATGAAAATCACATTCAGGGCCTGCAGTGTCCTGTGCGGCCTGCATGGCCTGGCCTGCTCTGCGGTGCTGGGAGTGGCTTTGGAGGAGATGCGCTTGAAGCACTTGAGGCCTGTTTGAGCTGCGGCAGACCTGGAGTGGTGGCCCTGGACTATGCCTCTGTGAGATGTTGGAGGTGGATACAGGGGTTGTTGGTGTGGCGGACCGTGGTGGTGTGTGCCAGATCAGGGGTGAGGTACTACTTCCTCTTCTGGCAGCTGCTGCGGAATGAGAGGAGTATGCCGGTCAGCTGCCATTCCGCCCACCTCTTCCTGAATGCTGCTTACTGCAGAGCGGAGTGCCACAGTGGGTACCTGTGAGAAGCGACCTGTTGAAGCTGGGTCAGGCCCTCCTGCTGTGCTGCCAGACAGCCCGAGTAAGTGTGCTGGAGGCGATAGGGAAGACTCTCGGGCAGACCCTTACTGAGGCCCAAAGAGAGTGCTGGTGGCAGGGTGGTGAGGCGGCAGCCTGCTTCTTTTTTCTATGCACCACGAAGTAGAGTACCACCTCCCCAATCTCCTCTGATGGACGCTGGCGATTGGGGAATAACCAATGTCACTTAAACTGCTGAGTACTGGCAACATATAGGCTACTTGGCTGGGTCTGTGGAAGCTGAGCACCTCTCACTGAGCACTACATAGGTGTCAGTTGACTGCATTGAGGGCGGGACACAAATTCAACATAGTGCACCCGGGGCCCAATTATGACAGGGATCACACCCCTCTGGGAAACCTGTACATACTGTTGCACTGCTGCACCGGTATTTCGTTTGCAACTCAGTGGGGATGTTGGCCCGCTGGCTGATTGCCTCACCCAGCCAAGAGTTCCATGCCCTGCATAGTCATGGAGGCTGAGAGGGGTTGAGACTGACTACTGCCCCTTGCCTGGCTTTGCCCTGGTGCTGCTGTCCAGCCGGTTGGGCTTGCGGCTTGTGTCCTGGTCGCCTAGCTGTGGCTCCTGGGACTGCACTGGGGTGTAAATTCAGCCCAACCCTCCTGGAAGATGGGGGCCCTAAGATGAAAAGGAAGAAAGGAGGGAGGAGGAGAGGAGGCACACAGAAGAGGAAAGCAACTGACTGTCCTAGTGCCTTGGTGAGTCTAAGATGGTGTTGAGACCCTGTCTGCGATCTGTGTGCGGGCGCAGCGATGGTGAAAGACAAGGGGAGGAAATCAGCCCAGGCTAATAAAATCGTAAACTATGCAGATTCACTCCCCATGGATAGCTGGAGGTGGTCCCATTGAGAGACACAGAGGACCGAGCTGTTGTTGGGACTGCTGAGGACCCCTCACTTTCAGATCTGTTGAAAGCTATAAGAGTGTTCATGTTGGAAATGGTTGCAAAAATAGACTCCGTGGCCATAGAGGTCAATCTACCTAGGGCCGACCTCTGCAGAGTCGTAGAACTCGTGACAACTACTGAGGTACACGTGGAAAATCTGCATTGAGAGGTCATTGTTCTGCAGGACAATGTGTTATCGTTATAAAAGCTTACAGCCTAACTGAACGAATGTACTGAATGCGCAGAGGGAAGGTCCAGGGGGAATAACCTGCGCTTTCTGGGTTACCCTGAAAAAGCAGAAGGACAGTCTGCGGAAGGAGTGTATTGCCTCATTATTGAAAGGGCGCATCTGGTGTTGGTTTCTCCACCACACCCGGGAGTGCCACCACAGCTCTCATTGCTCACCTGTTCAATTTCTGAGATTGCAATGCAATCTTGCAGTATGTGCAGATAAGGGGACAACTCACCTTTGAGGGTCGGCCAATAGTGGTGTTCTTAGACCATACACAGAAGGTTCAAAGCCAATGCAAAACTTTTCTTGAGGTTAAAAACACATTTACGTGAACACAGCCTGCGCTTGAGCCTGATGTTTCTGGCCAAACTCCAAGCAGTGCATGAAGGCAAAGTGCATTTCTTCTTCACTGCAGAACAGGCCAGTGACTGGCGGGACATGACAACTGGTGCTTCGGCCCCGATGCTGGCAAGAACTGGGTCGACACCTTCAAACATGCAGTGGTGCTCCTCAAGCCAGTGGCAAAAGAGCAGGGGGGACAGATGCTCGGATGCTTCTGAGGTGCCAGGCCGCATTAAGGTGTGCTCAGAAGGCACCCTGAAAGACAGAGACACAGACACGTCTCACAAGACTCCTTCATGGACCATCGCAGCGCCCATGGCATGAGCACAGACAGTACTGAGGGGGAACCTCCCTGAACACTGGGTGTCGTGAGGCAAGCATACCTGAGACAATACTAGTGGTAAGAGAATTCAGGTTATAGTAGTGCCTGCGGGCTGTCAGCAGCCCCAGCTGATAGGGACCGGTTTTGGGGAGTGGTGGATATTCTGGAGAAGATTGGGTTTTGTTCTTGATTTACTGTTTGTGGTGCTCTTTTCTCCTCCTGATGTAAACCTTGCTGATGGGGTGGTGGGGGTTGAACAGATAATAGGGGGCTGATTTTTAAAACATACTTTGCTGTGCTGTGGCTGGCAGGGACCTTAGGGCATTGAGAAACAGGCACTGTGGGGCTGGCTTGAGGCGCAGTCTCACTGCCACCATGGTGTGCTGTTCTCCTGTGATGCAAATAGTTGAGGTTTCTATTTTTGGTTTGGTAAAAGTGCTTGACAATGGGATTGGGGCAGCACATACCAGTTCATGCACGAGGCCCACCAGGTTGCTCAACTTGGGTGGCGATTATCCAATGCTGAGACTATGGTTGATGATGTATTCAAATTCCTAATGTGGATTGGTGTAAGTGGATTGGTGACTTTGGAGAAGAAGTGCAGAGCCCACGCCAACCTTAAAAGGTATTGTGTATTCATAGCTTTACTACAGGCAACTCATATATGGGGGGATTATATCTCAAGTCTGCGTAAGCGATGGCAGGGACAGTTATACACAACTTTGTACTCTGGGTTTGCCCAAGGAACCATGATATGGGTGGCCTGATGTGCCTTTCTATCTTAAAGGACATGTGGTAGATCCAGAAGGCTATTTTGTTATCCTGTGGGGAGAACTAGATGGGCGCAAGATATGCTTTATAAATGTTTATGCTCCCAATAATAACTGTGGGGACTTTCTCACCGGGGTATTGGCAGCAGCTGCACTCTATCTGTCTGCAGATGTGCTGGATGACTGTAATTGCATGCTTGATTGAATGCTAGATCATGAACCACCACTTAGACATATGAAGCCACTCATGACTAGACAACTCGTGAAAATAATGCACGGCCTTGGTCTATTAGATATTGATAGATAGATAGATAGATAGATAGATAGATAGATAGATAGATAGATAGATAGATAGATAGATAGATAGACAGACAGACAGATAGATAGATAGATAGATAGATAGATAGATAGATAGATAGATAGATAGATAGATAGATAGATAGATAGATAGATAGATAGATAGATAGATAGATAGATAGATAGATAGATAGATAGATAGATAGATAGATAGATAGATAGATAGATAGATAGATAGATAGAATCCTGTGACCCAGTACTGGCAGTACGGGAGCCATACCCAGTTGGCAATGAGGTATTTCGTGTCCATCTTAGTGCTCCTTCTGCCAGCAGTGATGGCGGACTGGGTAACCATCAGATGGCCTTTCTGGGAACGGTGGATCTCCCATGACTGGGAATAGATGAGTTGACTACTCCTGAGGCACCTATCACAAAAGAGGAGCTGCTGGAGATGATACAGTGGCAAAAGCCTGCTAAGACACCGGTACATGATAGCCTCCCAGCAGAATTTTTTCATACATATGATGATGTTGTAGCAGATAAACTTGTTGAGGTGTATCAAGAGATGTTCCAGCAGGGAAGCCTTCTGGAGTCTATGCGTGAGGCTCTCATAGTGATTGTACCAAAGTCGGTTAAAGACCTTGTTGAGGCCTCTTCATACAGACCGCTCTTGCTCCTTAACGTAGATGTTAAAATCTTGAACAGCCTGCTGGATGCGCGTTTTCTGCAATGCCTCCCATCCTCATACATGAAGATCAATGCAGGTTTATCCCACTGAGAAGCACTGTTTATAATCTTCGCCGACTGTCACATGTGATTTATGCCCTGCATCAGGCTGACGATTCCTATGCATTGGCCTTTCCAGGTATCAAACAGGCGTTCGATTCTGTCAGGTGGGAATACCTCTGGTGTGTTCTAGAAAAGATAGCGTTGGGACCCAAATTTATAGCCTGGATACAATTACTATATAATTCCCCGACTGCAAGAGTGAGGACGGAAGGCATGGGGTCTTTGTCTTTCCAGTTCCATTGGAACACCTGGCAGAGATGTCCCCTGTTTCCCCTGCTCTTCACTCTAGTGATGGAGCTGGTGGCTGCATTACTGAGCCAAACATTGCGGCCCTGGAGATATCAGTGGGAGAGTCAACACATGTTGTGTCTTTATACGTGGATGACGTGCTAGTGTATCTACAAGACACTGAGGAATCAGTAACGGTGCTCCTTTGAGTTTTAAGGGACTTTGTGGAGGTGTCAGGCCTCTTTGTGAATGCTTGTAAATCACACTTGTTGCCTTTGGGTGCCCTCTCTGTCTTGGACCCTGGGGCACATCCGGTGGTGGGGCTTCCATGGGGAATGGAGGGGATACGTTATTTGGGCTTTAAGGTTGCCTACACTGAGCAGAGGTTCTTGGACTTAAATATGGGCAGAATTTTGGAGGGCCTAAGACAGTCAAAATGTTTCTTGAGATCTCCTGTTATTACTGATGGGAAGGGTCTTGCTGGTTAAGATGGTGGTGTTACCGTGATGTTTATATGTCCTCCAAGGGACCCTATACAAGATTCCCAGGAAATATTTCATTGAATTGGATAAGTTAATTGATGACTTGCTATGGTCCACTAAAAGAAAACAAATAAGACTCTATGTGCTGAAGCAGACCTGGGATGAGGGAGGGTTGGCGTTACCTAAAATTGAATTATATTACTTTGCAGTCCATCTCCAACATGCAGTACATTGGCTGAATGAAGTAGACAACTGGGAGAAGAGACTTCTGAAGGGTTCCTATGGTAAGCATACACTACCTGCATTGCTTATGTGTGGTGCCCGGATCCTGGCAGACAAGCCGTTCCTGATATGGCAGGTGGGTTGAATATGGGAGCGTGTTGTGGGGAGGGTCCTGCACCATGTAACTTATGCGTGGGATATGCTGCTTTCAGTGCTGAAGCTATCTGAGCTCATGGCTGAGGGGATGTTTGTTCATAGATAGCAGGAGGGAGGTTACACAGTACTAGGGGACTTATACTGAGGTGGACAGTTTATTACGCAGGAGGATGCGTCAGCCTCGTTTTGACTGGGCGAGGGCCAGCACCGGCAGTATGCCAAGATTTCAGCAACAGCACAGAAGATATGGCCCTGTTTTCCAAATGAACCGGTGTACTCACAGACACTAGTGGTACTCCTTACACTTGCAGCCGGCCAGAGATTAATATCGCACTTATACCGTGCGCTCCAGGGAGACCTGCCCAAGAAAGTCCTGGTTGCTCAGAGGAAAGGGGAGGAGATTCTGGGTGAAGCACTCATGGAAAAAGATTGGGAAAAGATCCATATGGGGGTGCGTACTGTGAGCTCCAATGCTCGTTTAAAACATATACAGTTTACGTACGTACATCAAGCATATATAACACCCAAGACCCTTCATGCTATATACCCTACACGCTCTGAACAATGTGCTAGGTGTGGAACCTCAAATGTGGACTTCGTCTATATGGTGTGGAGTTGCCCCTCTTTAACCCCTTATTCGAGAGAGGTGGAGTCTAGCTTAAATGAGGTGGCGGGCTGGGAGGTTGTGTGTGCCTTACTGGAGATGCCACTAGGATTGTTTCCTGCCCCATCTGCTAGGAATCTTAGTCGTAGATTTTTTATGTTAGGCTTGCTGTTGGCAAAAGGCCATATTGCTATTAAATGGCGGGGATCTCAATCTCCAAGTTACGCTGTGTCACGGTGTTGTTGCGCAACATGTCTAAATGGGCAGTAGCAGACGAGGTGAGGATGATGCATGTGAGAGACAATTACCGCCTTAGGGATAATTTGGCTGCCTGGAAGCAGATACTATCAGATTTACGGGTTTCTGAGGGGATGTTGATGGCAGTCAGGGACTAACCTTTACAATGAGGCCACATGTCTGGATGAATCTATGAATGGATGGATGTCCTGATAAGTCACCTTCTCAGTTGAATTCCACACAGGGGGGAGGCACTGTATTCTGAGAATACTGGGCTTATGGGATGTACTGTATGCCTCCACCAACTGCTTCTGGACAGATTACCTGTACGCATTGAAAGCACACTTATGTTGACCTACTAGAATCTAGGAGGTTTGGGGGGAAGTGGGGATATTCATATCAATGACAAGTTGTTGTTGTAGTGCCATTACTGACCACATCTTACTGTAAAAGTGTTATAGATGTTATGTTTAGATCCTAGGAAACTCAACAAAGACTACAGTATAAAGCAAAAAGTTAGAGGAGGGAATACAGATGTTTTTTCAATGAAAAAGAATATGAGACAATTCTAAGGACTGCTGGAACACCATGTCATCTGGGCCATTTGCAATGTAACCAAATCACTTGTAATAGCCGCTGAAACTGGTCATGTAAAACAGATAGCCTTTGACATTACTAATACTCCAGCCTTTCCAATATACCTCAGGACATCCATTGTATTCTTCTCTAAGGCCTGTTCTGAAGATTGCATTCAAGCTCCACCTAGGGAAACACTCAAGCATTATCTTGTTTTGTTTTACAAAAGATTACTTTAGAAAAGTAAGAGAAGTAATCATTTGGTTCTAGAACTGTATAGAAAATGAAATGATATCTTCAGAAACAAAGGCACAGAGCCCTCCGTCCAAACCAAGAGTACTATTGAACCATTGAGTTGATGCCAGGGAAACCATCTCTCATAGAAGAGTGTACAACTTAATGGCCAAACAGGAATCCGTACTACATGTCTTGTGCAGTTGTCTTGTACTTTAAAAAGAAATGTGCCTTATGCTTCAATCGTTGTTTAACCAGCTCTCAGGCCGGACATGCCGGCAAGCCATTGTGGAGGCACTGATCCCAGCTAACAGAAGGCTGATTGCCAGTTTTACAAAATTCATGCTTATTTCTGGGAAAAAAGTAGGCCAAGCAGTGGTATAACAAAACGTGACGAGCCACCCTGCAAGATAAGCTGAAGACCCCCGAAACTCACATCAGTAGGGGCTGAGGGAGTCCCTCTAGTGTATGAGTAAACCTGGGGGAGGGGGTCACAGCGCGGGGGCTACGGGGTCTCTGTTATGCCCCTGGGGCCATTCACAAATCTCCAAATAACAGGCCAAGTGTAAATTATCTAGACCATACTCAGACAAAACTTGGAATTCAATTACTTAACTGAGAAACTCTGCAATGACAGACTTGCGGACCCTAGAATAACCAAACAGCGAGACAACATAATGACATTAGAACATTGGAAATACATAAGGGTACTTTTTAAATCCCTGCTTTTAATTTTTGTAGTATTTTAACCTATGCTGGTTTTCTAACCCTTGAGCTAACTACAGCAATGAATTTAATGTAATTCTTGGCATCATTTATTTATTTATTTATCTTTTTTTAACATGTGATGGTCTTTATTGATAATTCTTGAAACTAGAAACTTCTAGCAACAATTCACATTTCTTCAATGTGTGATACACTTCAAATGTTTCCATATTTCTGTAAAATATAAAGAGAAATAAACAATCTTGCTTTTTAAATCTTTCAACAAATCTGTGGGGACTCTAGGCTGTAATCACATAATAGATTGAAATAGATGTATGCTTTGTGATATGATACTTTCATACACATTCAAGTGCTGTAATACTTAAGGGACAGCTAACAGTCCAAGGTCCAGTCCAAAATACCATGAAAGAATTTACATATTATTTAGTTTGTTTCTGCAACAAAGGCACAAGTAGTTTACTGTATAATCAAATTTGCCTTCTTTCAAAAAATGCCAACAACTGTGAACCATTGTGAAGCTTTAATACTTTCAATCCTGGAAGAAATATCCACCCATCTACCTAGATTGGTTAAATGTTCTACAAGAGAAAACATACATTTTCTTAAGTTGTTCAGTTGAACTTTCAAATTTGACAATATAATTTTTACATTCTTTGAACGATATATTGTGTAAACGTACCCAATTCTGAGGGTTCTCGTGAAGGAAATATTTAATTTGCATTAATAAGTTTTAAAAAAAACAAATATGGGTTTCATCCAGTGTTTCTTAAAGTTCTGTTTTTGTTACATATAACAGGATTTTGTTTTGTTTTTCTGGCTCCCAATGGGTTTTATCTCTGTCCAACTGTCCTACAAAAGGTTGAATTGTTATTTGATGAGCCACTGACATTTTTTGATCATGGCATGCACCCAGACACCTTCCAATTGGACGGCAAAGAAGTAAATGTTCTTAAAATACTTATGGCTGCATGGAAAATAAATCCATGCATTATAGAATATTTATTGCTCCCTTATCCTTGAACAGCATGTATGTTGTTTGGAACGGTGTGGGACATTTGACTGAAAACTCTTGAATGGTGCATAAGTTAGAATTGTCTTTTGTAGGAACAATCTAGCTGGACATAAAGGATGTACATCAGGAAAATTATTTGAAAATCAGATTTATTTTTTCCTTTTGCCTATTTTGATTACATTAACAGTTTATTAACCTAATCTAGTTCAATAGAGTGCAGAAGTTGTATTCACCTCTCAATTACATCATTTGTGATTGTTCTTCATTAAAAAGTTTTGATATCAAAGCAGTTTCATATTTCCTGCCAAAGAATTTGCAAAAACAAAAAAGCCGCCTCGATTTACATATGGGTTCATTTGTGTTTGATTTTTGTTACGTTTCTGTCTAATTTATGATCAGAATAAAGCATGCTCTGTTTGAAAGCATTGCAAACATTTTCTCGCTGTTTGATCAGTTCACAGAACATGTGGATAGATTTAGACTGTTTATCTGTTTTTTAAAAATGTTTGAATTACATTCTAAAAAAGTTTTTTTGTAGTTTCCCTAATATCCTATTAAACTGGTTTCCGTGTTTGCTAAACTAGTGTTGTTGATTTCTCCTTTATGATATTTTATGAGTCTCTTTACATTCATCACTTGTTTCTACTATGTCAATAACAGTATTGTTCTATTTCCAATATCAACACCAACACTATTGTTTTATTTCCAATATCAACACCACTCTAGAACAAAGCTGATCTGATAACATATTACTTCTCCTGGTCATTATTAGTAAGTGGCTCTCTGATCTTTTAATGAATGTTTCCTTTCCTTGCATGGCTGTTTATGAAGCAAATGTGATTTCTTTTGTAAGTTAAATTAGCCCTCATATTTGCCCTTGAAAATGTTGTTTTCCCTTTGTATTCATAAGAGTTTGGTATTCCTCTTTTTTTCCATTCTCAACACCACCCTAGGACAAAAGTGTTCTGATAGCACATTACTTCTCTTGCTCTTTTTTTGTAAACGCTTTTCTGCTCTTTTCATGGATTTTTTGCTTTCCTGGCATAACTGCTTATTAAGCAAATGTGACTTCTTTTGTAAGTTAAATTACTACTCCTTTTTGTCCTTGAAAATGTCATTTTTTCCTTGTATTGATATGAGTTTGGTATTCATCCAATTCAGTTAATATATTTCTTTATTTAGAGGAATACTCTTTCTCTGGCATGAAGGTAATGACTTCTTTTGTATAAATGTCACTTGCAAATACCTCTTCTTTTAAAGAGTAGGCTATGTTTGTGTGATGTCAGTGCTTTCAATGACACTCATCTGTTAAATCTAATAGTCTCTGTTGCAGTCTTTACTGTGTTTAGCATTTCTTCTTTTTCTTAATCTGTCTAGATTTGCTGTTCCTCCTGCCTGTGGAGTACAATAAAAGGAATAATATATTGTTGTACTACAGCTCACTACTCTTAGGCTGACATTGTTCAGTCACTCACAGCCTCTTTGTGTGAACTGGGACAGACTGTACGTTCTGGCTTGGGTCAGATCGTATGCTTTGCCTCTCCCAACCTAAATTAGTTGAATACACCTTTGTTTTACACAATTGGAGAGACTCTGACAGGATGCATGGCTTGCCCTAGAGCTAGATCTTATGAGCACAGCAGGATTGTATCACCTCCGACTTCTTCAAGGCTGAAAACAATAAATCGCCAAGATATTATGGTAAGTCCTGGTACCCAAAGCATGGTACTGTCACCCACCAATATGTGAGGCGGCCTAAAGAAAAGTGTTGCTAGTACAAACGTGAAGTCCACATATATGTAAGTATCACATTTTAAAAATAATAAACACAGGTAAAAACTTTTGTGAGGAAACGAAAAAGTGACCAATGTATAAAAAATTCACTCATGATATTTGAACAATAAAGAGAAAACGGTTCAACGGGCCGCCACTTCCACCAACATATATAAGGAACAGAGGCAATAAAATAAAGTAATACATCGAGTGATGGTAAAGTCCCAAAGTGCAAAATCAAGCATGCCAAAAATGTCACCATGTAGCCATGTGCTGCTCCCTGTGCCAGGCGTGATGGCCAAAGATGGGCCATATCATTTCAATAAATAAATAAATAAATAACCTTAAACAAGTCAAGTAATCCACTTTTCAAGAAAAGCAATATAATGATGATAAGTAATCCTCCAGTCAAGTAATCCCACAAGTGTCTGTATTCTACAGGATATAACAAAATGGCTAAAGATACAAAACAGTATGTACATAAATAATAATACCTGGTTGCTAAAAGTCAGGGCGCTCTAGTACAGTGGTTCCCAGCCTGTGGTCCGGGGCCCTCTCGGTGTCTGCGAAGCCTCCTCAGGGGGTCCACGACTGCTTAGAAAATTAAATAATATTAACAAATTAGGTCCCTTGCATTCAGTAATGACTCAGTAGAGGGGTCCCTGACTCCAATAATGGTTAATGGGGGTCTCCGGGTTCCTGTAATGATACAGTGGGGGTCCACAGAAGCCAAAATGTTGGGAACCACTGCTCTAGTACAAGGGCAAAATTCTATTCTATATATATAACATGAGGCAAAATTAAAGGCAGCCCAACCGTAACAGCCGATTTATAAATGCTCAGTTGGATGTAAAAGAAAAGAGAAAAAGAGGTAAAATGAACAAGACAAAACTTACATGTACATAAAAAGTAGGAATCGGTTTCTTTGGAATCAATAACTGTCTTTGTCGTATCGCCATAACGCTGTATTGCAGAAAGCGAACACAAGTGAAAACATGTACAAAGTGATTCTCCCGTATTGGTCATTAAACCAAAAACGTCTAATTAAAAAGAGAATACATCTCACCATCATCGGTACAAAAATCACCTTAACTATATCCCCCCGATACAGTATCAAAAGATTAAACATGACACTTACTCAAAATGGTATTGTATCAAAATGCAGTAATTATTCTGTCCTTGTGTACCAACGTGGGTAATGGGCGCCATCTTGACACAATCTAAATACTGTGCCATAGGCAGAGAAACTTCAAGTATAGGTAAAGCCAACCAGTGGCCATCTAGAAGCAATGCAAAGAACGAATATTATGTACTCACCAGTATGTGTAAATTAATACTAAATATGACCCTCCTAAAGGAAATATGGAGACATGAAAGAAAAAACGAGGCAAATAGTCACCCGCAATTATTTATATGTTCTGAGAAAGAAGAATCCAATAGAAATGGAAGAAGCCTCGAATGTCTTGGAAATTGCCACCATCTTATAATGTGTCGTCTAATGGACAACACAAACTCAGACACCATGGGCTTCCAATTAATCATCAACGAAAGGACTGCGTTATTGAGTAGTTCTAGGAAAACCAAAATGTTAACATATCGAACCACTGTACATAAAAGGGGAAAAATACTACACATTGGTAGCAAGTGAAGAAAGTCCCCCATGACCCTTCTGTTTATTGCGGACATTCTGTCATGTGTATATATATATATATGCACCATACCTTAAATATAAACAATTCACACAGTACACAAACGTACCAAATTAAGTTATACCAAGTCTAATTACCCACAAAAAGGGCAAGGAAAAGAACCAGAGAATTTTACCCCAAAAAAAGTCCCAGGTGACTACTCTGTACATGACAACCCCCTTTTAATGACTACAAACAACACAGGCCATGACCTGTGCCTTGACCTTAGCCAAACAGCTTACAAAACCAACCAGTGTATTAGCGAATCATATTACTTGTGATGATCCATAAAGGGGCAGGATAGAAGGACCATATAACTAAGGGCAATGACCTGAATCAGCACGCTTACCCTTGATATATCTAAAGCAAATAAGTGTGCGTCCTCCAGTTACCCTCGATAGGCGAAAGATACAGTACCCCGAAAAGAGGGCAAATGGCCCCTCCTATTGCAAAAACTCCATGATAAAATAAAAGCAATTAACCTTCCTCGAAAAAATTATATATTTGAGTGTCCTATATGCAAAAATTAGAAAACTTGTACAACTAATGACTGGAATAAAGGGTCAAACCACAGAGCAATTTGAGAGCAAACGTCATAGTAGCATGAATAACATATGCAATCTATGCTCAACAGTCATTATACAAAAGGGTTGTATGACGGAACACCGACTTTGAAAGCAACTAGTGCCTTAACAACGAGGTCGGAACACCGACCTCGTTCTTACTACTAATGATTTTACCACGAATGCCTTAACAACGATATTTCATTGTAAAGGCATTCCTGATAAAATCATTACTAACAGGCACCATTCACCCTACATCCCTCACCCCACCCCCCCAACCCCACCCCAAAACCCCCTGACCCCTGACCCCCAACCCCCTCCCCAAAACCAAAAACATCCTACCCCCCAACCCCACCCCAAAACCTAAAACCCCCTAACCTCCCACCCCCTCACCAAAACCAAAAACGCCCCACCACCGCAACCCCACCCCAAAACCTAAAACCCCCTGACCCCCACCCAAAACCAAAAATGCCCCACCCCCCAACCCCTCCCCAAAATCTAAAACCCCCTGACCCCCCACCCCTCCCCAAAACCAAAAACGCCCCACCCCCCCAACCCCGCCCCAAAACCTAAAACCCCCTGACGCCCCACCCCCTCCCCAAAACCAAAAACGCCCCACCCCGCAACCTCACCCCAAAACCTAAAACCCCCTAAGCCCCCACCCGCTCCCCAAAACCAAAAACGCCCCACCCCCCCAACCCCACCCCAAAACCTAAAACCCCCTATCCCCCACCCCTTCCCCCTCCCCAAAACCAAAAACGCCCCACCCCCAACCCCACCCCAAAACCTGAAACCCCCTAACCCCCCACCCCCTCCCCAAAACCAAAAACGCCCCACCCCCCAACCCCACCCCAAAACCTAAAACCCCCTCACCCCCCACCCCCTCCCCAAAACCTAAACCCACCACATACCTTAGTCGACCCCTTGTCACCTGCGTCATCCTCCTTCGCCAGCTCCCTTCTTTGTACCTTAACCACGCATGTTTGTTGTTCAGAACATACGTAGTTAAGGCACAAAATAACGGAGTTGTGGTTAAAAAAAAGCGTTGTTGCGCTTTCGTTAACCACGACCCTTTTAAAAAAAAAGTCGTAATAAAGGATGTTCCCCATAAAAAAGTGGCAAACAACATAAAACATGAATCACCTAGGAAATACTGGCCCGCATTACAACATTGGCGGTAAAAGCCGCTTACCGCCTTGCAGAAGACCGCCAACACACCGCTACGGCCGCGGAAAACCCCCACACCTATTATGACCACAAGCACGGAATCCGCCAAAATTCAGACACCCACACAAGTCCGCCACACCAAAGGTCAGTGATAAACTGGCGAAAACAAAACCTCCACCGTCACGCCAACAGAAATACGCCCACACTATCACGACACACGAATCCACGCGGCGGTCCTTCAACCGCGGTATTCCATTGGCGGTACACACCAGTGCGCTCAAAATACACACACTCATACAAAACACAACCACATTGGACAATTCTAAATACACACACCTGATACACATACACACACCACTCCCACACACCCATTACAATATAAAACACACACCCACATCACCCACAAACCCCCACGACAAAACATTCCGAAAGAAGGCCAGAGAGAGACACCACCAGCAAGAACAACAGCATCCACAGGGACACAACACCATCACCCACACAACTTCCACGCACCTCACTGAACACACCACTGCATATCAGCACACTTATCACCACACAATCCACCCCACACATCACCTACACCACCCCATGGCATGGCAAAGATACCCCAGGTTCTTGGAGGAGGAGCTCAAGGTCATGGTGGAGGAAGTAGTTCGGGTAGAGACACAGCTATTCGGATCACAGGTGCAGCACACCTCAATAGCACGGAAGATGGAGCTATGGCGAAGAATAGTGGACAGGGTCAACGCAGTGGGACAGCTCCCAAGAAATCGAAATGACATCAGGAAGAGGTGGAACGACCTACGGGGGAAGGTGCGTTCCGTGGTCTCAAGACACCACCAGGTGGTTCAGCGGACTGGCGGCGGACCCCTACCTCTTCACCCACAACTAACAGCATGGGAGGAGCAGGTCTTGGCGATTCTGCATCCTGAGGGCCTCGCAGGAGTAGGTGGAGGAATGGACTCTGGTAAGTCAAATCTTAACTATTACATCCCCCCACCTACCTGCATGCTATCACATACCCCCACCCTCACCCCCAGCACCCCAACTCCTCACATATGTCCCAACATCACAAACCACACATCCCAACACCAAGCCCTGCATGCAACTACAAAGCATGGACACCCATCACTAAAGCATGCCCACTGCACATACCCATACAACCCCCTAAACCACCATCAGTCAAGCTCCCACACACGAATGCAAGCACTGGGGTACACGGTCACCCACCCATTGCACACCATGGTACATACAGATGTAATAACCATCCTTTTAAACCCCTGCAGGACCCCTACCCAACCTCACCGGACAGGAGGGTCCAAACATGTCCACACCACCAACAGAAGAGGACCACAGTGATGACAGCACCTCTGTCCAACTGGATCTAGATGACCAACCCGGCCCATCGGGGACCTCGGGACAGTCGATTCCCCTCACACTGGCACAGGCCATCACAGACGTTCCCCCCTCTGGAAACACCAGCACAGCACCCGCCCAGCAGGCCCATACCTCCATCCCCAGGACACGTCAATCAGCAGTGTGCCCACCACTACAGGGAACCCAGGATAACCCACCACCCCAACAACAACAGGGACCTGGGGGCAGTGGCAGTGGGCACACGGTCCGAGGGACGGAGGCCTAGGAACTCAGGGGAACTGGGAGGGCTGCTGCGCGACAGGGGGCAGACAGGCCAAGGGAACCCACTATCCACGAGGCTCTCTCCCTCCATCATGGGAGCCTACCGCCACTCCCAGGAGACGAAGGCAACTGTACTGGCCAAGTTTCAGGAGACCCAGCGCCTGCAGGAGGAACAGAATATGGGCTTCAGGGAGGAACTCAGAACCATCAGCTCCATTCTGGGCACCATCGTAGGGGTGCTGAAGGAACTACTCAACACCAGGAGGGACACTGTGGCACTACAAGGGGCCCCTGACACTAGCATGGACGATGAACTGCCCACCACCTCCGCCAGCACTAGTGGACAGGACGCCCCGCCACAGGACAGCCACACCAACACCCCACCCCCTGCAGAGGGAGAACCACCCCGCAAACGGTCTCTGAGATCCAGGACAAAGACAGAGCACGATGCCAAGACCCCTGCCAAGAAATGAGACCACCCTGATTGTCATCCTACTGTCCCACTTTGTTACCCTGTCCATCCTTAAACTGCCCCAGCTCCACTTCCTATGCCCATTTGGGCAGTGCACCTGTGAGACTAATAGACTGGACTCTGCAATGAACATTCCTCCGCAATCACCCCTCACCATTTCACTACCCCCTCCAATATTGAACACTTAAATAAACACACTTAAAACAGAAAACAATCTGGAGTCTGTCTGTGATTTCGAAATAGTGTATTAGCAATTACAGTGACACAATGCTCTTTCAATTGTAATGTCAACATACCTATGCCACACAGCTCAAGTCCATGAGGAATCAAAGCAGATGTCATACAGTGGGACCCACATCTGTGAAATCATAAGGGAAAGTGACAACTCAGTGACCATACACTGGGTGAAAACGACAGACAGTAGAGAGGTAGTAGTGTTTAAGTACATGTAGTAGGCAGGTCTGTACTCTTACCTGTGTCTCACTGGAAATATTGCTGGATCACTGAGTCCCTGTTGTTCATGTCTTCTTCCTCTGCTTCTTCGTCTTCACTGTCCACGGACTCCACAGCTGAAACAACACCGCCAACTGGACCATACTCCTGCAGAAAAGGCACCTGTTGTCGCAATGCCAAGTTATGAAGCATACAGCAGGACACGATGATCTGGCACACCTTCTTTGGTGAGTAGAATAGGGATCCACCTGTCATATGGAGGCACCGGAATCTGGCCTTCGGGAGGCCGAAGGTCCGCCCGATCACCCTCCTAGTTCGCCCATGTGCCTCATTGTAGCATTCCTCTGCCCTTGTCCTGGGATTCCTCACTGGGGTCAGTAGTCATGACAGGTTGGGGTAACCAGAGTCACCTGCAAATGGCGAGGGACAAGTATTAGACACACACTAACCTGTAGGGTAACCCCAGACCCAGACAACCATTCCCACTGACTTGCCTCCAAGTGCTCACCTAATAGCCACACACGGTGTCTCTGGAGTTGCCCCATCACATAAGGGATGCTGCTATTCCACAGGATGTAGGCGTCATGCACTGAGCCAGGGAACTTGGCATTCACATGGGAGATGTACTGGTCAGCGAAACATACCATCTGTACATTCATAGAATGATAACTCTTTCGGTTTCTGTACACCTGTTCACTCCTGTGGGGGGGGGGCAAAGCCACATGGGTCCCATCAATGGCACCTATGATGTTGGGGATATGTCCCAGGGCATAGAAATCACCTTTCACTGTAGGCAAATCCTCCACCTGAGGGAAAATGATGTAGCTCCACATGTTTCAGAAGGGCAGACAACACTCTGGATAATACGTTGGAAAACATAGGCTGGGACATCCCTGATGATATGGCCACTGTTGTTTGAAAAGACCCACTTGCAAGGAAATGGAGCACTGACAGCACCTGCACTTGAAGGGGGATTCCTGTGGGATGGTGGATTGCTGACATCAGGTCTGGCTCCAACTGGGTACACAGTTCCTGGATTGTGGCACGGTCAAGCCTGTATGTGATTATGACATGTCGCTCCTCCATTGTTGACAGGTCCACCAATGGTTGGTACACCGGAGGATGCCGCCATCTCCTCAAATGTCCCAGCGGACAGTGCCTATGAAGGACAACAGCGAGCACAGAGTCAAACAACTGAGAGGTACGTACCCACAGTTTACCCAGAACACCAATCATACACAAAAGGTGGCCTGTATGTGTGTTGAGTCTAGGCCTAGGTATGTGTGACGCAGTTGGAAATGAAGCCATGTGGGCCCCTGAAATGGCATCTGCCTGACCTCCAAAGTGGGACAGTGGCATGTGAGGTAACTGCGCTGGCATTGTACACCGTCGCGGTAGGCGGTCGAAGACCGCGGCGCATTGCTGCATTGGTTAACATTGGACCCTTTGGGTCCCAGGAGCCAATGACGATGTGCGCAGGCGATGACGGTACGCACCACCGCGGACGTGACCGCCATTTTCTATCTGTTCAATCACTCGATACCTGATCTTCGACAGGAGAGGACCGACACTGTAAGGGCTGATGTGACCACGGTCTGGAATAGACATTGGCTCTAGTTTCTGGGGAATGGGCCCCTGCCTTCACATCGGAGGAGTTGGAGAAGCTCATGGATGGGGTCCTCCCCCAGTACACGCTACTCTATGGTCCTCCAGACAAACAGGTATGTACACAGGGAGCATGTTGTATGGGCTATGCCTGTGTGGAGAGGGCTGGATGTAAAAAGGAAGGGGGGAGAGTGCTGCGTGCATGAAAGATGGTGAATGCATGTGCCACATGGCAAGGGTAGGGATGGGGGCCAATCACTTTGATGGTGCAGTTGGTAATAACTTCTCTTTTTCCCCTGTACATTTCATGTAGGTCAGCGCCCACCAGTAAAAAAGATATTTGGCGTGCCATCGCCAAGGACGTCTGGACCCTGGGGGTCTACCACTGATGGAGCACCCGCTGCCGGAAAAGATGGGAGGACATTCCTCGCTGGAGCAAGAAGACGGCGGACACTCAGCTGGGGATGGCCTCCCAACGTGGGAGGGGTGCCCGTCGCACCATAACCCCCCTGATGTTCCAGATCCTGGCGGTGGCCTACCCGGAGTTGGATGGGCGCTAGAGGGCATCACAGCAGACACAAGGGGGTGAGTACACTCTCATTCTTCTGACTTTGCTCGCAGTGGAGGTGTCTGGGTGGGAGAGGTGGGCTGTGGGTTTCCCTAGGCCAGGGCGAGTTCCGTAGGCAAGGCCCCTCCGTAAGGCAGGCCATGTGGCACCCCAACCCACCTCTGTAGAGTGCCAAGTACACCTAGTCATGCCCCTGTGTCATCTATGTGTGCAGATGTCGTCCATAGCCTTGTAGGCCATTTCCCAGGAATTGAACAGTGGAGCCAAAGAGCGCGGCGTAGTGCAGGGGGCTTCTGTGTCTGTTGTGTCCGCCAACGGTAGCGATAATGCATGCACTCAACATGTCTCACTTCTGTCTTCCCCCCCTTTTTGTGGTCTCCCTGTTCTTGTGTGCATTAGCATCATCAGGCAGAGGAGAAGTGGCACCGAAGCACGAGGGAGCTGCATCCCACATGGCCCTGGTGGGCGACACTACTGAGTCAGAATTCACCAGTGGGACGGAGGGCGAGGGGAGCTCCACGGCGGGGACAGGAGCTGAGACCAGCGACACGGACTCGTCCTCTGATGGGAGCTCCCTTGTGGAGGCGGCCACATCTATGCCCCCCGCATCTACAGGTACAGCCGTCACCCCCTCTACCAGCACCGCCCTCCCAGCAGCCCCTCAGCCTTTGCCCGTGCCCGCTCACCCAGGAAAGTGGGCATCACCTTCGCCCCAGGCACCTCAGGCCCTGCCCCAGTCACCCCTGCTGCCCTCAGTGAGGAGGCCATTGACCTCCTCAGGTCCCTCACTTTTGGGCAGTCTACCATTTTGAATGCCATCCAGGGTGTAGAGAGGCAGTTGCATCAAACTAATGCATTCCTGGAGGGCATTCATTCTGGTCAGGTGGCCCTTCACCGAGCTTTTCAGACTCTGGCCTCAGCACTGATGGCAGCCATTGTCCCCGTCTCTAGCCTCCCCCATCCAAATTCCTCCACCTCGACCCAATCCCCTGTACCTCAGCCTATCCCAAGCACACCTACAGACCAACATGCACACACGTCAACATCCAAGGGTAGCTCAGGCAAACATAAGCAACACACATCCCACAGGCACTCATGCAAGCATCACACACATGCAGACACACCAACATCCACTGCCTCCACTGTGTCCCCCTCCTCCTCGTCTCCCTCCTCCTTCCCAGTCTCATCTACATTCACACCTGCATGCACTACATCTACAGCCGCAATGTCCCTCTCCAGCACACCCACCACCACACCCCGCTCACGTGCAGTCTCCACCACCACTACCATTCACACGTCCCCTGTGTCCTCTCCCAGTGTGTCTGTGACGCCCCCTCCCAAGATAAACAAATGCAGGCACACACCCACCCAACAGCCATCCACCTCACGACAGCCTCCAGCGCATGCACCTTCACCCAAAGTCACCAAACGTACACCTCCTACAACCACCACCTCTTCCTCCACTCCCAAACGCCCTCCAGCTTCCCGTCCCAGTGTATCCAAAAAACCTTTCCTGTCCACCCTTGACCTCTTTCCCACACCTCCCCCACCCCGTCCATCTCATAGGTCCCGAACTAGCACCTCAGCCACAACATCTGCGGGACCAGTGGTGCCTGTAGTCACCGGAATCTGGAGTGCACCGGCCATCAGGGCAGCCAGTGTGACACGGAGACACAGCACAGACAGTCCCCCACCTGTGAAGCATTAGAAGTTGGTCAGTGCCCGGCGGGAGAGGGGGAAGACTCCAGCCACCAAAGCCACTCCCAGGGGTACAGGTGGGAGTGTGGAGTCAGCTGTGACACCTTCCAAGGTGGGGAAGGGCCACAAGAAACCCAGCAAGTCTGGGAAGAGCAGCACGGCGGAGAAGACCGCCATCATCCCCGCTGCCCAGGTGGCCACCGCCAGCACCATCCCAGCTGCCCATGAGGCCACCGCCAGCACCAGCCCAGCTGCCCAGGAGGCCACTGCCAGCACCAGCCCAGCTGCCCAGGAGGGTACCGCCAGCACCAGCCCCGCTGGGCCATGAACGACCGCCAGCAAAAGCCCAGTTGGGCCATGAAGGACTGCCAGCAAAAGCCCCGTTGGGCCATGAAGGACCGCCAGCAGCTGAGACCCTGCAATGGAGATCTCCATCTCAAGCACCGCTGAACAGGGCAGTGCCATCTCAAGCACCGCTGAACAGGGCACTGCCACCTCAAGCACCGCTGAACAGGGCACCGCCATCTCAAGCACCGCTGAACAGGGCACCGCCATCTCAAGCACCGCTGGCCCATGAGATGCAAGGGCACTGACGCAACTGAGTCCGTCACGGGGTGAATGATGCACTCTGGGCACAAATCCCCCTCCAGAACCAGTGGAGTAAGGCATCCACTACCTCTGTCCTTAGCAGGATGAAGCACTCTGGGCACAAAGCCCCCTCCAGAACCAGTGGAGTAAGGCATCCACTACCTCTGTCCTTCCTTAGCAGGATGAAGCACTCTGGGCACAAAGCCCGCTCCAGAACCAGTGGAGTAAGGCATCCACTACCTCTGCCCTTAGCAGGATGAAGCACTCTGGGCACAAAGCCCCCTCCATTACCAGTGGAGAGATACATCCACTACCTCTGTCCTTAGCAGGATGAAGCACTCTGGGCACAAAGCCCCCTCCAGAACCAGTGGAGTAAGGCATCCACTTGTGAGAATGTGGCTTTGCACTCCCCAGGATTGAACAGTGGGCAAGCCACCCACTGTAGAGACTTAAGAGACTGTGGCTTTGCACTCCCCAGGACTGAACAGTGGGCAAGCCACCCACTGTAGAGACTTGAGAGACTGTGGCTTTGCACTCCCCAGGATTGAACAGTGGGCAACCCACCCACTGTAGAGACTTGTGAGACTGTGGCTTTGCACTCCCCAGGATTAAACAGTGGGCAACCACCCACTGTAGAGACTTGTGAGACTGTGGCTTTGCACTCCCCAGGATGGAACAGTGGGCATGTGGCCCCCTCGTGGATTTTGCGTCGTGCACTCAAGCGGCTGAGGTGTCCCCCCTTTCCCTCCCCCTGAGGTGCCTGTTTAGTTGCTCTCTGATGCCCCTGCAGTGTTCTCTCCGTCATAAACGGGGATCTTGTGTGGGCCTCGCCCATACCGTGTGGTCCCAGTGTTCCACGGACTTTCTTAGAACACTACCTGGACTACTATGCTTGGTATATATTATGTACATGGTGTATATATATATTTCTGCCTACTTGCTTTTAATATATTACAATGGTTACACTCATTTTCTATTGTCTTTGCGTTCTTTCGGGGGGGGTGGGAGGTGTAACTATATGTATAGATATGTATTAGTGTGTGTGTTGTAGTGGGTGAGGGTGGGGGTGGGGGTGTTGCGTGTGTGTGTCCCTGTTTTTTGCCTCCCCCCTCCCCTGTGTCGTAGGTGCAGTACTCACTGTGGTCTTCGCCGCCAGCGTTCGTGCTCCTGGTAGAGGAGCAGGAAGACTATTGCAGGTAGAATTTGGAGTTCGGGGTCCATGGCGTCCTCATTCCTCGTGGGGTGTGTAGAGGTGAGCGTTTTCCCTTCGGGATTCCTGTTTCCACTGTGTTTTTATCCGCGGTGAATCCGCCCCGGAAAATGTGGCGGATTGGCCTGTCATAATAGTGTGGGCGGTACATTGTCTCCCTCCTGTCTGTTGCCGGTGACCGCCGCGCTCTTTGTTTGTACCGCCGTGGCAGTCGGAGTGTTAAAGTGGCTGTCTTTGTTGGTGGTTTCCGCCACGGTCGTGATTCAAATTTTTTTACCTCCGGTCTGTTGGCGGTCTTACCGCCGCTTTAACACCGACCGCCAGGGTTGTAATGACCACCACTGTAATTCATTATCAATATTTAGACCATGTTCCACTGTTCTAAGTCTCATTATGCATGTTGCCTCTCAACGTCTTACTTTCAGCTCCTGACTCCCACCCCGTAAATGAAGGTGTTTGGCTTTTGAATTTAAAGCAGTTCCTCACTTATTTTAAAGCAAAGTTTTGGAAAATGTCCCATCATTGAAGCAACACATTCTGGCATTTTAATGCTCAGGGAAGGAGCAGATGAGTTCTATCACTCCGTTTCAGCAATTGTTTTCAAACGGTGCCTGGACAGAAGAGGTATTTATTGGTGTGTTTTAACAGTGGTTTTGCAATGAACTGTGATATGTATTGCCTTTGGTAGTGAGTGGCCTAGTATGTCTACAGAGTTGATAGATTTAATGCTGCAGACTGAAGTACAGCAGAATACATGCAAAGGAGGTAAACACAATTATTTTGCACTTGAGTTCCTAGTCTATTAGAAGCAGTAGAAGGGATGGCTAATCAAGAGAAGACAATGCAGATTAGAGGAACAAAGACATCTTTAACATTTGAAGAGAAAGGAATGGAACTGCAGGGCTCTGCCTTTTTCTGTGGAAAAGCGCGCCATTTCACTCAATCCTGCCCAGATCTGTTGGGAAACAGATATCTTATTTCGGACTAAGTGACCAGGAATGAGCCTAGCGGTTTCCAAATTGCTCATTAGCTATAAGGCTAATATTTTCATACAGGTTCTGTTGATTATCGCTGGAGGACCAATCACTGTCATGACATTAATACAATTTGGAGCTTGTTGGTGTTTCGTGGGCCACAAGTTAAAGAAGATGGGGACATTGTAAGCACTGGTGAAACACCATGTCATCTGGTCCATTTACAATTAAACCAAAATATTGGTAATAGCCGCTTAAATTGGTCATTTAAAAAAGATGTACTTTGACATTACTGATGTTCCAGCCTTTCCAATATACCTCAGAACATCCATTGTATTCTTCTCAATGACCTGTTCTGAAGATTGCTTTCATGCTCCACCTAGGGAAAAGACTCAAGAATTACCTTGTTTTCTTCTACAAAAAAATATTTTAGAAGCTAAGACAAAAGTAAGAGGAGATATCATTTGGTTGTAGAACTGTATAGAAAATGAAAGGATATCTTCATCTTCAGAAAGATAGGTACACCAAGGACACAATTCAGCCACTGAGTAGATGCCAATGAAACCATCCCTCAAGAAATAGTGTACACCCTAATGGTCAAAGACGATGAGCTACTTTGACAATACTTAAATGAAAATGTAGAGAAAGGCTCAATTCAGGCATTATATGTTCCCTGCTAGGGCATCCATCCTTTTTTGTATCAAAAGAAAATGGGAGATAATGGAAGAGCATTTTTAATGGAGAACTAAATGCCAATGCAATCAGGAGCTCACATCCAATTCTGTTATTATTATTTCTGATGGATCAGGTTATGACAGCTGAGATTTTCACCAAATTCAGTCTAAAAGGAGCATACAATTTAGTAAGAATAAGAGAAGGCTAGACTTAGAAAACAACCTCTGTATGCAAAGGAAAGGAAAGAAAAATGTTTGTTTGAAGTATCCAAGATATCCTTTCTGGGCTTTGAAATCATTAGCATGTATTCCAGGAAAGTCAAGGTAATACTGAATGACCAGTTCCGCAGGAAATGAAAAAAGTCCAGTGATTTATTGGATTTTCCAACTTATACAGTAATTGATATAAAATATTTCCTCTATCATTCAATCCAATATTCAACTTATTAGGATAAACCTAGTTTTCTGCTGGTAATAAGAACTAGTACAGGCTTTTCAGAAATTAAAAACAGCCTGCATTTAGGTGTCAATCTTTACACACCCCAATGGGAATTTACAGTTTAATTGAAGCAGTCCATTTTCTACAAGATCCGTGCAATCTAGTGACCTATTTTGCATGTACAATTTCTGAAGCAGTAAAGAGCTACACCAAATATAATAAAGAACTTTTGACCATAAATACTGCCTTCATCCCAGGGGGATACCACCTGGAGGCAGCCCTTCATAAGCTTACTGAGTGGACAGAACATAAAACTTACAGTACCTCTCCACAATAAAGTTTACAAATCCTAACGTGCTTGACTGAGGGCCTGATTTAGATGTTGGCAGTAATGGTCCCGCTGTCGGTTTTCTGACTGAAAACCCACCCGCCACCATGACAGTCCACGTTCTGTATTTAGATGTGAGCTGGTTTACAGGTGAAAGACCGTCTTCCTTCCGCTGCCACTGCCAAGAGTCACCACCAGTGTTGACTGCAACATAGGCAAAAGTGGCTGGCAGTGGAACCCCAGCCCCTTTTACAGTCAAGGCAATCACTACATGCAGTCCTGCCCATGCAACATTGGCGGCTAAACCTCCACACCTGAGTTGGAAGATTGGGAGTGATAAAAGATTGAAAGTAACCTTTTCACACTTTTCCTCTTTCCTGCTGACATGAACCCAATGGTGGCGATGATACCCCTGCTGCTTCTGCTGGACCAAGGCGAAAACTTACACAGTCATTGCCGAAACTGGAGGTAAGTCACAGTTTTACCTGTCATCCATGGACTTGGTGCAGTCCAACATCACAAGACTCAACTTCCTTTACCAATGGGCTCCAGACAACAGCATAATGACGTGCAATGTACATGCCTGCAGTGTCACACTTATAATTAGTTTTGAAAACACACCTCAAGATGCCTGTACTACCCACCAATCTGGCAATAATTGTCTTCATTGCACTGGACACCTATACCATAAAGCACAGTAATCCCAAATAAAACTGTGACCATACAGGTGTGTGCAATAATCTCCCCAAACAATAGACCCAAGTATAAATAGTATCCCCTATAGGAATTACTCTACACCATGACACTGTAGCATTCGTAAAACAAAAAGCTAAAAGGGACTGTGCACAGAATGTACAAACAATTTTACCTCTAAACTGCAAACATGTCAGAGATCTTGGAAGCCCACATGTCCACTTGGTGTCTGCAGTTCATGTCAAACTGTACATGATGTTGAACCCCAAAGTGTCATGTCCCCAGGTTAATGTATATTTGCATATTGTTGTCACAGCATGTCAAAAGAAGCACTCATGCATTCTCCAGTCACAATATCAGAAGGACACATACGTTTGGTGTAAGTATCCAGCAACAAGATGAATGCTTGCACCAAAATTATCATGTCCATCACAAATGTACAACACTTATATGTGCATTTAGGGAAAAAGTCAAATATACAACATGTGTTTGTCACTCTCACAAATGAGAGAAAGTGCATGGCTCATGCATTAGCAGAAATAACATCACCAGCAAATAATTAGTAGCAATCAAAAAGAAGGCCAGGACAAAGGTATTCTCAAAATAAAATTGTTTTTTTGTAAAGCAGTGATACTTCTCTCAAATAAAAAAAGAAATAGTCCATGTAGATAAACACTACGTGCACGTTTTTTGACTGCCCATGTGGGCCATAATGGCTGTCAGCCAACACTTGCCTCCTAAAGTCACTGCCTGAATGGAACCTCCTCTGGAAGGGGCATCAGTGGGGCAGAGAGAGCAGGCACCTCAATGATGTCACGGGGTCGGGGGTCCTTGGGTATTAGAGGGTTAGATTTGGGTTTGGGAGGGGAAGGGTTTGGTTTTTAAAGGAGTGGCTTTGGATTTGGAAGGGGTGGTATAGGATATGGAAGGGGTAGCTTGAGATTTGGAAGGGATACAAAGACATCAGGGTGGGGTGGTCGGACGTTTGGGACGGGTGGTCAAGGAGGTCAAAGTGATCAGGGATAGGGCAAACATCATATTCTCCTTAGGGAAAAGGGCAAGGTGAGTGGGAGGGTGTTTAGGTTAGGAGGTAGAGGGAGTGGCTGTGTCAGTTGTGCATGTGTGTGTTGAAGGTATGGGTGCCTGACGGTCTGGTGTATGTACTGTATGTTTTGATTTTTTACTCTTACTGATTGTCTGTTGGGTGGGTGTGTGTGGGCACTTGGGTTTCGTATGTGCATGTATGTGTTGGCTGTGGTTGTGGTGTGTGTTGCTGTCGTGTCTGTGGGTGTGCTGGTGCATGCATGTGTGGTGCAGATGTGCTGACTGGGGTGTGTGTGTGTGGGTGTTTGTGTTGTGGTTGGTGCACTGATTGTGGGTGTTTGGTGGTGTCCGTGGGTGTTGCTGAAATGGAGGGTGCACAACTGGGCATGCGCCTGTGGTGTGTATTGGTGTTTCTGTCATTGTGGGTGTGCTGATTGTGGGTGTGCTGGTGGTGTCTGTGTGTGTTGCTGTAATGTTGGGTGTGCAGACTTGGGTGTACTGGTGGTATGTTGGGGTGTGGGGTGGTGGTGGGTGTTGTGCCTCTGTGTATGCTGGTGGGTGGTTGTGGGAGAGGTGGTGCCTGCATGTGTGTGTCTGTGGTTTATGTTGTGTCTCTGTGAGGATGTGCTGCTTGTGGCTTTTGCAGTGGCTGCTTGCATATATTTGTGTGTGTTTTGGATCGGGCTGGGTTGAGGGATTTGGGATGTGGAAGGGATGGGGGAGTGGGCACGAGGTTGGGGTGGGTGGGAGGCTGCTCCCAGTGAGGAGGCCACAGCCTTGAATGACCACTACAGGACAGACATTGCACCCTGAATTACATCCAGGTAAGCCAGCATCTGGGTGTTCTGGCCAGCCAGCCACTGGATGCCATTCAGAATTGGGGTCTGGCGTACAGCAATTGCCTGTAAAAGATCTACAGCATCCTAACTGAGTGCAGCCTGGGGCACTTGGGCAGAGTCAGAAGTACCTGCAGCAAAAGTGACACTGCCCCTTTTAGGTGAATGGCTAAGGCCAACTGTGGAGGAGCAAGAGGGAAGGGGGAGATTTTAATGGGGGCAGACCACAACGCAGGTGTCACAGTTGCTCTAGGGTCAGTCCGGTCTTCACTGGATGCCTCAGAGGAAGATGTCAAATTACTTGTGGCATCCTGGCCAGTCCCCTTACCATCGGTGCCACTGGGTCCCTCGGTGTCTGTGGTGTCCACACCCGATCCACAGTGGCTAACTTCATCCCTGCCAATGTGGCTAATGTCACCTTCACCTTGCCCAGTTGATGCGGAAAGCACAGATACAAATGTTTTAGGGTATCTGTGAAAATACAATTGGATATCAATGTACATCATACAACATTTGCACTAAGGGCAGTAATACACTTGTATTTCCCTCTACGACAAAGGGTTCAGACAGTATGAGCAAACACATAGGCGGTCATTCTGACCCTGGCGGTCAAAGACCGCCAGGGCGGAGGACCGCGGGAGCACCGCCGACAGGCCGGCGGTGCTCCAATGGGGATTCCGACCGCGGCGGTAAAGCCGCGGTCAGACCGGCACCACTGGCGGTCTCCCGCCAGTGTACCGCCGCCCCATTGAATCCTCCATGGCGGCGCAGCTTGCTGCGCCGCCGAGGGGATTCCGACCCCCCCTACCGCCATCCAGATCCCGGCGGTCCGACCGCCGGGAACCGGATGGCGGTAGGGGGGGTCGCGGGGCCCCTGGGGGCCCCTGCAGTGCCCATGCCACTGGCATGGGCATTGCAGGGGCCCCCGTAAGAGGGCCCCTAAATGTATTTCACTGTCTGCTGCGCAGACAGTGAAATACGCGACGGGTGCAACTGCACCCGTCGCACAGCTTCCACTCCGCCGGCTCGATTCCGAGCAGGCTTCATCTTGGAAGCCTCTTTCCCGCTGGGCTGGCGGGCGGCCTGAAGGCGACCGCCCGCCAACCCAGCGGGAAAGTCAGAATTACCGCCGCGGTCTTTCGACCGCGGAACGGTAACCTGACGGCGGGACTTTGGCGGGCGGCCTCCGCCGCCCGCCAAGGTCAGAATGAGGGCCATAGTCTTGGAGACAAGTCTGAACCACTGCAGTACAGCGCAACAGTTGATTCACTTTAACCAAAGGGCAATGTGTTGGGATGGAAATTCACTGCTCAAGATGGACACCACAACATCTAGGTGATGTAATCTTCCATACGCAAATGTCCCTTTCTGTATCACATTGCCCTCCATCATCAATTTCTCCTCTGCGCAGAGCT
Source organism: Pleurodeles waltl (assembly GCF_031143425.1). NCBI lineage: Eukaryota > Metazoa > Chordata > Amphibia > Caudata > Salamandridae > Pleurodeles > Pleurodeles waltl. The sequence continues at coordinate 271,725,403 of NC_090444.1, read as the reverse complement.
AAGGACTCCAAAATGTAGTCTACGGGATGCACAACTCTCTCACCAATGTGGACACATCCCAGTCTGTTGCAATCAATACAGTTTGGCTGCCAAATTCACATTGGTAATCAGAAACTAGCTTACATGAACATTCCACACGTGTCAGATAAGGAATGATGCCACAGCACTCACAATTCCAATACTTTTTGTGCAGATGGACACTCTTATTTTGCCATAGCACCAACTTACCAATGCCAAGTCTGATATATCAGCTGCATTATGATAGCACAGTTTGCCACAATTACAGGTAATGGGGACTAGATTCACTACTCACATTTGTAATGTGCCATCCAACCTGACCCAATCATGACATAGGGCATGTTTTGTGAAACTGTCCCCCATATCATTGAGAAAATGTTGAAAAACAATATGTTTGCATGTAGCCATGTGTCTGCCCACAGTAGGACTTGCTTTTAGAAGAGGAATCCAGTGGCAACCTTCAGCACAAAGCAATACACCACACACAGCATCAGAAAATGTGTGATCAACTTACATCTCCAGCAATCCTCATGGGCTTTGGATGTGTATCAAGCTCAATGTTGATGGCATACAACACAGCTAGAAAGTAAAGGGGTTAAAACACAACAAAATCTACAGACAAAGACATACCCCCTTGTTGCTGCTGTCGGGCCCTCAACTGCCCATCAAGCTCTCTGACTGATGATTGTGAGCCAGTGTCATCTGAGCTTGCTGCACATCAAATAACTTGACCTATATGTGGCCCCACTACAGGTTGAAACCATACAGAGCAGCCTAATACACATATTGGGCTGGAATCCCACTTGACAGTACAGTATCAGACAGCTCCAGACTCTCTACATTTTCCCCTCAACATCAATATAATTTCAACATGGTCTGTAGGTTTTCAGTCATACTACTGGCATTGTCTACTGGCCACTAGTAGTCAGTGGCTTGCATTTTGTGTGATGAAATATGATTTGTTTGTCAGATGGACACACATTACAGCTTCTACTTTCAGGAGACTTAAGATTGCCATGCACAGACATTTCAAACAGTGGCAAACAATAATATGTCCTAGCAACATCATTCAGGTAACCCCAATTATAACGCTTCACCCGATAACCAAAAAGGACAAATCAGCCTCTGGGAAGTAGTTACTCAGTCAGACATTCCCCAATCAAACAAGTAACTGTTCCTCTAGGTTCCCATAGAGCTGGCTGTACAGGGACAGGATCTCCCTGGCAAGGAGCTCCACCTCCTTTGTACGGAAGGCAGGGGCCCTGTTACCTACTTTGCCTGGCATCCTGGATCCCAGAGGTCAGAAACAGCAGTAAAACACAAGGAGGTCTGGTTGGCAGCAGTGTTAGGAGGCAAGTGATTTTTTTTTTACAATATGCTCTGTTCAAGTACATGGTGGACGCAATCCATGACAGAGACGGACACAGTAATTTGCTTCTGTAACACATGTTAGCCTATAACGGGTATTGTTGTGCATGTTCCCACCAACTACGTGGTCAACGTCTGCTGACGGTTGTCGGGGGGCCAAAGTCCTGATGGCAAGGTCAGCCATCCTCCATTTTTGTGTGTGAAGCTGGGCATTTTTCAATTATTACTCTGTCACCAGCATTCAAAATGGAGGCTAGTATATTTCTAAATTTCTGATACGAACACCACTGTTCGTGTCTAGATATGACATAATAAAATGTGAACTGTGACTGTGTGTGGAATTGACAGTTCAGCAGGGGAAGTAACACAGTATTTAAAAAACATTAAAAAAAATATATGTAAATAATACATTTCCAGTGTAATATTTGCGCATGATGCAAAATAATATTTAAAAAGGAAAACAACTTGTGTACATGTATTACACAATGACATTCCTAATGTCACCAAGACTGAAGATGTGTGTTGATGTTAAAACCATGATATGACCATTTCAGCTGATATTTTCTTTTCCAATACAAATAGACATCTGAACCCAGCCATGGGGAGAAGGAGACAGCCTCAAGTGTGCCAGCCCTTTCCAGATCCTCCCACCATGGAAGAAAGGGACATCATCAAGAAATGTCAGCTAAATAGGCAAAAACTATCATGGATTTGTGTCATCAGTAGGAGTCTGATTTCCTGTCTCACAATATGAATCCAACATCCATAACACCAATACTGAAGCTCATGGCAGTACCACATTTTGTGGCCACTGACACTTTCCAATACATTGTGGCAGTATCTGGGCGCATGTCCCAACCAACTTTCAGTGGCGTGCTACCGGAGGGCCTTGCTTCCTTGATGAGACACAACAACAGCATCATCCAATTCCCACGCCCACTGGATTTGGCCACTGTGAAGGGAGATTTTTATGCTCTGGGTGGGCTACCACATGCGGTTGGAGCAATATTGTCTTGGCGCCACAACACACAAGGGAACAGGTCTACCGCAATCATAAGAACTTCCAATCCATTCCATCTTTGTGCAAGTAGTCTGCTCATCAGATTTATACATTTCTAATCTGTCGCCTCACAGTTGATAGGACTTTTTGTTTACACATCACTAAATGGTGAAAATGTAATTGCACGAGATACTGCTACAGTGTCCGGTGGTCTCAAATGTTGTTACTGCCCTGATGTAGACTATTGGTGTTCTAGGATAAGATATTGAGGGCAAGATGTATGGCTCCAACTGAGGTCATGATTCAGTTCTAGTTTGCCTATTTAATTCGATCCCCTCAAATGTTCCCTTTCCTTGATGGTGTCAAGGTCGTGGAGCATATAACCCTGAATGGTACTCACTATTGGGGTTAGGCCTGGTTATTGAAACCCATATTTCTTTTCTTCAAGGACTTGTTGCCAACATATGCATGTTTCAAATACATAATGATTTGTGTTTAATAGAATGGATGACACTTTACCTCTTTGTTATTAGAAAATAAATCTTCAGAGAAATGCCTACATGATGGTGCAAGACAGACATGACAAATGAAAGACCATAACAAATACAACAATAATCTTGTAGTCTTTGTCCATATCTTTTATTAGCATGAAACAAAAAAACAGAAATGCCAATCGAAAAATGTGCAAATGAAACAAACAAGCCTATCATGGTGGACGAAAGTATGGTAGTAGGGCCAAAAACAGTTTGGAGTCCAATATACAAAACAGAACTGTCCTCAGAAAAGGTAAATGTGTCTCAGAAATAGTCCTCAAAGTGAATGCTAGACAAATACTGGAGGAAATTAGGATTTGCGCCTCTTGGGGGTAGTGGTGGTGGTCTTGCCATCCTCTCCTTGTGTTCCAGGTGACCCTCCCCTCTGGGGTGGATGGGGGGTGCAGATGCAGAGACTGGGGTGGGAGAGACAGGGTTTTATGTGGCAGGGCCTCTCTTTCTGTGGCTGGCAGTGGTGTGATAGTGCCAGATGTAGAGAGTACACAGACAGGGGCAGGTGAAATAAGAAAAGCCCTGCTCACGTATATGTCATAAAGCACCCCAGTCAGGGAGCTCATATTTTGATTGTGATTACGTATTTCTGATATGAGCTCCTTCTGCACTTCCTTGATTTCCCTGACCTCAGTTACTACCAGGCTCATCACACCATGGGACTGTAGTACTGCCCCCAAGACTCGGTCAATGGTGGTCTGGCTGACAAGCAACCCAGTGGCCTCTGGTGTCTGACCCACAGATTTGCTCCCATGACCCCTTCCCCCACTACCCTTCATCCTAGTTGCAGTGTACCCTATACCACTGGTTTCTGACAGAACAGGAGGGGGTGTTGGTGTCTTCTCAACAGCAGCCGGGACTGGGGGGCACAAGATTGGTGGGATGTTCCTTTGAACACAGGAAGTGAAGGTATCCATTGGCTGAGGTTTTATTTCAGCTGGGGTAGGAGGTGTAGGTGTGGGCCGAGTGCAAACCACTGGACCTATCTGGCCAGACTGCCCAAGGTGCTCATGATCATCCCGACTTGCAGGAGTAGTGTTCTCAGTGAAGGCTTGCTCCGGGTCTGGAGTGGAGGTGTCATGTTTGGCGGTCGTTGGCAGTCGCTGTTCCACTGGTCCAGGGATTTGGACCTGAGAAAGATGTAGAGAATATGTACTTAATATCTAGTTAGTGCATTTTATGTGTCTTTAGCTACAAATGGGGCAACCTAAAAAAGTAAAATCAGACTGATAGCCTGATTAGGCCTTTGTGTTATTTCCATTGTTTTACACATGCAGGCTGATTTACACAGATGTCACCTCCAGTGATGATGCTGTAGAGATGTCCTGGAATGCAAAAGTGTTATTTCAGCATTGAACATTACATGTAGTAGACTTTCAAAACAACACAGTGGTGATTGAGCAGATTACAGTACTGGACCATTCCAAGGCCTAGCAGGCTACAAGACATTAAAAGCAATGTGGGTCAACTTCAAAATATAACTGTCATTGGTCATCATATGGACAGTGCAATGTACATTGTGTGCAAATACTACTTTTATACAGCATACCACATCCCATTGTAGGAACTCTTGGATGCAGAGGACTATGAAAAATGTGAGCATTTCCATCACTTCAATGTAGCTATGAGATGGTGTCAACATGCTTGAGATACACAACATCTGACAGTTTAAACCAGAGCTTGACATGGTGACTGTGAATTGCACAATTTGTTGAAATGGGAGCACATATGGAAGAAAACATTATGCAGCACTATAATTTTGCAGGTATAAAAACAGGGCATCATGGTAGTTGTAGTCAGCTGTTCACACGATAGACAATACTTGTTTGAAAATGATTTGCAGATATCTGTTTCAATGACTACAGTGGAGAGGAACACACATTTAAAACAAATACACACATATGGGTATGATGTGAATAGGTAAGAATAGCACTTACAGACACTATACCTTCCTGTGCAAATGGATGGAGGTTTGGACCTGTTTGGTGGAGAACAACAACATACATTGATCGAAAGCAAGGGACTAAACTAATGCAAGGGACGGTCCGTGGTGAACATCATACAATCTGACTTAACGTATTCCATTACAAACAAGGGGTACAACCATGATGCAAGTAATTGGTATAATGCAAGTTATTTTAGGGAGTCAGGTTTAGTATAAATTGTTGTATTATGGGGGCTGAAGCATTCTAAATGTCTTACTCAGGGACAGAACTTCATTTGTGATTGTGGAGGCATTGCTAAGTGCAACTTACCAGACTCCACGGATTCTAGTCAAGCCTTCAGAATGTAGGATCTGCAAACCATGTCCTCTGAAGGAAATAGTTGCAAAGGGGGGGTGGGAGAACTACCACCAGTCCTCTGAGCCTCCAGTTAACGCTTGGAGGAAGGGAATGGACCTTCCCTTGCAGGTCGCTCCACCTGTTCCCAATATCCTTCTTCGTGCGCAGATTGTTAGCGACAGCATTCACTCTGTCCAGTACTCTGGACCACATTTGCCTTTTCTGGGAAATGGTAGTATTTTGTACTTGTGCTCCAAACAATTGTGGTTCAAATTATTTCATCCTCCATGACAGTCATCTCTCTCTCTATGAAACAGGGATTTCTCCTCCCTGCCATAGTGTTTTTTAAAAAAGTAATATTGTATAGTGCACAAAAAAAATAAGTGTAGTGAAATTAAGTCAAATTGTACAAAAAATAACACAGAGGGAGAGGAAAACAAAGCAAAGCAAAAACCTGTCTCCTGGCTGGAATTTCAGGTGCCTGAATGGTCTGATCCAGTGGAATGGCAAAGGATAATGGTCTGGAATGGAATGTGTTTTATAGTGTGTTTTGCAGGTTTTCTCAATTGCCCAATATACAACAGGTGTGACCTACTTGCATTCAATCAATGGCCACAGCCACGGGACTATACTGCACGGGGCCCGTGGCAGACTCCTGCTGTCATGGGCCTGCCACTGAAACTCCGCCAGCACCACTCTGTTATCTAAATAGGTTTAGCCAGATGTGTCCATCAAGACGGCAATGGAGGGCACACTTGTCGGCATTGAAATCCACTGCATCGGCTGCAGTTGGCTTGATGATGTACACTCCACTGTGGCGGTCTTGGCTTAGCCGCAATATATCTAAACATGACTGGCAGTAGACCGCTGACTTGACGGTCTTTTCAGCCCACAGCCGACACAGCATGGTGGCAATACTACTAACTTCTAAATCAGGCCCTGACTCTCTTTTCTCATGGCTTAATTACTTAGGCCCTCATTCTGACCTTGGCGGGTGGCGGAGGCCGCCCGCCAAAGTCCCGCCGTCAGGTTACAGTTCCGCGGTCGAAAGACCGCGGCGGTAATTCTGACATTCCCGCTGGGCTGGCGGGCGGCCGCCTTCAGGCCGCCCGCCAGCCCAGCGGGAAAGAGGCTTCCACGATGAAGCCGGCTCGGAATCGAGCCGGCGGAGTGAAAGCTGTGCGACGGGTGCAGTTGCACCCGTCGCGTATTTCACTGTCTGCGCAGCAGACAGTGAAATACATTTAGGGGCCCTCTTACGGGGGCCCCTGCAGTGCCCATGCCAGTGGCATGGGCACTGCAGGGGCCCCCAGGGGCCCCGCGACCCCCCCTACCGCCATCCGGTTCCCGGCGGGCGGACCGCCGGGAACTGGATGGCGGTAGGGGGGGTCGGAATCCCCTCGGCGGCGCAGCTAGCTGCGCCGCCTTGGAGGATTCCAATGGGCGGCGGTACACTGGCGGGTGACCGCCAGTGTTGCCGGTCCGACCGCTGCTTTACCGCCGCGGTCGGAATGCCCATTGGAGCACCGCCGGCCTGTCGGCGGTGCTCCCGCGGTCCTCCAACCCGGCGGTCATGGACCGCCAGGGTTGGAATGACCACCTTAGTCACCTAAAGACAGGGCCACTGGAATTGTGCAAATTGTCAGGCTGCAGCATTTTCTCCATAATTATAGATTTGCTGCACTTGACGCATAATTTATCATCTTCGAGATAACTTCACGAAAACATTTGATTGTAGCTTGAGTTGATCAAAAGTTACTAAAAACACTACCACACGAGCTGCTTCACAGTGATAGGCCATTTGTGTTTGCTGAGCAGCAGCAGGACACCTTTTAATTGCTGATTACTGTGCCCAGATGCAGTAGCATGTGTAAAAATGGCAAAATACTTATGTAACAATGGCACAAAATGTGCCACATTATGCTGCATAATTTGTCTTTTTTTGTTGCATGAGTTAGTCACACCGGCATTATTACAGTGACACTTCCTAGAGAGAAGGAAATAGGCATGGGGAAGCAGATGTACTTTATGAAAAAAACAAAATAATTGAGACATCTACCAGACTCCCTCCTACTTCAACAATGATAAACAACTGAGCTCAAAAACTTCCACATTTTCTTTAAACTGTGAGAAGAAAACAAAAAACAACTGAAACTCAGCATTGTAGACAAAAATAACTGAACAAAAGATCCTAGAAGAGAAACTTGCTGTATCAAGGTATAGCACTGTTTCTGCCAGAGGAAGAGATACAACAGAAAGTAATGAAGTGGTGTCATGATTACCTGCAGTAGAAGGCCCAAGGCAAAGAAAGGTGTTCGAACTGATCAGTCAATATTTTTGGCGGCCTTGTCTAAAAGCATTACTCCAATGGTTCATCAAGAAATTCCCAATCTGTGTGCGAGGCAAAAGCTCTCATGCAGTAAGAGCCAGTTTGATACAATCTCTACCCCTGCCAAATCAATTCTGGAATATGGTCTTAATTGTTTCATTCTAGGGTTACCTTCATCCAATCTATATACAACTTTACTTGTTGTGATGGATTATTTCCCAAAAAATGGTCCGTCTCATTTTACTCACAAAACAACCAAGAGGAGAAGAACTTGATTGACCATTTGTAGTTAAAATTGTTCAGTTACATGGTCTACCATAAACTATATTTACTGACAAAACAGCACTGTTCGCAGCAAAATATTTGGGGCCCGATGTGCGATGCCCTTTTGCAGTTCAAAAGACGAAAATTGCCGTCAGCGACCGCAAAAAAAACAGGCAAGATGTACCATGTCTATTTTGCGAGTCGGTACGCACTTACCAACTTGCAAAATAGGGATTGCAACTCACAATTAGGAATGCGCATCCCGAGGGCATCCCATCCTAATTGCAAGTCGCAGTGGTATGTATGATTGTTTCGTGACCTTGAATGCGGCTGCAAAACATTTGCAGTTAACACCAATTTCATTCGCAATTGGGAATGGGTCCCAACGGGACCCCTTCTGCTTTGTAAATACATGCAAAAATATTGTTTCATAGCACATGGACCACTGCTTACTCTGAGAAAATGAAAAGAAAACTTTTCATTTTTCTTTTTGAAATGCATCCAATTCTCCTTTAAGGAAAAGCAGCTGCGTTTAAAAAAACTGCTTTATTGAAAAGAAGTCACAGGCATGGTGGTCTGCTGAGCCCAGCAGACCTCCAGGCTTTTGAGTGCGGCCATTCACAATGGGGTCACAAATTGCTACCTACCTCATGAACATTAATGAGGTAGGTAATTTGCAACCTCATTAGGAATCGCTAAATGTGTCTGAGAAACATTTGTACATTTAATTTTGTGAGTCTCTCATTGTGATTCATAATGAATCACAATGAGAGACTCGCAAAATAAAATGGTCGTACATCTGGACCTTGAAGTCTACCAGCTACCAGCCCCATACTGATGTGCAAAGTGAGAGAGTAAATCGGTCTACAGAGAAATGGATGCATTGCTTTTGAAAGACCACCAAAGTCTTGGCATTGATTGGTTGTTCTCGATGAATTTGTACCTAACACCATGCACTTGTCACTGGATAAATCCCCTTTTCACTGTTCTAATGGATGTCACCATAAAATGCAGTCAGCTCAGATTTCAGCTCCAAAGCACCCTCCATTACAGAAATACTCTAAATGATGCATACCATCTAGAAGGCAGCCCACCAACTTCTATCATAAACTAAATTCAAACATAAGCACTTTAAAGATGGCCATGGAAGCAAAGCAACCATCAACAAATAGAAACATGGAGAATGGCTGTCCACAAAATACCTGACAATCTTTGGTCACATCCAAAATGAACACCTTTTTTTAGGATTCATATTCCATAGGTGGGTGGGTAGGTATTTAAGCAGACTATTTGTTCTACCCTCTCGCTGGCATATTCACCCTGCCTTTCATGTTTCCCAGATTAAGGATGCAATCCACCACAGGAAGTTCTCCACCTCCAATAATGATAGATGTTTTTCCAAATTCGAGGTAGAGGCCATTAGTGATTCCAAAATATACTGAGGCCAGCTATAATATCTCATATTATGAAAAGGGTATTATGTATTTGAAAAATCTTGGGATTCTGCAGATGTTGTTTATTCTCCCAGATTAGTAAAGTAATGCCATGGTCAGTTCCCATCAAAAACAAGTTCAGCCTCTTATTCCCATGAGGGTAGGAGGAGTCTTCAGGGTGGGAAGGGGAATACTGTCAATGTTCTAGTACATCAGAAACATGGGATCAGACAAAGGGTGAGTCAGAATCTTTTTTTTAGAAAACCTAGGTGAAATCCTAGATTCCACTCTAAGACAAAGTGTGTGCTCTTTGGCAAATACATTTACATAATTCTGCCTTATTATCCTGTATGTTTAGAAAAGGCAATTTTAAATAATTCTCAGTCAAAGAAATAATCTGATATAATGGATTACATGGAACCCCGAGAGTCAGAAAATAATTATCTTTGTATTTATATCAAACAGTCTCTAGATATTTTACTTGTCATCTGTTGTTAGGGTGGCCATCTCATTTGGTATTAATTCGGACACTGCTCCAGCAGTTGATCTTACCAACCAAGTTAGACACAGCTTTCAGTTTAGGACAACTGTTTTGAGTAGGACAGATACTAGCAATAGACCTGAACTTCACTTAAACTGGTTGCATATGCCGCACAATGAAGTCTGAGTGTGGGAAATATTTATATGTAGCTAACTAGTTTTCATAATATATTCACGAACGTACCTTTAATGTGATTTGCGTAAACCTCCAAGCATGCTTTACAGAAATAGTACCCAGTCATAGCCAATACCTTATCTCAAGTGTGCACTAAAATCAGACAGTATCCTTTGGGATACAACCTGTGCTTGGGCCGTGTTAAAACCTTTGCAGAGAAATACATTACAGCCATGTTAAAACCTTTGCAAAGAAATAAATTACAGCAACCAGTAGGTGTTTGGTATCACCGGCATTCACGAAACCTTTTTATACTTTGCACATGGTTTGTTTGGAATCGGAAACAGACTTCGCAGAAAATAAAATGACTTGGTCAAACACCGCATTTTATGTAAAATTGCATTCAAACCATTTGCACAGTGTTCAGAAAAATCCACAACTTATAGGGGAGTATATCAGGGCTGCGTGGTACAAGGGCTGGGCTTAGAGAATATAAAATATATTTCTGTGCATTTATTTAAACATTATAATAACAGATGCATTTTCCCAATTTCTTGTGTATTTATTTTCTTTCTTTTAGCATAAAGGTTTAAGGGAAGTTTGAATTCAATTAAATTTTAAAATAACTATTTTAATTATTTGTGCAGTATCTAATTCACTTCATTAGTTAAACACACAGTCCAATCACAACGGTAAATCTACAATCGTATATTTATGCCTGCTTTTAGGGGTAAATCTCTGACTAAATGCAATTCAGCGATTCCTGGTGGAAATGTACATCTAAAGGTAGAAGTACAGGTCCCAAACCCCTTACATGAAGAGTTGTGGACATGTTAATCTCAAAATATATCTGTAAACGTAGAAGGGATTTTTTGAATCACTAAAATAATAGCATCATATGCTTTTCACATAATTTAGCATGAGTCCACATTGATATACGGTTCTAACAGGGCTCTGGACGGTGGTGTATTTATATGTTTCGTGGAAAAAGACCAAGAACCTATTATCCCCCAGAGCTACACCTTTGTTCAACAATTATGCTATTTTTCTGAATTACTGTAATGCTGGTCGGTTTGTCCAGTGGAGATTTATCTTCAACCATGAGGGAAGATCTAGGTTATCTAGATATCTGGAACAGGTTTGCCTACGGTGAGCATAGCAAGGTGTAATATTTTGAAAAATCAAACCCATTTTAATGTCTTTTGTGTTCATTTTATTGTTAGTAAATTTTATGACTGAGATGTAATATTTTGTTTTTGATAATGTGGGTGTCATGCAGGAAATTGCTATGTTTTATTTATTTTTTATATTGAAATGTTTGCAGCAATATACACATAGCACAACAACAGAGTATCAAATAGTGCTACTCATAGCCATGCAGTTAAAACAAATCCCCCCCAAAGAGGAAAAAGAGGGGAACAAGCAGAGTCAAAATTGGCATCCAGTCCATATGTAAAGCAGCAGAGAGCAGCACCACAATTTACACCAAGCCCGGGGAAAATCATACATCTTTTTTTTTACAATTTCTATTTATAATTTAGTTCAAATATATTCTTGGACTTTTGAATGTAGATGTTTGCATCAGCCCCTTTGCTCAATACAAAATTGTATTCATATTTAAGATTTTTACATGATTCGGTGTTAAGTTTCAATTAATCTGTCTTTGTAGGTTTCTCAGACAATAACCTATGTTGCTACCTTCTTCACTGCCTCATTGATATGTATATTTTTTATGAACCACAATGCTGTTCATTATCCTCCTGATCATGTCCTTTAGCCCCCTCAGAACCCGAGGGGAGGAACATGAGTATGAATTCAGAAAGCAATAGATGAATCTAATATTCAGTGCTGTATTACCTCCCCATTCAATCTCCGATTTTAGATCTTGGGGAAGAGATATTCCTTGTTGTATTAGCACCTCATTCAATCTCTGGTTTTAGACCTTGGGGCAGAGGTTATCCCAGCCTCTATGACATAGAGACACATGATTGATCATTACATTTTGATCCAACTCTCTAAGTTCATCCTAAATCCTTGGTAGTTTTTAGCTAGAATTCGCAGCTGTACTAACTTGTGTTCCTTCTTTTGTACCCTTCATTTCCGATTCTTTTAAGGCCACAGACTTACATTTTCTTTTATTTCACAGCTTAATGTAGTGAATATTGTTATTTGTACACTTCAATGGTGCAATCTGAGAATTGTTTGCAAGTAGGGATCTGTGTATATATTTGTAGTGGTCATTTCATGCTTTTGCTTTATTGAAATGTGTGTCAGGGCAACGGAGATTTGTAATGTCAACACTTGTTTCTCCATGTTACAAATGGTGTCACTACTTGGCAGAGATATGCACCCTATCCAAATAGGGAGCACAATCCGAGTCAGGGTAAGTCAGATACACAACCTAAATTAACCTGTGCTCACCCTCTGGTAGCTGAGCACAGAGCAGTCAGGCTCAATTTACGAGGCAATGTGTGAAGTACTTGTGGCACACCTAAACAGTAACACAAAGAAAATGCCACAAAAAGACTCCACGCCATGTTAGAAATATAGAGTATATTTTTATGAATAAAACAAGCCCAAAAAAATCAATAGAATAGAAGTTGAGATATGTTTTTTCAAATATATCTGCAATTGTAGTGGTTATAAACTTAAAGCACTAACTGGGGCTATCTGGTGATGCTAGACCGGGGTAAATCCAAAGTTCAGGCCGATCGCAATGGAGTGCAGGCCGGCTACAGGAGCTAACTTTGTTGGTTCTGATCTGTGCAGTCAAGGATGCATCGTCATTGAACCCATTAGGATGAAGGTGATGCTTCACTGCCAAACTGCACAGCCGGCAATGCGAAGGGTGACACGCCGGGCTGCGCAGTCAGTGATGCATAGTCCTCATCCTCGGTGGCAGTGGTGATCAGTTGGCATCAAATGGGGATGCAGCAGTTCTGATATGCGCAGCAGGAATGATGCATCACAGAAGAACCATTTCTAAGGGTCCAGGACTGGATTGGCACCACTTGGCAGGGTGGGACTCACAGGTGGCAGAGTCCAGGTGCTGTAGGAAGATGCAGGCAGTCTTTGATGTCACTGAGACTGCAGAACCGGAGGCAAGGCAGAAATCCCATGGAGTCCCTTGGTTCTGGAGATGTAGAGATCCAGGTCCAATCCTTCTCACTCCCAGGCAAGAAAACAACAGGAAGCAAGACAGGCACGGAAAAGCATGAGTGCAGCAAAGTCCAGCGGAGTTCAAGCAGAGTGACAGTCCCTTCAGCACAGCAGTCTTTCTTCCTGGCTGAGTATTCTCAGATCCAGAAGTGTACTGGTTTGGTGGGGTCTGTGGTGCCTTTGAAGTGGGGGGTGAATTCAAAGAGGGGCTTAAAGTGCACACAGTTCCTTCCTTGCCTGCCCTGGCTCCAGACACACTACAGGGGGTATGCAGCTCTTTGTGTGGGGACAGGCACAGCCCTGTTTAGGTGCAAGTGTCAGCTTCTCCCTCCCATCTAGCTCAGGAAGGCCCATCAGCCTGGTGATGAGCCATCAGAATGTAAAGGGCACACCTCATCTCCCTTTATGTGTGACTGTCTAGAATGCACAAAGCCCAGCTGTCACCCAACTTAGACGTGTATTGGAGGCAGGCAGCAGGCACACAGGGCTTAAGGGCAGAAAAATTCCAACTTTCTAAAAGTGCCTTTTTTAAAGTTATAGTTATAATCCAACTTTACCAATAAGGAAGATTTATTGTTGCAAGTCCCTAGGTACCAAACACAACAATCCTACTCCTTCTTAATCAGTAATTACAGTGAATGGGTGTATTAATGAATCCTCAATATTATCCTATCAAAGGGGCAGGCCTTACAGCAATGAAAAACGAATGTGGGTGTTTTTCACTACAAGGACATGTAAAACTAAACCGTATATGTCCTGCCTTTTAGTTACACTACACTCTGACCTCTGGGCTACATAGGGCCTACCTTAGGGATGTCTTATGTGTAGTAAAAGGGGATTTTGAGGCTTGGCAAGGGGTTCTGAATACCAAGACAACATGACGGGGAAGCTTCATATACAAGCTCTGCAATGGCAGACCTGAGACATGCATGAAGGGCTACTTACGTTGCTGGCACAATCAGTGATGAAAACCCACTAGAAGCATTTAATGTACAGGCCCTGGGCACATATAGTATGTTTTACTTGGGGCTTATAAGTAATTTAAATATGCCAATTGTGGATACACCAATGTTACCATGTTTTAGGGGAGTGAGCACATGCACTTTAGCACTGGTCAGCAGTAGTAAAGGGCCCAGAGTCCTAAGGCAAGCAAAGCAGGGACAAAGTTTGAGGAAGACCTCCCCAAGGCTGTCAGGTCTAACACTCCATTTCTAAGGTGTCATATGTTGAATATTCATAACAGTATATTTTTCATGAATTATTATTTTCATTCTCTCTTCTTGCCCTGCTGTGTTTTTCTTGCCTATGTACTTTATCACTTCCCTCTTTCTTCACCTCCTTGTGTGATACAACTTCCACCTCTTTCTCACTCTTTCTCTCACTCTCTCTCTCGCTCCCCGTCTCCGCATCTCATTCTTCCTTTTCCACATGATAAGTAAGTCTATGTAATAGGCTGTTTTCTTTGTTGTATTGACAGCTCATTGGTAGTGATTATGTCTTTCCCATACTTAACCAGAAGGTTGGCAGCCTACAGGTAATTCAACTTGATGATTCTAAAGGTTTGCTCTTTGTTTCAGCATTGTGCCTGAACACTGTGGTTAACTATCATGGCTACTGAGAAACACATATGTGAGTGATTTCATTGCACAAAACACAGTGTTATAAAAACACTATATTTCACATTGAATTGTGAAATATAGCAGACATTTTCATTGTTCCTTGTGCATCTTCATAATGACAGACTCCAAACCACTCTGCAGAGTGTTACTATTGTTGGGGGCATGAGGATTATGCATAAAGGTTCTCTAAAGTATATTGTAAAGTTATTTAAATTTTGAGACAAAAAACGGAAATTATGCATCACATCCCCTTGGATTATTTCATCCATTTTAGTTAGACACATTGTTGTAAAATCTGCAAATTATGAAACCCCATGGCAAACTTTGCATAATTAATCAATCAAATAAATATAATGGTCCTCACCATTGTCTTTAGCTGTATGAACAATTTAGTCATGAACTGATGTTCTGAACCTTTGACAAAGCCATTAGGTCTGCTTTATTTAAATGGACACCCCCATATATTATGACAGAAAGGCACTGCGGTCAACCCCTTGTTGTGGGGCTTTACGATGAAAAACAATAAAAAATTAATTATAAAAATCTAAGTTCAAAGTATTGGTCTAATTAGGTATGGTAATAGTATGTTAAATATATAATAAACACTAAAAGACAAATAGTTTTGAGGTCTATCAATTAATTTCAAAGATAGAGTTCAATAAATATCCAGTCAGACCTTTGATGGTTTATTATTGCTAAGTTTATTTTTTAATTCATTTTTCAAGAACTCGACTGCCCAAGTTTATTTTTTAATTCATTCTTCCAGAACTCAACTGGCCAACACGTGTTTTGCGACCGTATACAATCGTAAGTCACTTCGTCAGACCTTAATTAACAATGACAGTAACAAACCGAAAAGAAGAAAACATCAACACATAAATTACAAAAGTAAAAGACAGATAAACAAAACATAAATTAACAAACAACACTTTTGATATAATTAAAAAAATATGTTCACTAATAAATAGATAAGAGATACCAATGTGTTTATGCGGCATTGTAATGGAAAAATAAATGCTGGAAAACAAGGTTAAAAAAAACATATGAAGAAGTTTATGCAAAATGAAATAACCAAAACTTAAAAATACATATATATCAAAGTTAATCAGAAAAATATAGCATTCCTGTGTTTGATCAGAAAAGAAATTAGAGCAAAGACTGAAAACCTATCACCTAATGACAAGCTAAGAACAATACCCAATATTAGTATATAGTCAGTGTACAGGTGGCAGGTGGAAGCTGGACCACAACCCCCAGCAGGAGTCGCAGCAGGAAGGCCACTTGGTAGATCCAATGCACGCAGAGGGGAGATAAATGTGCTCTCAGACCCCACCTGTGCGGACGCACCCGGACGCGTGCCCGGGCATAGACTGGGCCAAGATCGGTCCCATCTGCACCACTTCCCGTCTGGACGAGGCTGATCCCCTCCTCTTTCATTGATGTATTGGCAAAACCTTCGTCTACTGAGAGTAGGGTGAGGAGTTTCTTTTCCTTTTTTCTGCTGCCTTTGCTGTGTCTTTGTTCTATCTGCACTATCGAAAAGTGTAAAGCGACTGGGTGCTCCACGTAAGACTACTAGTATGGATGGATGTTGGAACGCGTTATTGATGCAGTGGCTAACAGGATTGACCTGGCTGAAATGAGTTTATCCTTAGGCAGGGCGGACATTTTGAGGGATGTGTTCAATGGTCCTGGAGGGGGCAGCTAACCTAAAGAGAACTTTGCCAGTGCTCATGGATCCCAATTATCCCCTAAGGCCCCAATGCCTTTGCAGGGTACCACTCCCACTCCCATCATTGACTGCAGGAGTTCCCTCTCATCGTCCTTGAGGATGGAGGCTGAACTATTCCCTGCTGAACCAGCATCTAAACAGAAAAAAGAGAGCCCCGTTTTGGAGGACCTGGTACTCAACTGGACAAGGACAGGCATAAGAGAGAGACTATCCATGTAAATACTGGGTCCTCTGATTGGTAGGTTATTTTTTAACAGCTAGAGTCTGTAATGGTGGCTCAACTGGAACCTATAAGAACGCGGCTGGAAACAATCTGGTGTGTCTGGAGTCGTTGCATAGGAAATATCGCCCTTCTAATAGGAGGGGAGGGTCAATACCATGTTAATTCAAATCAGCTTGCAGCTGTTACGGGGAATAAGCAGGTGGTTGAACAGTGCTTTGGCCTTTTGCCTCAGCAGATGATACCGACGCTATGCACAGCTTTCTGCCCAGCGCAAACTGCTCAGGAAACAAAGTGTTCTGTTAGCATTACATGTGGGGTAGTAGGAGAGAGCCAGAATAAGGGTTTCCCTGTTCCACTCAGTCCCTGCATCAGTCCCAGCATCAGATACTGGGGACATCAACATCAGGGTCAGAGAATCCCAGCTGCAGGAGCAGGGCTCCCTCAAACTATTCATGTGGGCAAACTCAGTCCCATCCCAAAGGCTTCAGCTCACTTAGTCTCTACTCCTCATGTAGCAATCTTGGTGAACGTTCCTCCATTGCCGCCAGGGGTGGCAGAATCCGCCTCTTAACTTTTACTGAGAGCCAGACATTCGTGTTTTTCAAAGGGGGATTATCTAACTTGGATTGCGAGTAGATCATTATGGCCCAAAGGGTGGATTGGCTGGGTTTTTAGGAAAAAGCAATGTGACAGAGACTGTACTGTGTTGAATTTTAGGCAACCGGACATTGTTATATGACTGATTTTTCAGGATATTGCAGAGGGTGCAGAGGGGCTGGTACTAAAGTCCTCCCTTTGGGTTATTTCTATCCACCAGCTCCGGCACATAAGTTAGGGGGTCATAGGTATGTGCCTCCCTGTAACAGAGCAATAGCAGCCTCACATATCAAGGATCCCATGGTGCCACTGGAATTGAGAAACAGATATCAACTCTTGGGGGACCTGGACAGTAAAGACTGACTACCACCCAGAGGTGATGGGTGGACTCAAATAGAAGTTGGTAGAGCGGTTGGGTCCAGTGTGTTCAGATAGTGATGAAATCCAATCAATGTCTTGTGATCAAAATAGGTGGTTGGAATATAGCTGGTCCTAATCATAAGAAAGTTAATGAGAGGTGGTTACGTTTTATACGTGCACACCATATTGTTGCTCTGCAGGGAACCTGGGATGTAATTAATTCTTTTTTTAGGTTGGGCTTTCCTCATTCTTTTCCCCCACCATCCCCTTCAATCATCGTAGAGCCCGTGGGGCGGTTACTTACCCTTGTGCCCGTAAACATCTCGTGCTCCTCTAGCCTAATTCAGACAGGCCTCATGAACCTGCTTGCTGTAAAGCTAGTTTTTAAGACAGCTCCAAGCCTTGTAGTTATCAATTTTTATAACTCCTTTGTGCAGGTAAATGCTAATGAACACCAATATAGTTTGAAAGATTTTCTTGAATTGTATGCTGAAGGGCAACATGGTCCATATTCGGTACTCATTTTTGGTGATTTTAAGATGCACAAATGTCAGTTGGGCTGTGTAAACAATGATACCCATCATATTGAATATTCAGAGGCTGGCCATTTTGAACACAACACACAATGGGAGTTATTAGAGACCATTCTTGCAGACTGTAATTTGCAGTGTCTTAATATTGAGTGGGTGGAGGCCCCTATCCCTTCATTTATAGGAAGGGGTTGTAATGCAACTATTGAATATATTTTAATTTCTGCTGATGTTTGTGATAGGGCTAAAAATGTTGTTGTTAAGAGGAGTCAGTACAGTGATCATGACCCTCTTGTTTTTGAGTTACATTGGGATGCAGGGGTCACAGGTGAAACAGGAATGGAATGTGGAGGAATGGAGCTGTGACCAAAGGACAAAGGATAAAGGCCTCTGAATTGAATGGGATAGAATAATCGCAGAAGTCTTTGTTAGCAATCTTTATAGTTTGCATGGCTCTGATTTTAATACCTGTTTGAGTCAGCATCAGCCTGATGAGGCGGTTTTAATTGTGTTTCAACAAATGCGAAGGACGGTTTGATCAAAAGTGTTCTCAAGCCCATAGGGAATTAAGAAGGGCATTAAGTAAAATCCTATGGGATAGTATTGAGATTGCAAAGAGAAGGAAAATATCCAAACAAACATTGGTGGAGAGGAAATCTGAGATTAAAAAAGAGCCTGGGATGATCAGATCCAGGTTAGTGTACTGAATGATAGTGCTAAGTTTTGAGAGGTGCTCAATAGACCTTTCCTTAGTCAATGTAGAAATTATACTATGGATCGCGTCATTGCTCCTGATGTTTGGGTATTGCACTTTCAGAGTATGTTTGAGGACCTTGGGGAGGACACTCGGTTTTTTGACCAGGGAGGTCTGTCCACTACTTACACACTTGGGCTATGTGAAGAGGAGACATTTGATGCAATTGTAACAGTGCCCAATGGGAAGGTCCCTGGTCCTGATGGGGTGCCTGCTGATCTGTTTAAAGCAGAGCCTCAAACTTGGGCAAAAATGTTAACACGCATAGTTAATGCGGTATGCAGGCAAGGTTTCCCAGAATCCTGGTTGAAAGCCATTATTGTCCCTGTCTAAGAAGGGATTAGGCTCAGACCCACAATCCTATCTACCTTGCTCCCTTATAGGTATGACTGTCAAGGTCATAGGTAAAGTTATTTTATCTAGGTTAGTGGAGTGGTCTGAAACTTTGTGATTTCTGGTCTCCAGTATGGATTCAGGCCTGGGAAAGGTATCCTGGATTAATGTCTGAATTTACATCTGACTATTGGGAAATATACAATGGTAACAAAGGTATCTTTTTATATGGCATTTATGGACCTTACCTCCACGTTTGATCGTGTAAACAGAGAAAAACTGTAGGGGATGATGATTGACCTAGGGGTGGATAAAAATATTGGCCCTCATTATGACCCTGGCGGTCGGTGATAAAGTGGCGGTAATGCCACCAACAGGCTGGTGGTAATTACTGTCAAATTATGACCATGACTGTGTTATCTCCGATAGACAGTCAATGTACCACACCAACCGCCAGGGTGGAAACAACAGTCACCACATCGGTAGCCGCCTACAGGCAGGCGGAAGACAAAGTTCCGCTCACCATATTATGAAACTACAACCTTTTCTGGGGTGGTACCAACGCCATCAAAAGCCTGGCGGAAACACATCACAGAAGTGAAAGAACTCACCTCTGGAGACACAGGGAAGAACCATGCCACCATGGTATTCTATGTTATGCTCCTCCTGGAGCACCATGCCGGCGAAGATGACGACGGTGAGTACAGACGCCTAGCACATAAGGGTGGGGGGGGGAAGAGAGTGACACACACGCACCATACACACCCGACATTCACACGCCATACACACAACCAGCTGCATTGCAAAAACAATCTGACCAAGAAAATCAGCAGAATAATGCAAGGACAACAGGAATTGAAGAAAATGATTGTAATCAGTCCAACAATAAAATGATATTTCCGATTTGGCCATGATACAGATCTGTACATGTATATAACAAAGGGGCACTGCCCAGTTCATAGTACAAAGGGCCCACATGGCCACGGGGCACAGTCCAAGGCCCTACTCGAATCCTGCACTAATCCGGATAGAACACTGCAGGGGCATCAGTTGTCAAAAAGGCAGGCACCTCGGGGGGCACCTCAGCCTGATGCAGCAACAAGCCCACTGGTTCTGCAGGGGGAAACATGCCCTGTGCTTTGTCCTGGGGAGTGCAAGGCCACAGTCTCTCGAGTGGATGTCTTGCCCACTGTTTCTGGAAGGGGCAACATGCCCAGTGCTTTGTCCTGGGGAGTGCAAGGCCACAGTCTCTTGAGTGGGTGTCTTGCCCACTGGTTCTGGAGGGGGCAACATGCCCAGTGCTTTGTCCTGGGGAGTGCAAGGCCACAGCCTCTCGAGTGGGTGTCTTGCCCATTGGTTCTGGTGGGGGCAGGCTACACAGCAGCCCTTGGAGGCTGGACAATATGGCATCCGCCGGCGGTGATGGCTGCACTGTGGTGGTGGTTGTGGGAGGCTCCTGCTCAGCCCCTGCACCCTCCGATGGTTGCACTGTGGTGGTGGTTGACAGAGGCTCCTGCTCAGCCCCTGCATCCTCTGATGGCTGCACAATCACGGCTGGCGGTGGGGCCCTGTGACAGCTGGTGGTGGTGGCGGTGTTTGGCTGTCAGCTTCCGCTGGCGTAGAGTGCCTCCTCTACTCCTGCTCATGGGTTGGAGATCCCTCACCCTTCTTGGCACTGGTGGATGGGCTCTTCCCCCCTCTGCCTGCTGGTGCAGGCTTCTTCCCCTTCTTTCCTGCTGCTGCAGGCTCCTTCCCCTTCTTAGCAGCTGGTGCAGGCTCCTTCCCCTTCTTAGCAGCTGCTGCAGGCTCCTTCCCCTTTTTAGCAGCTGGTGCAGGCTCCTTCCCCTTCTTAGGAGCTGGTGAGACTCCTTCCTCTTCAATATTGTTGGCCTGGAATCCTTTCCACCACAAGTAGGTGGTGCAACCACTGGGCTGTGGACTGTTTGGCTGAGGTGCTTGGCAGGGTCCTTGCTACCCTGCCCATACGTGCAGGATGGGTGGGGGGAGGCGTAGGGAAGAGGTCAATCGTGGAAAGGAAAAGCTTTTTAGGGACATTGGGGTGGGAAGAGAGAGAAGTAATGGGAGTGGAGGATGGGGAGTGGTTGTTGGTGGAGTTTGTCTGCTGGATTTGGGTGCAGGTGCATGGGCTATATGCTGTTGTGAGGTGGATGGCTGTTGGGTGTCTGCATGCTTGCGTTTGTGTACTTTAGGAAGGGGGGACAGACACGGTGGGAGAGGACACAGGGGACGCATGCATGGATGTTGTGGAGGTGTCTGCCAGTGAGGTTTGTGTTCTGCTTGGTGTGGTGATGATGTTGGTAGTGGATATTGATGTTGTGCATGCAGGTGTGAATTAGACACAACTGGGTGGGAGGAGGAGGAGAGGAGTGGGAGACAGTGAAGATAGTGGATGTTGTCGTGTCTGCAAATGAATAGTGTTTGTGCGAGTGCCTGTGGAATGAAGTGTGGTGCTTGTGTTTGCCTGTGACACACTTGGGTGTTGCCTTGTGTGCATGCTCGTCTGCCTTTGTGCTTGAGATGGGTTGGGGATGAGGAGAATGGGACTGGGAAGTGGAGGTTGGAGAGGGGATGGTTGAAACAGGGACAATGGCTGCCCTCAGAGAGGAGGCCGGAGCCTGGATCAATCTCTGTTGGGCCGCCAATCCACTGTGAATGCCCTTCAGTAATGCATTAGATTGCTGCATCTGGGCTGCCAGCCCCTGGATGGCATTTACAATGGTTGTTTGCCCTACAGAGATGGATCTCAGGAGGTCAGTAGCCTCCTCACTCAGGGCAGCAGGGCTCATTGGGGCAGGGCTTGAGGTGCCTGGGGCGAAGGAGATGGCCACTCTCCTGGGTGAGCGGGCACAGGCAACTCACTGAGGGGCTACTGCGAGGGCGGTTCTGGTACAGGGGGTGACAGTTGTGCCTGCAGCTGGTCACAGAGTTGTCTGCCACCACCAGGGAGCTCCCATCGGAGGAGGTATCTGAGTCTGTATTGTCCACTCCAGACTCCGACATGGTGCTCTCCACGCCCTCCGTCCCACTGGTGCCCTCAGCGTCATGGACTCTGCCACCAGAGTCCTGTGGGATCCAGCTCCCTCTGTCACCTGTGCCTCTGCTCCTCTTCTAGATGATGCTATTGCACATAAGGACATGATGACAAAACAAGAAAGGGGGGGAGAGAGACAAAGAAAACACAGGGTCAATGACTGCACCAACACCACCGTTGGCGTACACAGCACCCTCACACACTGGGAACAGAACTACGCACTATGTACTGCACTGCTAGTGACATGGCTAGTCACTTAGGAATGAAGAGGGGCACACCTGGGACCCACGCAGCCCTGCCCAGGAGTGAATTCTAACAAGCTAGGTAAGCAGTATTTCCCATTCAAACCCTTAGCCACCAGAGGACCTATGCTGCTATGTCTGGCCTGGCCTAGGGGCACCCAAGGACACACAGCTACCACCGGGATACCACCCCACCAGCCGTAATTTGTAATGATAGCCACTGTACTCACCCCCTTGTGGCTGCTGTGATGCCCTCAAGCGCCCATCCAGCTCAGGGTAGGCCACCGCCAGTATGCAGCCCATCAGGGGAGTCAGGGTCCGACGGACACCCCTTCCTCATTGGGATGCCATCCCACAGTTTGCGACAGAGGGTGCTCCGCCTGCATAGACCCCCAGGGTTTGCACGTCCTTGGCGATGGCACGCCATATTTCCTTCTTTTGATGGGCACTGACCTGCAGAGGCAATACAGACAGGAGAACAATATTAGACAAACAGTCCAGCCGGTCACACGAATGGCCCACAATACCCGTTTCCATCACCATTGGCACACACATAGCCCAGCGCACAACATGTACACCACCAAGAGGACATCCACCCACCTCCTTACATGAGGCCTTCACACACAACTCCAAGCATTCATACTTACCTGTTGGTCTGGAGGCCCATACAGCAGTCCGTACCGGGGTAGGACCCCATCCACAAGTCGCTCCAACTCCTCAGAAGTGAAGGCTGGGGCCCTTTCTCCAGTCACACTGGCCATGGTAGGTTCCAGACACAGGTCACAGCAGCACATGCAGTGTAGGTCCTCTCCTATGGAAGGTCAGGAAACAAGTGAGGAATCTTATAGAAAATGGCGGTCACGTCCACGGCGGTGCATACAGTCACCACCTGCGTAGATCCCCATTGGCCATTGTACCCCAAAGGGCCCAATATTAACCAATGAGGAATTGCACAGCGGTTCTCGACCGCCTACCGCCATGGCGCACAATGTCAGTGGCATCACCTCACTTCCACCTCTCCCTCCACACAGGACAGGCAGTCGCCATTTCGGAGGGATGGACAGGCCTATCGATTATTGCTGCATCACAGGATCAATAGGCACATACTTCATTAATTACACTGTCCATTACATGTTTGCACATTGTGGACTGCTGTTGTGGCTCCATTGTTCAGTTTGTGACAGCCTACTCACTCTATTGTCCCTTAGATGCCTACCACTGTGGATGAATAGGAGATGGAGACATACCCTGTGTACAGACCCCTGGTGGACTTGGCTACAATGGAGGATGGGCACATAATACTCACCTAAAGATTGGACAGGGCCACAATCACAGAGCTCTGTGCACAATTGGAGCCTGACCTGATATCTGCTATCCGTGACCCCACTGGGATCCCCCTCTTGTGCAAGTGCTATCAGTTCTCAATTTCCTGGCAACTGGTTCTTTCCAAGTGACAGTGGGCTTGGCAGCAGGAATGTCACTGCCAGTGTTCTCAAACGTGCTAACCAGAGTGTTGTCTGCCCTGATAAAACACATGTGCAGCTACATTGCATTCCCACAGGTTGAGGATTTGGCCACTGTGAAGGCCGGATTCTATGCAATGGGACATATCCCCAACATAATTGGTGTGATTGACGGGACACAAATTGCATTTGTACCCCCCTGCCAGAATGAACAGGTGTTCAGGAATCGGAAGAGTTTCCACTCCATGAAGGAGGAGGAGGAGACTGAAGATGTCTCTGATGCAGCAGTGGACCCTGAGGACAGTGAGGATGGGGAGCAGAGGATGAGGATATGGACAACAGTGCATTTTTGATATGTCAGTACTTCCAATGACACACAGGTGAGACAGTGCAACTTTACATTTCTATGACTATTGGTGTATTCTGTGTGGCATTGCCATGTTGGCATTACCCACTTCTTTGCCCTACTTACTGTTACCTCTGGATATTAATTTTGCAGATGTTGGTGATATGACACATTCTCCTGGTGTGATCACAACAGCCCTCTACAGGTCATTATTTCTATGCTCATTGTATGTACAGTTCATTTACAATGGTTGTAGCTGGTTCAATCAATACAAATGTGCAATACATGGATTACTAGTAGTCGTTTTTGTCCAAGGGTGTTTATTGTAGTTCTAAAATCTAGACGGGAAAGTGCAATGGGATGGGGTGATGATGGAGGAAGGTCCACGGTATTGTTTCAGTCTGTTTGTAGCACAGGTGCATTGTCCATGGGGACATAGGAAGAGGAGCAATGGCAGTTCAAGGTGGACAAGGTGACTGAGTAGGACACAAGGGGGACAATCAGGGGAGTCTCATTTCCTGGCGATGGTCTTGTCAAGTGTTGGACTTTTTTGCTTATGCAGGGTCATGCCCAATCTTTTTGCCTCCTGCCTCCTATTTTTTCTGACCTGTTGCTGTTGGCTTTTGAACTCTGAGCACTTTACCACTGCTAACCAGTGCTAAAGTGCATATGCCGCCGTGTAAATTGTATTGTTAATTGGTTTATCCATGATTGGCATATTTGATTTATTAGTAAGTCCCTAGTAAAGTGTACTAGAGGTGCCCAGGGCCTGTAAATCAAATGCTACTAGTGGGCCTGCAGCACTGGTTGTGCCACCCACATACGTAGCTCTGTAATCATGTCTCAGACCTGCCACTGCAGTGTCTGTGTGTGCAGTTTTAACTGTAAATTCGACTTAGCAAGTGTACCTACTTGCCAGGCCTAAACCTTCCCTTTTACTACATGTAAGACACCCCTAAGGTAGGCGTGGGTAGCCCTATGGGCAGGGTGCAGTGTATTTTAAAGGTAGGACATGTACTGATGTGTCTTATATGTTCTAACATTGAAATACTGCTAAATTCTGTTTTCTCTGTTGCAAGGCCTATCTCTCTCATAGGTTAACATGGGGGCTGTCTTTAAATATTATTAAAGTGTAGATTCCCTTTGAGAGCAGATAGAAATGTGGAGTTTGGGGTCTCTGAACAATTTAAAATACATTGTTTAGTGAAGATGGTTTTTAGATTGTTAGTTTGAAAATGCTACTTTTAGAAAGTAGGCATTTTCTTGGTTAAACCATTCTGTGACTCTGCCTGTTTGTGGATTCCCTGTCTGGGTCGGTTTAACAGTTGGGCTGTTTGTGAATCCCCTCTAGACAGTTGGGCTGTTTGTGAATCCCCTCTAGACAGTGAGACAAAGAGAGTGAGACAAAGGGAGCTGGGATGTAGCCTGCATATCCTGATGAGCCATCTGTGCTAAAGTGGAGGGAGGAGTGGTCACTTACACCTGAATGGGCTTTGCCTGTCCTCTCATAATGCAGTCTCCAACCCCCTGGTGTGTGTCTTGGGCCTGGCCAGGGCAAGGCAGGATCTGCTGAACAACAAAGACTTTCCTTTGATCTATGCCTACTTCAAAGGCAGCCCCAAGGCAGGGTGCAGTGTATGGTTAAGGTAGGACCTATAGTAACGTGTTTTATATGTCCTAACAGTGAAATATTGCTAAATTTGTTTTTCACTCTTGGAAGGCCTGTCCCTCTCATAGGTTAACATGGGGGCTATCTTTAAATCTGATTAAAGTGTAGATTCCCTTTGGGAGCGGATAGACATGTGGAGTTTGGGGTCTCTGAACTCACAATTTAAAAATACATATTTTAATAAAGTTGATTTTAAGATTGTGTGTTTGAAAATGCCACTTTTAGAAAGTGAGTATTTTCTTGCTTAAACCATTTCTGTGACTCTGCCTGTTTGTAGATTCCCTGTCTGGGTCAATTTGACAGTTGGGCTGTTTGCATCTCTCACTAGACAGTGACACAAAGGGAGCTGGGGTGTAGTCTGCAGTTCCTGATGAGCCATCTGTGCCAGGAGGGAGGGGAGGAGTTGTCACTCACACCTGAAAGGGTTGCGCCTGCCCTCACACAATGCAGTCTCCAACCCCCTGGTGTGTGTCTGGGGCCTGGCATGGGCAAGGCAGGATTTTGCAAACAAGAGAGACTTTGCTTTTAAGTAGGCCTACTTCAAAGGGCAAAATGGGTATACGAAAGGCACCCAAAATCACAGACTTTAGAACACTTCTGGAAACCAAGAGAAACCTTTTCCTGGAGAAGAGCTGAAGAGCTGAGGAAGAAGAGCTGCCCTGCCTGTGACTGTGCTTTGTGGAGCTCTCCTGCAGTTGCTGCTTCTACCTGTGCTAGAGGATAAAGACTGGATTTTGTGTGCCTTCCATCTTGTGAAGAACTCTCCAAGGGCTTGATTTAGAGCTTGCCTCCTGTTGTTTGAAGTCTCAGGGACAGCAAAGACTTCTCTCTGCCAGCACCTGGAGCCTCTGCTGAAACTCCTACTCTGCCAAGTGGTGCCCATCTAGTTCCTGGGATCCTTAAAGGAGAAGCTGGCAGCCCAAGAGTGAGAAATCCACGCACCGACTGCAGTACGGGGAAAAGATCAACACAACTCTGATCTGCGGCTGAAAAATCGATGCGCCACCGGCTTCGGGGCTGAAAATTGATGCTCGCCTGCAATGCGACCAGACGATCGACACCCACGGC
The DNA here is from genome assembly GCF_031143425.1 of Pleurodeles waltl. NCBI lineage: Eukaryota > Metazoa > Chordata > Amphibia > Caudata > Salamandridae > Pleurodeles > Pleurodeles waltl. The sequence continues at coordinate 271,698,362 of NC_090444.1, read as the reverse complement.
TGGAGAAACAATGCGCAGCATCGCTGATGGAGGATGTTGAGATCGCAACCCGCGCTGCATAGTTTTCGGATCATCGTGCAGCTGGATTTCCAACACAAGTACTGCTGGCCGTGTAAAAACGGCGCAAGGCCTGCCCACACCCGAGAGTGCTGACCGGATCAACGCATCACTCTCCTGCGGAGAGAAGAAATGATGCTCGCCGACCCAACTAAAGGAGAAAAAACACAAAGTCTCACTCGTGAGTAAAATCGACTCATTGCAAGTCCTTTTTGATGCACACTTGCCCGTGTGGGGTTATTTTTGATGCACCCAAGGTACAGTTTCATGCTAACAGCGTTAGCGTTGTGTTTAAAATTACATGAAGACTCTTTTTGCATTTTTAGTGATAAATTGACTTGTGTATTGTAGATTTTTGTCATTTTGGTCTTGTTTTGTTTAGATAAATATTTTCTATTTTCCTAAACCTGTGTTGTGTCATTTTGTAGTGTTATCATTAGGTTACTCTGTGTGTTGGTACAAATACTTTACACCTAGCACTCTGAAGGTAAGCCTACTGTTCATGCCAAGCTACCAAGGGGGTAAGCGGTGGTTAGCTGAGGGTGATTCTCTATTACCCTGACTAGAGTGAGGGTCCTTGCTTGGACAGGGGGGTAACCTGACTGCCAACCAAAGACCCCATTTCTAATAGCAAGTGTCTCTGGCGTCTGTCTGGTTTGCAAGGAATGTTTGTGGGGTGGTTCACCTTCTGCAGGGGGAGGGGTGCTGGTGGCCTGTTGGTCCTGTGGTGGGGACTCCTGGCCACTAGCAGCAGCAGAAGTGGAGGGCTGTTCAGATGAGTGCCTAGTGGTAGAGGCCCGCTGGTGTGACACTGCCTCCTAACATAATGTTGGCCATGTCTGCCAGCACCCCTGCTATGGAGATCAGGGTGCTGTTAATGGCCTGCAAGTCCTCCCTGATCCCCCTGCAGCCTCCTGTTCTCCTGCATGTTGTCTAGGATTTCGCCCATCGTGTCCTGGGAATGTTGGTAGGCTCCCAGGATCTCAGAGAGTGCCTCCTGGAGAGTTGGTTCCCTGGTCCTGTCCTGCCCCTGGTGCACAGCAGTCCTCTCAGTGTCCCTGTTGGCCTGTGCCTCTGTCCCCTGAACCGTGTGCCCACTGTCACTGACCCCAGGTCCCTGATTGCCTTGGGGGCAAGGTGTGGCTTGGGGTCCCTGTACAGGTGGGCACACTGCTGATTGACGTGTCCTGGGGACAGAGGTGTGGGTATGCTGCGTGGGTGCTGTGGTGTTGGTTCCTGATGGGGGAGGCTCTGTGGTGTCTGTGACTATGCTTGGGTGACCGACTTTCCAGAGGTCCCGGATGGGTCAGGTTGATCTTCCAGATCCTGAAGTCCAGAGTTACTGTCATCACTGTGGGCCTCTACTTTTGGGGGACTGGATAGTGGTGGCACCACCTCCCCACTGACTTTGGCTGGGGTAGTTGTGTGGATGTAAATGATGTGTTATGCTTCTGGTGTCTGACATTTGTACTTCTGTAGCTTTCCCTGTATGGTTGTTGTTCCCCTGCCAGCTTTTGCTCGTGTATTTTGATGTATAGTGGTAATGTTACTTTCCCTATGCTGTGCATGCTTTGGTGTTGAGTGTCCATGCAGGGCAGGGAGGGGTGTCCATGCATTGGTACAGCATGCAGGGCTTTGCATTGGGATTAGTGTGATGTGATGGTGGAGTGTGTGGGATGGAGTGGTGTTATGGGAGTGAGGGTGTGGGTGTGTGATGGCATGCAGGTATGGGGGGTGATAATTGTTAAAAGTTGACTTATCAGTGTCAAGTCCTCCTCCAACTCCAGCCAGGCGCTTAGGATGCAGTATTGCCAGTACCTGCTCCTCCCATGCTGTGAGTTGTGAGGGAGGAGGTGGGGATCCACCGCCAGTCCTCTGGATAGCGAGCTGGTGTCTTGCTGCTATGGAACACACCTTCCCCCATAGGTTGTTCCACCTCTTCCTGATGACATCCCTTGTTCTTGGGTGCTGTCCCACGGCATTGACCCTATCCACAATTCTCCGCCATAGCTCCATCTTCCTTGCTATTGATATCTGCTGCAAATGTGCTCCAAAGAGCTGTGGCTCTACCCTGACGATTTCCTCCACCATGACCCTTAACTCCTCCTCAGTGAAATGGTGGTGTCTTTGTGGTGCCATGGGTGTTATGTGATGTGTGTTGGTGAGGGTATGTTGGGTAATGTGTTGGTGTGTGATGTGGAGTGCGTGAGGGGTGTATGGGTGTGAGTGGTGTGTGTGTCTAGTTGTGGAAGTTGTCTTGGTGTCTGTCTGGTGGCAATGATTTGTATTCGTAAGGAGTTGTGGGTAATGTGTGTGTGGGTTTTACAGTGGTGTGGGTGTGGTGTGTGTATGAGTGTCAGGTGTGTGTTGTTTGAATTGTCAAATGTAGTGTTGTTTTTTATGTGGGTGTTGTAGGAGGCTGGCCTGGCTTGTAGTGGGTACCAAAGGTACTTACACCCAGTTCCAGGTCAAGTTATCCCTTATTAGTAGAATAGAGGTGTTTCTAGCAGCTTAGGCTGACAGAAGGTAGCTATGGCAAAGCAGCTTAGGCTGAACTATGAGACATGCAAATCTCCTACTATACTACTTATATCATATGCACATTATCATAAGAAAACACAATACACAGAGTTACTAAAAATAAAGGTATTTTATTTTTATGACAATATGCCACAAGTATCTCAGTGAGTACCCTCAGTAAGAAGGTAAGTAATATACACAAGTTATATGTACACAAACCCAAAACAGGTAAGTAAGAGTCAGAAAAGTAATGCAAACAGTGTAGAATTACAATAGGTTGCAATAGGTGAACATAGGTCTAGGGGCAACACAAACCATATACTCCAAAAGTGGAATGCGAATCACGAATGGACCCCAGACCTATGGGAGCTTGTAGAGGGTCGCTGGGACTGTAAGAAAACAGTCAGGGTGTCCAAGATACCCCACCCCAAGACCCTGAAAAGTAGGAGTAAAGTACACCCACTACCCCAAAAGGACACAATAGTCGTGATAAGGGGATTCTGCAAGAACAACAAACACCAGCAAGGCCCTGAATATGGATTCCTGGACTTGAGGACCTGCAAAGCAAGGGGACCAACCAAGAGTCGCGATGTCCAGGGGGGGCAGGAGCCCAGGAAACCCTGGATGAAGGTGCAAGGAAGCTGCCTCTGGATGGAAGAAGCTTGGAGTTCTGCAACAACGAAGAGGACTAGGAACTTCTCCTTTGGATGGAAGATGTCCCACGTCGCGATGAAGGTTGCAGAAGTGGTCCCACGCAGAAATACCGCAAACAAGCCTTGCTAGCTACAAGGGTCGCTGTAAGAGGTTTTTGGGTGCTGCTGGGGACCAGGAAGGACCAGGATGTCTCCCCTTGGAGGAGGAGACAGAGGGGGCACTCAGCAACTCAGAGAGCCCCCACAAAAGCAGACAGCACCCGCAGAAGTACCCGAACATGCATTTGGAAGATTTGTGAACTGGAGCTGGCTCAGAGTCACAAAGGAGGGTCCCACGACGCCAGAGGCCAACTCAGAGGGTTGAGCACTGCAGGACGGAGTGCTGGGGACCCAGGCTAGACTGTGCATGAAGGAAATCCTGGAAGACTGCACAAGAGCCGGAGCAGCTGCAAATCATGCAGTACACAGGTTTGCAGTCTAGCGTGGGGAGGCAAGGACTTACCTCCACCAAACTTGGACTGAATGATCACTGGACTGTGGGAGTCACTTGGATAGAGTGCCTGTGTTCCACGAACCACGCTCATCAGGATGAGAGGGGACCCAGAGGACCAGTGATACAGTCTTTTGGTGCCTGCGTTAGCAGGGGGAAGATACCGTCGACCCATGGGAGATTTCTTTTTGGCTTCTAGTGCAGGGTGAAGGCAGGTGACCTCCAGAGCATGCACCACCAGGAAACAGTCGAGAAAGCCGTCAGGATGAGGCGCTACAATGTTGCTGGTAGTCGTCTTGCTACTTTGTTGCGGTTTTGCAGGTGTCCTGGAGCAGTCAGCGGTCTATCCTTGGTAGAAGTTGAAGAGGGAGGTGCAGAGGAACTCTGGTGAGCTCTTGCATTCGTTATCTGAAGAATTCCCCAGAGGAGAGATCCTAAATAGCCAGAAAAGGAGGTTTGCCTACCAAGAAAGGAGGATTGGCTACCAAGAAAGGTAAGAGCCTATCAGAGAGGGTCTCTGACGTCACCTGCTGGCACTGGCCACTCAGAGCAGTCCAGTGTGCCCCCAACACCTCTGTTTCCAAGATGGCAGAGGTCTGGGACACACTGGATGAGCTCTGGGCACCTCCCTGGGAGGTACTGGTCAGGGGAGTGGTCACTCCCCTTTCCTTTGTCCAGTTTCGCACCAGAGTAGGGCTGGGGGATCCCTGAACCAGTGTAGACTGGCTTATGCAGAGATGGGCACCATCTGTGCCCATCAAGTATTTCCAGATGCTGGGGGAGGCTACTCCTCCCCAGCCCTTCACACTTATTGGCAGTACCCGGGTTCTGTGCTAGAGACCCGGGGGATCATGGAATTGTCACCCCAATACCAGAATTGGGGTGACAATGCCATAATCTTAGACATGTTACATGGCCATGTTCGGAGTTACCATTGTGACGCTAGACATAGGCAGTGACCTATGTATACTGCACGCGTGTAATGGTGTCCCCACACTCACAAAGTTTGGGGAATTTGCCCTGAACGATGTGGGGGCACCTTGGCTAGCCCCCCTCCACCCAAAAGCTCAGCAGTGTCTACTGCCAGCTCCTCTGGTGTAGGTTCTGCACAAGGAGGAAATTCCTCTTCCTGAGAAGGGGAATCATCTGTAGAGGGAGGGATAGTGGGGAGGGATTTACCCTTGCTACCCCTAGCTTTAGGGAGCACTTGGTCCATTGTTCCAGGATCCAAGTTACCCTGTCCTTTTTGCTTTTTGACCTGAGCCCTGGTTAAAGCAAAAATATGCCCAGGAATGCCCAGCATTGCTGCATGGGCCTCCAACTCCACGTCTGCCCAAGCTGATGTCTCTAAATCATTCCCTAGTAGACAGTCTACAGGTAAATCTGAGGCAACCACAACTTTCTTTGGACTAGTAACCTCCCCCCAGTTGAGATTCACAACAGCCATGGGGTGGCTAAGAGTGTTGTTATGAGCGTCTGTCACTTGGTACTGCTGACCAAGTAGGTGTTGCTCAGGGTGGACCAGTTTTTCTATCACCATAGTTACACTGGCTCCTGTGTCCCTGTAGGCCTGAACCTCAACACCATTTATTAGGGGAAGCTGCGTGTACTTATCCATATTAAGGGGACAAGCAACCAAGGTGGCAAAATCAATGCCACCATCAGAGACTAAAACAGCTTCTGTGGTCTCCCTAACAAGACCAACCCCAACTACATTGCCAATAGTGAGCCCAGCTACACCCTTGGATTGGCTATCAGTAGTAGATTTCCCACCACCACTGCTATTACTAGGGGCACTAGAATTTGCAGCAGGGGTTGTGGTGGTGGGAGGTTTGGTGTTTTTCTTTGGGCAGCTGGAATCAGTTGCCCAATGGCCTTTGACTTTACACAAATAACACCAAGGCTTTTTAGGTTGATTATTGGAAGAGGATTTGGACCCACCACCCCCAGAGGATTTTTGTGGGCCCGATGAAGACTCAGAATGTTTACTTTTGTCCCCACCCTTCTCAGAAGACTTACCATCCTTCTTCTTGCCATCCTTGTCACCCCCTGTATGAACTTTTCTGTTCACCCTTGTTCTGACCCACTTGTCTGCCTTCTTTCCCAATTCTTGGGGAAAGGTCGGATCCGAGTCCACTAGGTATTGGTGCAACAAGTCAGACACACAGTTGTTCAGAATATGCTCTCTCAGAATACGATTGTACAGGCTTTCACAGTCAGATACCTTACTGCCATGTAACCACCCTTCCAAGGCCTTCACTGAACAGTCCACAAAATCTGTCCAGTCTTGAGAAGACTCTTTTCTGGTGTCTCTGAACTTCATCCTGTATTGTTCAGTGGTTAAGCCAATTCCATCCAAGAGTGCATCTTTCAAAACTTGATAGTTGTTGGCTTCACTTTCTCTAACATTAAGGAGCCTATCCCTACCCTTTCCAGTGAAAGATAGCCACAAAATAGCAGCCCACTGCCTTTGAGGGACCAACTGTACCATACAGGCCCTCTCAAGTGCAGCAAACCACTCATTAATGTCATCCCCCTCCTTGTAAGGGGGGACTATCTTGTGCAGATTCCTCGAATCTTGCTCTCTAACAGGATTGCTATCAGGAATACTGCTGCTACCATGGGGAACTAACCCCAACCTCTGTCTTTCCCTCTCAATGTCTAGGGATTCCCTATCTAAGGCCAGCTGTTGCTGTTTAAGCTTCAGTCTGATCTCTTCAACCCTCAACGTTTTGCGTTCCACTTCTAACAAGTTATCCTCAGGGTGGGTGGGTTGGGAATGCTTTGACACAGAGGAAATCTGGGAAGTTACAGAGGGGGACCTGTCCCTAACTGTCTGGACCCTGGTAACCTGTACTCTAGGGAAAAAGGATGCCCTACTGTGATGGGAACCTTTCTCACTACCAGCATCACTAGGTGCCCTGCTAGGGGGCAGACCCTTGTCAGAACCCTCCCCAGCTTCTTCAGGGGAGTCCTCTGAATCAGACTGGGAAGCTTCTCCCTTTTCTAATCTCTCATTTGATGGTCCAGACTGGTTCTGGTCATCTACAACAAGCATATTAACGAGAAACTATTTTGTAGGGTTCTTTCTTATATCTGAAACCTCTATCCAGGCAGAGACCCCTCAAACTTTTATAGTTCAACCTCTCATATGTTGCATTAACAGTTTTGAGAGTGGAATCTACAACAGACGTGATAGTATAGGTTTAAGGACAGTGAGAAAAGAGAAAAGGTTTGTAGAACTTTTGAAAGCACAGAGAAAAAAATGTTTTCTAATTTTTAGAAAACTTTTAGAAGTTTTAAGAAACTTTTCAGAACTTTGTAAAAAGTTTTAGGATAGAAAAGTAAACTTTTTGGGTTAAGTGTACATACACTGAACTGTTTAGTATATGATTCTCTTATGAAAAGTACAAAATGACAAAGTGGTAAAGCAGTTGCAAGTACTTATCCCACCGCTGCACCACCAATGTAGGAGGCTGGCCTGGCTTGTATTGGGTACCAAAGGTACTTACACCCTGTGCCAGGTCCAGTTATCCCTTATTAGTAGAATAGAGGTGTTTCTAGCAGCTTAGGCTGATAGAAGGTTGCTATGACAAAGCAGCTTAGGCTGAACTAGGAGACATGCAAAGCTCCTACCATACCACTTATATCATATGCACAATATCCTAAGAAAACACAATACACAGAGTTACTAAAAATAAAGGTACTTTATTTTTATAACAATATGCCACACGTATCTCAATGAGTACCCTCAGTAAGAAGGTAAGTAATATACACAAGTTATATGTACACAAACCCAAAACAGGTAAGTAAGAGTCAGAAAAGTAATGCAAACAGTGTAGAGTTACAATAGGTTGCAATAGGTGAACATAGGTCTAGGGGCAACACAAACCATATACTCCAAAAGTGGAATGCAAATCACGAATGGACCCCAGACCTATGGGAGCTTGTAGTGGGTCGCTGGGACTGTAAGAAAACAGTCAGGGTGTCCAAGATACCCCACCCCAAGACCCTGAAAAGTAGGAGTAAAGTACACCTACTACCCCAAAAGGACACAATAGTCGTGATAGGGGGATTCTGCAAGAACAACAAACACCAGCAAGGCACTGAAGGTGGATTCCTGGACCTGTGGAACTGCAAAGCAAGGGGACCAAGTCCAAGAGTCGCAATAGTGTCCAGGGGGGGCAGGAGCCCAGGAAACCCTGGATGAAGGTGCAAGGAAGCTGTCTATGGATGGAAGAAGCTTGGAGTTCTGCAACAACGAAGAGGACTAGGAACTTCTCCTTTGGTTGGAAAATGTCCTACGTCGTGATAAAGGTTGCAGAAGTGTTCCCACGCAGAAATACTGCAAACAAGCCTTGCTAGTTGCCAGGGTCACAGTAGAGGTTTTTGGGTGCTGCTGGGGACCAGGAAGGACCAGAATGTTGTCCCTTGGAGGAGGAGACAGAGGGGTGCTCAGCAACTCAGAGAGCCCACACAGAAGCAGGCAGCACCCACAGAAGTACCCAAACAGGCACTTGGAAGATTTGTGAACCAGAGCTGGCTCAGAGTCACAAAGGAGGGCCCCACGACGCCAGAGGCCAACTCAGAACGTTGAGCACTGCAGGACGGAGTGCTGGGGACCCAGGCTAGGCTGTGCATGAAGGAAATCTTGGAAGAGTGCACAGGAGCCGGAGCAGCTGCAAATCACGCAGTACACAGGTTTGCAATCTAGCGTGGGGAGGCAAGGACTTACCTCCACCAAACTTGGACTGAAGGATCACTGGACTGTGGGAGTCACTTGGATGGAGTTCCTGTGTTTCAGGAACCATGCTCGTCAGGATGAGAAGGGACCCAGAGGACCGTTGATGCAGTCTTTTGGTGCCTGCGTCAGCAGGGGGAAGATACCGTCCACCCACAGGAGATTTATTCTTGGCTTCTAGTGCAGGGTGAAGGCAGGTGACCTCCAGAGCATGCACCACCAGGAAACAGTCGAGAAAGCCGGCAGGATGAGGCGCTACAATGTTGCTGGTAGTCATCTTGCTACTTTGTTGTGGTTTTGCAGGCGTCCTGGAGCAGTCAGCGGTCGATCCTCAGTAGAAGTCAAAGAGGAAGATGCAGAGGAACTCTGGTGAGCTCTTGCATTTGTTATCTGAAGAATTCCCCAGTGGAGAGACCCTAAATAGCTAGAAAAGGGGGTTTGGCTACCAAGAAATTAGGATTGGCTACCAAGAAAGGTAAGAGCCTATCAGAGGGGGTCTCTGACGTCACCTGCTGGCACTGGCCACTCAGAGCAGTCCATTGTGCCCCCAACACCTCTGTTTCCAAGATGGCAGAGGTCTGGGATACACTGGAGGAGCTCTGGGCACCTCCCCTGGGAGGTACTGGTCAGGGGAGTGGTCACTCCCCTTTCCTTTGTCCAGTTTCGTGCCAGAGCAGGGCTGGGGGATCCCTGAACCGGTGTAGACTGGCTTATGCAGAGATGGGCACCATTTGTGCCCATCAAAGCATTTCCAGAGGCTGGGGGAGACTACTCCTCCCCAGCCCTTCACACCTATTTCCAAAGGGAGAGGGTGTAACACCCTCTCTCAGAGGAAATCCTTTGTTCTTCCTTCCTGGGCCAGGGCTGCCTGGACCTCAGGAGGGTAGAATCCTGTCTGAGGGGTTGGCAGCAGCAGCAGCTGCAGTGGAAACCCCGGAAAGGCAGTTTGGCAGTACCCGGGTTCTGTGCTAGAGACCCGGGGGATCATGGAATTGTCACCCCAATACCAGAATGGTATTGGGGTGTACAATTCCATGATCTTAGACATGTTACATGGCCATGTTCAGAGTTACCATTGTGACGCTAGACATAGGTAGTGACCTATGTATAGTGCACGCGTGTAATGGTGTCCCCGCACTCACAAAGTTCGAGGAATTTGCCCTCAACGATGTGGGGGCACCTTGGCTAGTGCCAGGGTGCCCACACACTAAGTAACTTGGCACCCAACCTTCACTAAGTGAAGGTTAGACATGTAGGTGACTTATAAGTTACTTATGTGCAGTGAAAAATGGCTGTGAAATAACGTGGACGTTATTTCACTCAGGCTGCAGTGGCAGGCCTGTGTAAGAATTGTCTCAGCTCCCTATGGGTGGCAAAAGAAATGCTGCAGCCCATAGGGATCTCCTGGAACCCCAATACCCTGGGTACCTCAGTACCATATACAAGGGAATTATATGAGTGTACCAGTGTGCCAATGAGAATTGGTAAATTTTGTCACTAGCCTGCAGTGACAAATTTAGAAAGCAGAGAGAGCATAAACACTGAGGTTCTGGTTAGCAGAGCCTCGGTGATACAGTTAGGCACCACACAGGGAAAACACACAGGGCACATACTATGAGCACTGGTGCCCTGCCTGGCAGGGTCCCAGTGACACAAGGACTAAAACAACATACATATTGTGAAAATATGGGGGTAACATGCCAGGCAAGATGGTACTTTCCTACAGGTGTCCATTCTGAGCGCGGCGGTATGTACCGCCAATGGTTTCCGCCGATGAATGTCCACTGTGGTGATTCGTGGGTCATAATGTGATGGGCGTTGTTCTGTTGGCGTAACGGTGTGGGTTTTGGAACCACCACATTAGCACTAACCTTTGGGCTGGCGGATTTGGGTATGTGGCTGTATTCTGTCAGATTGGTGTGTGTGTGTCATAATATGGTGGACAGATATTCGCAAGCGTGGCCGTAAGTTGATGGCTGTCAGCACAGCGGTAAGCAGCATTTACCGCCAATCGTCATAATGAGGGCCATAGTGTATTTTTTTATGTGATTTGGATTGGGATCTTATGACCAGGAAGGTCATTTGTCAGAATCCATGAGTCTCTAAAGGGGGGTCAGGCAAGGATGTATTTTGCCTCCCTTTTTATTTATTTTATATATTAATAAGTTGGGAGGTTATTTATGTGCAGCTCAGGATATCCCAAGACCTGGCTTACAATTAGTGCCTGCCCTTCTTCAGGTGGCCAATGCTGTACTAATTTCTAGAACTGCGAAAGGTCTGCAATAGCTGGCTGATTCGTTTGTGGCTTGAGAATTTGAGAACTATTTCAAATCACATACTATGGTGGTTGGAACTAGAAAACCCCAGAAAAAGTGTTTTGGGGGGTAAAGAACAGGTTTGGTTCCTGACCTTTTCTTATCTGGGGGTTCTCTTTGATGAGAAAGGGTCATTGCAACTGAGATTAAAAAGGAATGCCTTCTCACGTGCTGCAGCAGCAATGTTAGATTTTGCCAAGAAGATGGGAGCGAAACCGACTCTGGCTCTCATCAAGGTTTATCAGGGCAAATGTGTCCCAATTGTGGCTTCTGGTAGTGACATCTGGGGTTTTCAAAATATGAAGGATAATCAGTCAGTGGAAAATAAATTCTAAGGAAATTGTTGATGGTTCCACAGTCTGTCCCCACATTTATCATACATGGGAGTTAGGGCCTGGGTACGTTTGTGATCAATTAGCTCTTGCACCCCTGTTCAGGTGGATTAGGGTATGGTATAATCCAGTGTTAGATGTTAACTGGGTAATCATTAAGGATTGCCTGACATTACATAAGGTGTTACATATTCCATGGTTTACATATATCAAGGACGTCACTTGGAAATTGGGGTGTCCCGAATTATTTGAGAACCCTATATGCTATTACAAAGAGAGATCTGACTTGGGTGAAGCAGCATTTATGAGCATATTGTGCTCGGGCAGGGAAGTGCAAGAACTTATTAAACCTACTGTTCGTCCCTATGTTATGTTAAAAACTAGCCCCTTGTTGGACACTTATTTGATCACTGTTATATCGTTGCAACACCGCCCACTCTTGATGAGTTTCAGATTTAGGCGGTCATTCTGACTGCGGCGGTAGCCGCCCGCCATGCGGTCACCGCCGAATGGCCGCTCCGCGGTCAAAAGACCGCGGCGGCCATTCTGGCTTTCCCGCTGGGCCGGCGGGCGACCGCCAAAAGGCCGCCCGCCGGCCCAGCGGGAAAGCCCCTGCAACGAGGAAGCCGGCTCCGAATGGAGCTGGCGAGTTGCAGGGGTGCGACGGGTGCAGTGGCACCCGTCGCGATTTTCACTGTCTGCAAAGCAGACAGTGAAAATCTGTATGGGGCCCTGTTAGGGGGCCCCTGCACTGCCCATGCCAGTGGCATGGGCAGTTGAGGGGCCCCCAGGGGCCCCACGACACCCGTTCCCGCCATCCTGGTTCTGGCGGTGAAAACCGCCAGAAACAGGCTGGCGGGAAGGGGGTCGGAATCCCCTGGAGGATTCCCTGGGCCAGGGGAAAACCGGCGGGAAACCGCCAGTTCCCCTTTTCTGACTGCGGCTTTACCGCTGCGGTCAGAATAGCCCTGGAAGCACCACCAGCCTGTTGGCGGTGCTTCCGCTGCCCTCCGCCCTGGCGGTCAGAGACCGCCAGGGTTGGAATGAGGGCCTTAATCTTTTACATTGGTCAGTTGCAGTTCCACAGGGAATACATAAGGTGGAAAAAGGAGGCCCCTGTCCATGTGATGGCTTTTCCCCACAAAATACTATGGCCCTCATTCCAACCCTGGCGGTCTCTGACCGCCAGGGCGGAGGGCAGCGGAAGCACCGCCAACAGGCTGGCGGTGCTTCCAGGGCTATTCTGACCGCGGCAGTAAAGCCGCGGTCAGAAAAGGGGAGCCTGTGGTTTCCCGCCGGTTTTCCCCTGGCCCAGGGAATCCTCCATGGCGGCGCTGCTTGCAGCAGCGCCATGGGGATTCCGACCCCCTTCCCGCCAGCCTGTTTCTGGCGGTTTTCACCGCCAGAACCAGGATGGCGGGAACGGGTGTCGTGGGGCCCCTGGGGGCCCCTGCACTGCCCATGCCACTGGCATGGGCAGTGCAGGGGCCCCCTAACAGGGCCCCATACAGATTTTCACTGTCTGCTTTGCAGACAGTGAAAATCGCGACGGGTGCCACTGCACCCGTCGCACCCCTGCAACTCCGCCGGCTCCATTCGGAGCCGGCTTCCTCGTTGCAGGGGCTTTCCCGCTGGGCCGGCGGGCGGCCTTTTGGCGGTCGCCCGCCGGCCCAGCGGGAAAGCCAGAATGGTCGCCGCGGTCTTTCGACCGCGGAGCGGCCATTCGGCGGTGACCGCATGGCGGGCGGCGACCGCCGCCCGCCGCGACAGAATGACCGCCTATATTTTGTTTTCTTTTGTGACTATTACAGAGCACTATGGCGTAAGTATATTTTACCTTTGCGCCTGCGTTGATGTACTTACAAATTTTAACTAGTCCTTTTATCTGTTTCAGCGTTGCAAGCTTTTTGATAGGAGCCATAGGATTAGGAAGTTTTTGCCTAGATGAAATAATGGCCTTTTTGTTATGGGTGGTGGTCATGTATTATGCCTCTGTTTTTAATGTTCCTTTTTTAATAGTGTTTTAATCTGTTTTTATTCTAACATGCAATTGTTATATTACGGTTGTTCACGTGCTGATTGTGTACTTTTATGGCTTTTAGTAGTAAATTAAGATTATGATTCTAGTTATAGGCGATAGAAAACGACAAATAAAAGAAATTAGAACTGCATGACTGAATCTCTAAAGCATCTATGTGATCATCTTAATTACTAAAAAAAGGTTATTCAGCCGATTCCTTAAAAACATTTGATTCTATGTACATTATTAGCATGAAGGTGTTGATGCACAACGTAATTCAATATCGTCATAAAGATTAGTGTCTCTTAGTAACATATTCTGAAAAGTGTCAGCAAAATTTCGTTTCACTACACTGAGCTTCACGCACAGATCTTCTTATCTGTTTTTCAGTGTTATGTTTTCATGATGAACAGGAGATTTAATTAGTGTCCTTTTTGTTCCTTTAGGTTGGCGATAGAGCGTTATAATTTACTTTTTATTTGTATTGTCATATTGGACTGACAGTTAAACAAACAACTTGTTTGAGTTATCTTTCACACATGTTTTGGGCACATTTGTTAAAGCTCAGTGAAGAGATGCATAACTGTGTTCGTTACAGGTTATGGTATGTCATTGGGGTTTTATTGAGCCCGAAGGTCCCTTGGTATTATGAAAAGGAGAAAGGATGAGTCCAACACCAGGAGGAAGGAAAAAGACGTAGTTTTTGACCCTGGGTCCCTGCACCACTGCCGCTGACAGATGCAGGAGTCTGGGACCGTGCTCCAAATCCCCACTGATAACTGTTCGTTTCCGCGATCCTCTGGTTCTCAAGGGTTGGGATTTTAGTATTAATGTTAATTTAACTGTATTGGCATTTAATTGTATTGGCAAACTCTTTGTGTGCTCACTGTAATCTCGATGGTCTATGTTTGGTTTGGCTTATTTGGGCTTTGTTAGCCTCTGTTGCTGGTTGACCCGCCATTCCTGCTGTTTTTCTCCCGCTCCCAATGTTGTTCCCTCACCCCGTCCTCCCGCCTCCCTGACAGCCCCTCTCAGCTCCCAGGACTACTTATGGAGGCCGCTGCCTAGCTCCACTGAGTAGCCTTGACCCTTGGTTACTATACCGCTCCCCTGCAGTCGCTGGCAGCTCCAGGAGTCTGGGACCATGCTCCCAGTCACCACTTCCTCCTGTTCGATCCTGCAATCCTCAGGTCCAATCTCGTTGGGCTTTGCTTGGCTTGGCTTATTTGGGCTTCGGTAGCCTTCGTTGCTGGTTGCTGTTTTTTCCTGCGGCCAATGCTCCTTCTGCTCCCCACCCTCCCACCTCTCTGACAGCTCCTCCCACCTCCCAGGACTACTTATGGAGGCTGCTGCATGGCTGTGCAGTGAACTTGTGCAGTTGACATGCCGACGGCACCCCAAAGGCAAGCTCTTCTCTGCCCATTCACGCTTGGATCATGCCCAGCACCAGGAGCCCTAGTCCTCCCACTGCTACATCACCAAGGAGGTCCTGGCCCTGGGCCCCGGACACCGCACCAACAGTTGCTTCACATCCTCTCCGCAATCAACCAAAGGACCCTTTAGCTGCCACCATTGCTACTTCTCCTGTCACACAGGATCACCTACCCCCCCTGGACCGCACACTGCTTCTGCTCAGAAGACCAAGAACAACCCAGAACTACTCCAATTCATCCTGCTCAAAGCCTTCTCCCTCTGCAAACACACCACAGAAATCTGGGACACTATTACCACCCTCTCCCCTGATGTTGCCTTCATCACCAAAACATGGCTTAACCCACACTCGAACCCTGACATCACCACCTCCACTCTACATGTCTACAAGGTGATACACTGAGACTGCACCAACAAACATGGTGGGCCATTGCCATCATATTCAAGGAAGCCATACGATGCACCGTAGCCAACAATGACCCAACGTCGCTCATGAAACACCTCAACTTCCAGCTACAGCCTGATGCCAAGATAACGATAAGAGGCATCCTTGCCTACAGACCCCCGGGACCACGACCAGCTTTCTGTGACACCCTCTCCAACCTCATTGCTCCCCTAGCCATCGTCTCCCACCACTGCATCCTATTTGGCAATCTCAATTTCCACGTCAATGACCCCAACAACACCAACTCCACTGCCCTCCAGGAGAACCTGAACCTCAGCCTCACCTAACTGGTCACCAAACCCACACATAAAGCCAGACACACACTCAACTCCATTTTTACTTTCAGCGATAGAATTAAATTCATCTACATCACAGAACTCACCTGGACCGACCACACCATTGTTCACTTCACCGTATCCGATGCTTAACACACCACCGCCAAGCACCACAGTTCCTCTATTGCAGCTGGGGCAAGGTAACTTAGAGTCAGTGGGCACAGCCCCTCCGCACCACACAGCCGATAATGTCAGCAGACCTTGACTAGACAATCCAAGACTTCTCCATGTGGATCACCAAATGAGCCAAGAGAGGCACCCCACTGCAACGAGCAAAAACCAACAAAACCTCAAAACAAGCCAGCTGGTACACCGCAGAGCTCAGAACCACAAAGCAGAACTGCTGCCTACTCAAGAACCCCTCTGACAGAGCCACCTACAAAACAGCCCTTAGCAACTACCATCTGCGCAACAAGAAAACCAAGACAACTGCCATCTCCGCCCGCATCGATACAGCAGCCAACCATATGAAGCAACTCTTCAAAATAGTCAAGGAATGCTCCAACCTGACAGCTGTTGAGAACACCATACACCCCTTCCAAGAACTCTGCAACACCCTCCTGGACTACTTCCACAGCAAGATCACTACAATCTACAACAACTTCGAACCCCAACCCACCACTCTCAGCCTCGACAACCTCAACCAACCAGCACACACCAGCTGAACGGTGATCACCTGGTCTCCTCTCACCACCCAGACCACTGCAGCCATCATGTTATCCATCCACTCCGGGGCACCCACCGACACCTTCCCCCACCATATCTTCATCCTTCGAACTAACCCAATCAGCACAGAACTCACCACCATGCTCAACACCTCCATCTCCACAGCAGCCTTCCCTGAGAGATGGAAACACACAGAGGTCAAACTCTTTCTGAAGAAACCCTCTGCTGATCCCAGCGGCCCCAAAAATTACCGACCGATCTCAATGCTCCCCTACCCAGCCAAAGTTTTTGAGAAAACCATCAACCAACAGCTCACCAAACACCGTGAACAAAACCACCTACTCGACACCTCACAATCAGGATTCTGTGGCAACCACAGCACAGAAACTGCACTGATTGTAGCCACAGACGACAGTAGAACTCCCCTCGACTATGGAGAAACTGTAGCCCTGATCCTCCTCGACCTCTCTGCTACATTCAACATTGTCTCTCACCACACCCCCATCAATGGACTCTGCAAGACTGGCATACAGCAAAATGCCCTCAAATGGATCGCCTCTTTCCTGACAAAACACACACAGAGCATCTAACTACCTCCCTTCACCTCTGCACACAAGAACGTCATATGCAGCGTACACTGAAGATCATCCCTCAGCCCCACCCTGTTCAACATCTACATAACCCCCCCTGGAGACGTCGTCTGTCCCACAGACTCAGCATAATCTCCTACACAAACAACACTCAACTAAACCTTTCACTCACGAGGACCCCTCTAACGCCAAAACCAATTTCTGCTACACCATGACCAACATGGCCAAATGGATGAGAGACAACTGCCTCAAACTGAACTCAGACAAAACAGAAGTACTAATCTTCAGAAAGAATACTTCCTTTTGGGACCACAGTTGGTGGCTGGCAGAACTCGGACCAACACCCACAATGACAGGCCATGCTTGCAAACTTGGCATCATCTTTGTTGGACCTGGCCCTTTTTGCAGGGTCATCCCCAAACTTTTTGCCTCCTTCCTCCTATTTTTCCTGACCTGTTTTGTTGGCTTTTGAACTCTGAGCACTTAACCACTGCCAACCAGTGCTAAAGTGCATATGCTCTCTGTGTAAATTGCACTGTTAATTGGTTTATCCATGATTAGCATATTTGATTTACTGGTAAGTCACTAGTAAAGTGCACTAGATGTGCCCAGGGCCTGTAAATCAAATGCTACCAGTGGGCCTTCAGAACTGATTGTGCACTCACATAAGTAGCCCTGTAATCATGTCTCAGACCTGCCAGTGCAGTGTCTGGGTGTGCAGTTTTAAACTGTAAAATCGACTTGGCAAGTGTACCCACTTGCCAGGCCTAACCCTCCCCTTTTCCTACGTGTAAGACACCCCTAAGGTAGGCCCTAGGTAGCCCTAGCAGGGTGCAGTGTATGGTTAAGGTAGGACATATACTATTGTGTTTATATGTCCTGACAGTGAAATACTGCCAAATTTGTTTTTCACTGTTGCAAGGCCTATCTCTCTCAAAGGTTAACCTGGGGAATGCCTTTAAACATGATTAAAGCGTAGATTCCCTTTGGGAGCAGATAGACATGTCGAGTTTGGAACCTCTGAACTCACAATTAAAAATACATCTTTTAGTAAAGTTGATTTTGAGATTGTGTGTTTGAAAATGCCACTTTTAGAAAGTGGGCATTTTCTTACTTGAACCATTTTTGTGACTCTGCCTGTTTGTGGATTCCCTGTTTGGGTTAGTTTGACAGTTGGGCTGTTTGCACCTCTCTCCAGACAGTGACACAAAGGGGGCTGGGGTGTAGCCTGCATATTCTGATCAGACATCTGTGCTAGGAGGAGGGGAGGAGTGGTCACTCGCACCTGAAAGGGCTGTGCCTGTCCTCATACAATGCACACTCCAACCCCCTGGTGTGTGTCTGAGGCCTTGCCTGGGAAAGGCAGGATTTCACAAACAAGTGAGACTTTCCTTTGAAGTAAGCCTATTTCAAAGGCCAAAATGGGTATAAGAAGACCACACAAACCCACAGACTTTAGACACTTCTTGGGGTAGACACTCTACCTCACAGACACTTCTGGACAAGAAACCTGCTGGTGAAGAATCCCTGAACCAGACCTGCCAAGAGGAACTGCCTGGCTGCCCAAAGGAATCACTGGGACTGCTTTTCTGACAAGGACTGCTTCCTTGCTGTTGCCCTGCTGCCCTGCTGCTCCCTGGTTGCGCTGAGAAGAGTTCTCCAAGGGCTTAGATAGAGCTTGCCTCCTGTTCCCTGAATTCTCAGGACCAAAAAGACTTCACTCCTGCAACTGGACTCCTTGTGCTGCGAAAATTCAACGCACAGCCTGCTAAAAATGGCGCACAGCCTGCCCCGCAGTGAGGAATTCACTGCACACCGAACCGGGACGATGCGGGACGATGCAGCGTGACTTCGCAAGGAGAAGATCGATGCAGAGCTTGCGTTGCGTCCAGAACTTCAACACACGGCCCACCGGATCGACGCACAGGTGACCCGGGACAACACAGCCCGACTTCCAGAGAGGAATCGACGCAGCGCCTGCCGTGCGGGAGGCATTTCCACTCAACGCCCACTGGATCAACGCAGCGCTTGTGACTTCACTCCGCAAGCCCAGGATTCACTCACAGTCCCCGGGTCGCCAGAAAACCCCGCAACCCGAAGTGGAACCAAGTTAATCATATGCTACCAATAACCACGCGATTTGTAATCTAAGTGGGGAAGCATTTAGATACTTCCCCATTTAGATTACAAATTGGCGGGTTATTGGTAGCATATGATTAACACAATGAGAAACAGAGCTGATCACTGAGGTACACCAGAAGTGATTAAAGAGGAAGACGAAATAAAATGGCCCAAAGAAACCCATTGCTTTGTACCAGGAGAAATAAATAGAAAGAAATTCAGAGCCTGGTGTTGAATGCCAAAATAATGCAAGTGTCAGATAAGCAAATTGTGGTTGCTGGTCTTAAATGCCACTGATAAATAGGTAAGAACAGAGAACTGACACATTGAGAACATGCTGCCATGTGGAAGTCATGGATAGTCATACCCATGGTCCCTTCCGTACGGACCAGGGTGCAAAACTGTGCATGGGTGATTAAGAATTGAGTGATTTTATGGCAAGACCTGAAGCTAACATTATTGCAACCTCCGTTATTGACACTACTCACAGCAGCCCGCTTAAAGAATATAGAACTTCAACAAAATGCCAAACTTTACCGAAGGCCAGAACCTCCAGCCTTTTTCCTTCTTTTTTTGCTGCTGCTTCCAGAGATGAGTACATTTTCATTACATATACAATGTTTAAGGTTTAAAAGCGGAAGAATTTTTTTTAGATGATATGTGGTGTATGTTGTGTCTGGTAATGTTTTTATATATGTGTGTGGTTTATAGTATAACGTTTGTAAACTTGTGAGTAAAAACAATCATATGGGAAGTACAGTTTTCACAGAGTGTTTGTTGAATTTAGCATTTCTGAACAAAAAGGTATTTTTTTATTGTGAGTTTAAATATTTTAACTTTTACAGGTTGGTAATTTTACCAGATATTTACCAAATATTCATTATTATTACTAGTGTAGGTAAGTTGCGCAGCTTTCGGCTTAGATTTGACCAGGGCTCACGCAGATTGCCGTGCGTGGGAGACGTTCGCCGCGCTCGCTTAGGTCTTCAAGCTGGGGACAAACAACATCTTGTCTAACAAATTCCAACGAAGCTGACCAGCAAAATATTGTTCAGACAATGTGTAGCTGATGCTGGAAAGAGAGGAATTTTTGTTCATAGAGTATACTGTGGTCCAAATTGAGCTTTTGCAAAAGGGATTTCACAATACCCTTTTAAAATATATTATGGGCTATGTTACAGAAGGGAGAAACTGATTACACCTTTCAATAACTAAGTCAATAGGATGAGATCTTTATGTAGAATAGCTTGAGGGGAATGGTCAGCCAAAGCAATAGACTTACTTTTGGTGATAATGTTCTGGAGGTCAGCTGAGGATATTCATTTTAAAAAAGTACTAATTAGTGAGTTCAGCTTTAATGAGCCGAAGGTGGAATTTGCCTGGGTCTTCTCTTGGTTGTATGTTGGGAAATATCTGGTTACTCTCGCCCATAAAGAAATATTTCTGGTTATTGTTGACTGACAGAATCTTAAGAATGCACTGATATGAATACAGGTTGCAATCCTGAGTTATTGATTGGATGGGATGATTCTGCATTTATCTAACAAAAGCGCGTATGTGATAATAGGGGGACAAACCATAGACAGATTAGAATACCACAGTGGGCAATGAGTGACGGATCTCGTTTTTAGCAGAAATCCAGCTGGCTTAGTAGTACGAAGAGGCCGAGGGGGCATTGATACCATACTAAAATGGTGAGTAGTGCATATTTAGATTGAGAGAGAATATTCTTGGTGGAGGTAAAACTACCACAGCAGGAGAGTGATGACTGAGCAATTGTATGGCAGAATATTACATACAAAATATCAACTGACATAAATATAGGTACTTAAAACCTGCTTACAAAAATATCACCCCATGTGTAGATTTACTAATTTAACTCCGATGGAGCGATACTTTTATAGTCAATATGAGGACTCAATTTTTACATCAGAAGAGATTTTGACAGTGATATTCTGGCACCATACTCAACTGGTTGAATGTCGGAATAACATTTTAAAAAATACAAATAAACGATGTGCCTTAAATATTGTTTACAAAAATCTCATCTTGTTGCATATAGGTATTCCATTATTAACTCTAGAGGAGCATTATTTTTGTAGATGATATTTAGGGCACTGTATTGTCAGACCACTTTCTGACAAAAAGATTCTTTCACACACCACTGGGCCGCAGTAACAGTTTAGTTTGTCTAGGACTGATGTACTACTCAGGGTCCTGGAAAAATCAAATTAGTGTTGGAGGTGAATGGAATACTGAAGTTCGGAGATGTGAGGGTGAGAGGGAGGAGTGAATGACATGACACAGGAGGGTAAGTGAATGCTGATATTGAAAAGGACTCTTAAGATTCCTGGCAGGGAGTGGAGTAACTAAAAGAATGAAAGGGAAGAGATGAAGGTGATTTGGTTTGTGGGCTGCTGGACACAGAAAGAATATGATTTTAGCTAATCCAAGAATTAGTTCAGTTGAGCATAAGGCAGTGTATGACAATCTGATGTTGAATCCCAATAAGGCAGCCAGTCAGGCAGCCAGTCACTTTGGCATGCAAGTCAGAAGTAATACAAGAAAACAAAAAGAAGATCTGCGATGTGGCTGTCATCAGCACAATGCTGTTAGTCAACCCTGGATGAGGAAATGATGCCTCCAATGGCTTGGTGTAGTGCACGAAGAGGAGGACACTTCGAGGTCGTCCTTTGGGAGGAGTCCCACTAGGTGGAACAGGAATGGTCTGAGAGATAGGGGGTGAACCAGGCAAGGGTTTAGAAAACAGGTTTAGAAGTAGCATATTATTTTCTAGTGAGACTGTGTACACAATGGGGTCCAACAAAGGGAAACTAATGTATTTTTTTGTTAATCTTAATAAAATATTAAACAAATAAAAGAGAGCAGGTATGTAGGTTAGAAAGGAACACAGCAAAAGTATCGGGAGTGTGAGTTGGTTACAGGCTATTGCGTGAGGATTTGGCGAGAATAGAGATAGAGTTTTAGCAAAAAAGATAATGGGGTTTCTGAAGGGTTTCAAACGCATCATGCTGACAACAATTATTTAAATGAAAGGTGGTAGATAGCAATGTAAAGTGGTTGATTATTTTGCTGTACTGTGTGGTGGAAGAAGAGATTGTAGTGTCTTTGAAAGATGGCCTGGACGAAGAAAGGAGATACATATTAACAACTAGGTAGTCTTGTTCTGCTGAAGTCTGACAGTGAGTATGTCGAGGAAACCCTGTAAGCTTTCTAAGAACACAATACTTTTTTTGGGTCTTACATGTGAGTGTCCATGTCACTGTCAAAGGCTTTAATGATTGGGAGTTGGCTGTGGATTGTGAATAACATGCAAGGAGGGTAAGAGGTGACGAAAGAGGAATGCAGGTTTTGTATAATTACTGAAAGCACAAGTTAGTGGTAGAACCATGTAGGGGATGGTAATAGGGCTTTACTAGTGCACCTAGAAAAGGCTGTGGGAAACTTTGGGGATGTTGAAATGAGAATCCAGAAGGGCGGGGAGTGTAGAAAAAACCACGTGGACAAAAAGGGTTTCAGGCAATGGACTGTGGAGACATATAACTTCTTGCTGAGTATTGCTGGTAATCACCGCTATCGTGATACTTATAACAGTGTACCTGCGATGTATTATTATTGTTTGAATTAGGAGACAGCACAAATAAGCCTCCATGTTCAGTGGTAATTTCTAATTCCTGTGAAAACAAAAATGTGTGCTGGGATCGGAGTTCTGAAGTGTGTGTTAATTACTGCACCCCTGCAGGTGTCCCAACAAGGTTTTCTATGTATAACCAGCCACAATTTACTAAAGGAAAATACCCAATACAAATGCAATACATGTAAAATGGCAAATCTGCATGCTATGTCTCATTCCGAGAAAGGGACGTGGAAATAGGATCCAATAAGTACCCCATTAGGGCATTGGTACCCACATTCTGGATACAGATCTGGCATTGCCCCTGGTTAAGGGCATCTACAGAGAATTTTGAATATGGTGTATGGTGCGAGAAAATGACTCCTTTTACATTGTGCTACTGAGATATCACCATCATACATGCTTCATCCTATTGGCATGTCTATGAACCTGAATATTGTATGTAATATCTCAAGTTTGTAACTCACCACATGCATTACAGGTGTCAAATGCATTTACGTCTTCAGTTTGCTGCCTTGTGAAGGAAGGCACAACAAAGCTCCCATTCAATAGTATTAATCGGTCCTCATTGGCCACCAACGAGTTTCATCACAATATGTGCTGCCTGAGTTGAGTTACCATTTGGTCGTCGGGACATCGTGTATCTTCCTGTTTACATGCATTACCACTCTGCTTTTCACACAAAAATTACCCTTTCAATATGTTGCACCAGTGTAACAATTACCGGCTTGCAATGTGTTTGGCAGCAATTAGTATGTCCAGATCAATTTGGCAAACGTGTATTTTATTTACAACAAACCCCTCTCCCTACGTGTTAATATCTTTATCGGTTTTCTTTGTAAAAGGCCCATGTTGATCCCTTGATACGTTGGTATACCAAACATTCACAAAGCTTTCGAATAGTTTAACATGTGGAGTGTGTGTCCTGGTTGAAAACTGCGGACTCTTCGAGGGGGTACAAGGTGGTTGTCAAATTTTAGATTCGGTACTCTGCTTGCTACAGTATTTCATGCCTTGTCACTATGTGAGTGGTTCATGGTGTTGAAATGCCTCTGTAAATGACCAGAGTATTTTCTGCAAGATCGTGTGGTAACGTGCAATATGCACATTTTGCCCCTACAAACTATTTTGCACAATATAACCATTTCCTATTAATCTTTACTGAATTGATGTCTGAACCTACCACAACGTCATACTTTCCTCTATTTGCAACCCTGCATCTCGTCATGCTTACCTGAAATGTCCTATCTTTTAGGTTAGTCTCTTTATCTGCTCCATCAACCACGAGACACTACATAAGAGTGACCAAGTGTTTCCTTTTTACATCACATTTCTAGAGGAATTGTGGTTGCAGTCAGGGAAGGCTATTCAGAATTCATAGTATTCAGGTGTTGGCCATCAGTGAGACCCCTGTGAATTCTGGTGCTTGCAGTCCCTCACAATGCAGCTGTTAATAACTGTCTCTTTTCTACAGTCAGCATCACTTTGCAAGTTTGTAACCTCATCACTTAACTGTCACGGCCATGACTGACCTTCAATAGGGCTCTATTATTCATCATTTGCTTATTTAGACATGAGTGGTCTCTCTTGCAACAAACTATCCGTCCCCGAAAGGCTATAGAAAATTTTAGCAGAGGGGACATTGTTGCTTTCCTGCAAAACAGCTTTATCTTTATTGTTTTCAGGTGTTGGTTCCCATTAGACAATGCTGGAATCTGGTTCCTTTGTATTTCACATAAACATATTTAGGCAAGATATTTGTATTTCGTTTGAGAAATAAATGGGCATGACATGTTCTAAAACATTGACTTTACAAGATATATGTTATACGTCAAGTTATGTGTAATGCACTACATGCAGTGTTGATGCTATTGTGTTATATTGCACAGTGACACCATGCATTGGTCCATGCACTGCCTCCATACCCGTTGTGTGGAGAGCTCCTGTGTCAGCCATATCCTGGCTACGTCCTGCTTGACTTTTAACTAGCCAAGGCCAATTAGTGTGGGATGTGCTATTGTATCCCCAGATTCTTCCATTATTGCCAACAGTGGTACTTTTTGTGGTCAAATCAATGGACATTCCATCACTGAGGCTAGAGATGTTTTCACCTGTTTCCATTTACTACAGACTACAGATGAAGTAAGCAAGAATTCGTGCTGCATTTACCATAATGCATTTGGGCAAACTACATGCTGGAGTGTAAGGCAGGGTGCTCCCAACTGTTTCCTGTTTAAAAAGGCTCACTTGAGCCAATATGCTGACAAATTTTGGTTGATGCACCTGTGTGCCACTGAGTGGTACTAAGACCTGAAAGGACTTTGGCAGAATTTCCAGCAACTCCAGAAAAAAAGCCTGCTTCTCTCTACTGATAAAGGGCTAAGCCCAGAAACACGTGTCTAGAGATATACAGCACTAGCTGCACCCACTAAGGTGAAAAACTAAAGACTACAGATGAAGTAAGAACACATTTGTACTGTATTTACCATAATGCATTGGGGAAAAATGCATGCTGGAGTGTAAGGCAGTGAGCTCCCAACTGTTTCCCACATTTAATAAGTGCTAACTTTTTTTTAATAAACGTTTTATTAGCTTTTTCCGTTCAGTCATGACCCTTAGGCAACCTACAATTAAAGCGAACATTAATAAACATTGCAACATTGACCATCAATATCATTGCACAGTGTGCCTTGGAACAAACAATGAAAAATTCAATACACGAAAGCCAATTTGTCCCCGCTCTCCCCCGATCCGCAGTCATGCCCCCTCGTGTCCGCGTCCATGAGTGCCCTGCATTAATTTTTAAGAGTCCACGGGTCATCCGGAACAGGATCCAGATGTATTCCCCCATGCCTCCGCCCAACCAATCCAAATTTTATAGTGCTTTTGAGGGCATCCACTTGCTGTGTATATGGGCTTCTCCAGTCCCATGCACAAGTCCATGCCTTGAGTCCACCCTTCAATGGAGAGGGCGTGCATCGCCTTCTAGGCTTGGGCAATATCTCTTCTAGCCATCACCAACTCTAGCCACAGAAGAGCTTTTTGATATTGTGTGCCTCCCACCCCATTAGTGACATGCAGAAGAATCAGTTTGGGATCTTTTGGGATTTTCCAGCCAAAAACCTCTTCCAATTGTCTCAGAATCCTTCCCCAAAAACCGGAGAGAGCAGGGCAGTTCCAGAATGTATGGATGAGATTCCCCGGAATCTCCCGGCAGCGCAGGCAGGTGCTGGTGGTCAGAATGCCGGGCTCTGGTATGATAAGTGCGATGTAGCAGTTTGAACTGAATGTGTCCGAACTGGGACGCTATAGCTGCTTCCTTTTGTGCTTCCAAGGCCTTCCTCCAGTTGTCATCATCTAAATCCCCCAAGTCCTTCTCCGATGCACTGCACACCATCCCCATGGGGTTTAGCACATTGCTGAGAAGCATTTTGTATGTCTGCGATAGTTTGTGGTCTGTCGTCTGTGTCAGCAGAAGTTTGGCCTCTAGGAAGGAAAACTCTGGCACTCCCGAACTCGCCCAAAGAGTTGCATCAGGGCGTGGCGAATTTGTAGGTATTTAAAGAATTGCGTGCAACGTAACGCAAAGTCCCTTTGTAAATCTTGGAAGGATTTCAGTATTCCGTTCTACAATATATCTCCTAGAGTCTAAATCCCCACCAGATCCCAGCCCGCAAATCCCCGCAAGACCGCCACACCAAATGCCAGTATTCAGTCGGGAAACCATTTGGTTCAGATCCTTTCCCCAAATTTAGCAGGGCCAGGGCTTCCCCTAGCTCCTCCACTGAAATGTCAGCCTCTGAGGAGGCCCTATCATCTGCTGAGGGACTTCAGACTGGCGAATCCTGCACAAACTGATGGAGATCCAAACTTGCCCCCCCCCGGTCCGCCCGATATAGGTCCCGATAATAGTCGGCAAAGGCCTGAGCTATCGGCCCATGTCCTGTCACCTTTGAGCCATCACTCATCTGTAAATATGGTATGGCAGTCAATCCCTCCCTGGGCATGCACAACCAGTGCACGGTTTTACTAGTTTTGTCCTCTCATTGGTAAATTTGATTATGGGTGGACTTACACACCTCTCTTGCCTCCTTTATAAGTTCCTGTCTCAACAGTGTCTGCGTGTGTGTTAGATCCTGCAGGAGGCGGTCTTGAAGCGGGGAGGTCAAACAACCCTCCAAGTCCAAAATACGCCCCTCCAGGTCCCGGATCTTTTGTCTACTCTTCTCTCTGTGACCTAATGATCTGTCCCCTCAGGCAGGCCTTCTGGTCCTCCCATACCACCTCCAGCGAGACCACAGAACCCCGATTATAGGTAAAATAGTGGTGAGTGCTATGTCTACATAGGTCCCTGAATTCCCCCCTCTGGAGGTACCACTTGTTCAACCTCCATCCAGCCTGCCCACCCCATGTTATACACATCTCTATTGAGGAGTGATCTGAGAATCCTCTCACTAAGTGTCGCACCTCGGCCACACTAAGATGCTCCTGTGCGGGTATGAGAAAGTAATCCAGCCGGAAAAAGGTGTGGTGGGACCCTGAGTAGAAGCTTTAACCTCTCTCAGATTTATTTATTTATCTAGTATTTGATAGAGCGCATTTTGACCAGAGGTATCAAAGCGCTATCAGAAGAAAATGAGACCATGATACTGCGATCCGTCTTTGATTAGGCTTGAAATAGCCAGGTTTTCAGTTGTTTATAAAATAGCTGAAGGGAAGGAAAGTTCCTCATTTTCAAAGTTAAAATATTACAGAAAAAGCTCGATCCCCCCATTTCACTTTCTTGGTCCTAAAGACGTAAGCTAACTTACGATCAGCTGAACGGAGCATCCTCCCAGGTGTGTACCACTTAATGAAAGGAAGAGGCGAGGGAGGAGCTTGTAAGTAAAGGGACTAATCAACCAAGCACAATGCTTTGAAGATAATCCGCTTCCTAAGTGGTAGCCAATGAAGTTTATGTAGGCTGTCTTTGGCCAATGCATACTTATCTAGACCCAGAACCAAAAGCGCACTATGATTCTGGATCAATTGTAGCTTATTTAGCGAGGATAGATTAATATTCAAATAAAGAGCATTGCAGTAGTCAAGTCTCGATCCAATCAGGGCTAGTACTAATTTTACTCTCAAATCCTGAGGTATGAAAGGGAGGTTTTTCTTGAGCATCTCAAGAATCCAGCTGCAGGCATTGGTGATTTTATTAACCTGAGAATCAAATGTTAAGGCAGAGTCACAAAGAACACCTAGTTTTTTTTACTGTGGCTGAGGGGACCGGAAGTGTCCCCAGATGGATGTTGTACCCTCAATATGTCTGCAAAATTTAGATTACGGATAAAGGTTGCCAACTGGGTGGACCCACTTCCCCAGCCCCAGCCTGGGATCAGTCCATATGGAGGTCACATACCCTATTTAAGTCACCTCCCAGCACACATAAGGCTTCCGGCATGTCCTTATGCAGCCCTCCCAACTGAGCCAGGAATCCCATGGTGAGTGGAGGTGGGGCATAGACGCTTATAATTGATATGGGCTGACCATGAAGAGTCCGGGTAACTGCCACATACCTACCTATGTCTTCTGTCCAGGTGGGTGTGACTAGCAGTAGAGTACGTTTTCTAATCAGTAGTGCTGTGCCCCTGGAACCCCTGTGAAACCCTGCATGGTAAGCCTGCAAGTATCTCCTTGGGACCAAAAGAGAACAATGATTGCCCATTAAATGCGTTTCTTAGAAAAGTACAATGTCTGCCTCAGTTTTCAAGACGGAGCGGAGGACCACTCCTATTTTGAATTTGTCCAGCATTCCATTCACATTCCAAGACAGTATTTTGTGTGTGTCGCCCCTGATGGGAGTTATCTCAGTGCTGTCCATCACACTGGTGTCTATCATATAGAGACAATTCTGAGCTCCATGCACGCTGTCCTGTAGTGTGTTCTGTACTGTTATTTTGCCTGCTGCTTATGAACTTGTAAAAGCAAAACCAACACTCCCCACTCTGTTCCCCTCCCCCTGTCCTAACACCCTCCCCATACTTCCCAAACTAGAAGTACCTGTTGTGTTGTGTCAAGGGACCTAGCCAACTGGGCTAAACTGTGACCTATAGCACTCCCTACACCAATGTTACCCTTCCCTCACAAAACTGAACCCCCCCAACAGGAAAATTAGCCATCTGCGATTTGTCCCCCACCTACCCCCTTCATCACCAAGACTGCGTGAAATGATCAGTCATTCTGCTGTGCAGTCGGCAGCGACTTTTGCGTCAGATTCAGTTTGTCGGTCGAGGACCCCGGACTTGCCGGAGATGTAGCCATATCCTTCTTTTCTCTGACCACCCATGCTCCAGCGGATGAGGGGGGCCCCTTCTTCCCTGACCGATGTCTCAGTGCTGTGCAGCATTCCTTCCCCGGTGCCATAGGGCCTTCATCTTGGGTAGTAGTCTGTAAAAGTAGCATCTTGTTTGGTCGTTCTTTGATCCAGTGCCGGACTGCTTTCAGTCTATCAAAGAAAAGAGTTTTATCCAACTAAATGATTTTGAGTCAAGCTGGAAAAAGAATCATGTATTTAAGCCCCATTGCTCGTAACTTTGCCTTAGCCTCTAGTAAGGAGCGGCGCTGCCGGTGCACTTTTAGAGTGTAGTCCAGAAAAATTATTACCGTACTAGACTGGCAAGTCAGGGACTCCACTCATCTCGCTGCCCTGTGGACCGCATCTCTGTCAGCGTAGTTAAGTAACCGTACTATGAGCGGCCTTGGCGGGGCATCCACTGGAGATCTAGCCATCAGTGCCCTATGTGCATGCTCTACTATGAAACATATTGAGGCTTCATCTTTGGAGACCCAGCTCATCAGCCAATCCCATATGAACTTAGTGGGTATGGCACCTTCCGTACCCTCAGGGATTCCC
Source organism: Pleurodeles waltl (assembly GCF_031143425.1). Taxonomy (NCBI): domain Eukaryota; kingdom Metazoa; phylum Chordata; class Amphibia; order Caudata; family Salamandridae; genus Pleurodeles; species Pleurodeles waltl. The sequence goes on along the minus strand of NC_090444.1, from coordinate 271,669,096 downwards.
TCCACTCGCAGGTTATTCCTTCTCGACCTGCCTTCTGCATCTTCTGTCTTCACCTCTAGTTGGTTTACCAAATTCTGAAGGTGTGCCAGTCATTCCCCCTGGGATATGACTATATCTTCTGTCTCCGATAGGCGTCCATCTATCTTTGTTACCCTGTGTGTGGTGTTTTGGAGATCCTGTCTAATGAGGGCAAGATCTACCTTCACTTCCCCAATTTTTCCTTCCATAGTGACCTTCAAGTCCCCAATGGCCTGCAGGATGGTCGCCGTCTGGGCAGCGCAGGGGCTCCTCCTGCCGCTCCTGCTTCATTCCCTGGAACATTTTGCTTGGCGTATTTGTCAATTTTTTGTTGCTAATGTGGTGCCGGTGTGCCCGTTGTCTTGTCTTGTACCATTGTGATGGCACATGAGATGCCGCGTCCATGCTAGGTCTCCTCCCCTCTCCACTCTCAGTTCCTGGCCCCAGGACCTGTAATCGCTGAAGACAAGAAGGGAGAGCTTCAGCAATTTCCAAAGTATCAGCTCAGCTCCTTGGCATGGGGCACCACCGCCCCAGGTGATCCCTCCAAACGATCACCAGGCCTCGGCCAGCCTTCTCCTCACGCTACCGCTCCTTATCCGGGCCCCCAAGGCATTCTGCTCACCTCTTCACTGGGGACACCCCAGGCCTCCTCATCATCTCCCTCTGCGCTCTCAGTTGGGTCACTCTCGTCGCCACCCCCGGCGCCCCCGGCGCGCTGCCTCAATCCAGCACACAGGCCCTCTTCCGGGCCTGTACACCTGCGACCGTCTTTAATGCCCCCAGGACCCTGCTGTTCCTTGTAGCCCCCAGGTGCTTCCCCTCTCCGGCGACTCTCTGTCTGTCGCCACCCAGGCCCACAGCCCTCATACACCACAGTCTAGCCCACGAGCACCACTGCCCAGCAGGCCTCACTGCCGCATCTCCAACTCCAGTCATTCGCGAGTCTGGGAGAGCGATCCCCGCACCACGGTCAAGTCAGCCAGTTCATGGGGTGTGATTTTTATTGCATTTTGAACTGATATTCAAGGGGATCGTATGGGATGGGGGTATGGGGTCGTAGAGCCGCACTAAGCTGCGGCCATCTTGGTTTGGCATCAGGCCACGCCCCCTAAGTGCTAACGTTTGATTAGGAACAGGTGATCATTTCATGTTTGATGCCTGAGAAATTGTAATAAAAAATCCTCTTCAACTGTAAAGCTGGATTTTAAGTGACAATTTTGAAAAAAACTCTTTTAGAAATTTTTCATGCCCTAACTAGTTAGCGCCTGCAGCCTGTTACTATGCCACATAACATGGAATAGTTGGCAGTTGGACTTTTTTATTTAATCCTCCCAGACAGCCCCACAAGCGAGAGATTAAATATGACTGGATAGGCCATCACCTGACAGGATGGGGCGAGGAACTGAGCACAGCCCCACTTGCAACTGAATAGACTGTGCTCTGCCTTTACAATAGGAACCTAGCACCTCTGCATTGTTCATGCAGCCATCTTGGAGCCAGGGCAGGGGAAGAAGGAAACTTGAAGCGCTTCAAAGGGAATTGTGTAGAGAGTTCTCCTAATTCAAGGAAGGAACCAGGTATAAAAATAGGATCATCAGACCCACTCTTCAGTTCACTTTCTGGACCTGCAAAAAACTCTCAGATTACTGTCTGCTGCTACATACTCCACAAGACTGCTTTGCTGCATTTGGAAGGAAGAATTTCTTTGCTGCCTGGGGCCTGCCCCGAACCCTCCAAAGCCTGCCCTGCTGTTTGAGCCCTGTTTCTGCTGTTCAACCCTAGGCTTCCAGGGTAACTCCAACGGCTAATTTGGTGGCATCTTGTTCAGAGCCGCAGGGACAGAAAAGGCTCCAACCATCTTGAACCCGCACCTGGACCCAGCCTTAATGAGTTCTAACCCCCAAAGTGGTGCCCCTCCAGTCCTGTACCCTTGGTGGTGGCACCAAATGTGCCCGATAGCCAAAATCCAAAATGTGGGACTTAAAACATTTTTGGCTGAAAACTGCTATGAAAACCAAGATAAAACTGGGATAGGGCTGCTTGTCTATCCACCTAAGGTGCATCACTGGTAGACCTGACTTTGTGGCAGCTCCCACTACATTCTCCTCCACAGCAGTAAATCGTGTTCAGTTGGCCTTGGGCAAAAAGCTTATGCAGCCTCCTGGTACTCTCCCTGGCTGGCTACCGACTCCAGCCTCATCCCACTGTAGATTTTCGACTTCCAAAAAAGTGACCAAGTCCAAACAAAGAAATCTTCACCACAGCTTTGCCTAGTTCCTCCCCGATGATAGTGCTCTCCCACCTTTAAAACGGCCTGCAGCTTAGCCCTGCTCAAATTTTCCTTCATAGAATATTGTTCCTCAAACGTTTTTCTAAGTCCGAAGGTAAGACCAATCTACTCTTTGTATCCGACCCGCAGTAATTCGTAGTCAGCCACATTTTTCAACTGTGTCTCAGTCTTGCATGACTAGATGTCCGTAGTTGGTGCTTTTATCTTTTATGCACAAGTTTTTAACATAAACTATTAACATTTTTAACTCAGGTTCTATTGATTGGACTTTTGTTGTTTTGTAGTTAAATGATGTATTCAAATTTACTCTATTTTTTCTAAATTGGTATGAGATTTTTCCTGTGTTGTGTTTTCATTTTATCACTGTTTGAGTGCTGCATAAATACTTTACACATTGCCTCTAACTTAAGCCTGACTGTTTTGTGCCAAGCTACCAGAGAGTTAAGGACAGATTAATTTAGAGAGTTTTGTGGTTCATTCTGATAGAGATTATGGTTATTGCATGAGCAGGGTTAACATCCCACTGAGCCAACAATCCAATTTCTATTGGGGGTTATGAAGCCAAAAGGGTGTGTGGTCAGCATACTTTAGAGAAGATCCTCTAGTTGCCTCCTCCAGCTTAGCCCCTCCTTCAGCACATCCCTTCAATTCACTCAGCAAAATGCTTAACTACCAAGATGAAGAAGAGAGGGTAAAGAGGACACCCCTATTTTGTTCCCCCTTCAATCGGGAAATGGTATGAAAGTTGCCTGTTCACTTTGACTTGTGCCCATTGAGCTGATTATGCAGTCCTGATAGGTCAGGAATTGGGGAACAAAGTTAATCTTTTGAAGACTTGAAACAACATTTCTACACAATAGAATCAAAGGCCTTTTGAAAGCCTAGCAGAAAGGGGGCTATTAGGAATTGTTGTTTGTCCAGGATCAGGTGGAGCCTCTTGAGACAATGCCTTGTGCTGCATCCTGGCATAAACATGTTTTCATCTTTATGTACCAAGATGGTTATGGCCTTCACCAATTGAATGGCCAATATTTTCACAAGGATTTTAGTTTCCATGTTAATAAGTGGAATTGGATGATATGACATACATTAATGTGGGAGCTTATCCTGTTTAGTGATGACCATAATTTTGGCCCCACACAGGTCTCACAGAAAGTGGCAGCGCCGAGCTGCCTCTTTACTTAAGGAGAGTAGGTAAGGAGCTGGCACGAAATGGAATGTTTTGCTGGGAAACAATTGGGCCTCAGTATTTTACCGAGCTGTTGCCATGATGTTGCTTTCCTGATTTCCTAAATCATTATGGGCAAGTCTAAATTGTTTCGGTCTCTGTGTAGCAACCATTTAAGTAGAAGTTCTTAAATTATTGTTTTGTTTATTTCTGATTATTTGTACCAAGCATGGTGTGCACTTAGTGTAAAATGTAAGACTTATAGTAAGACACAAATGTTTCAGCTAAACCCTTGACATCAGCGATCATCCTTTCCACATCGTCGGAAAATTGCAAGATCACTCCCAAAGGCACTTCACCTCTGGTTTATTAGCTTCCCAGACTTATTCCTAGAATCATAAATCCACTTTATGCTGCCATCCACAGGTGCCTAGCTATATCCAGTACCATGTCCCACAGCTGGACTTTATCTAGCTACCGGAAAAGGGCATTGGGCTCAACTTCACTGTTTGGCATTCAATCTCCACTGATTTTGCTTCAAGGGCCAGTGCACCAGCCTTTCTCTTCCTTTTGTGTGATTGTGCATAGGCCATTTCCTTCCCTATGATTATCACCTTGAAGGCATCCCACAAGTTGCCAATGGATTAAACTGAGTTTTTAATAATTTCAAAGTATTCTTATCCCACCTAAGAGGGGCATTGTGGTCTCCATAAAGGAGCTACCAGGAAAAACCACCAATTGCTTCTTGGTCATGATCTGATACCACGGAGCTCCAGGATCTGTGGCAAGTGGTCTGAAATGTGTCACAGGGGGATGGATATTATCACTACATCCAGAATATCTGTGATCTGCAAAGAAATCGTCAATTTAGTAAAATTAATCATGTGCCAGTGAACAGAAGTTGAATACCCTCTCTTCCTTTTACCAAATACAACAGACTTTCCCTAGACCCAGGGATCCCACCCAATCATGGAGGCCAGTGGAGTGTTGAGGTGGGGAGGATCCAGTCTGCTAAGCACTCTGTTACGTATCCTTTATGGTGTTGAAGTCCCCACTTGAAGTCCCACAGACTACAAGTTTCCTAGTTTTGGCTAGTGATTGTAAAGTGGTGTCAAGAAGTGATGGGAGAGCATATATGCTCAGTAGCGGACATCATTGTTCGTGCAGCAGCTTGTCGCCAAGACATAATGTCCCTGGAAGGTGGGGGGGGGGGCTTCTCTGGAATAATCTCTGAAAATAGGAAATAATTAATGGATCAGTATCACCACTCCCCGGGAACCAGATGTGAACACTGCATGATAAACCCTGTTGTATCCATACTGGTTAAGGTACTTACATTAAGTGCCCAGGAGATAGGTCTTTTGCAAAAAGTGCAGGAATTTCCTTACAGAGCCCCTTTTAATCTTGTTGTTGAACCCATTGACATTCTAGGATAGAATTTTGTAGTAATTGGGGTGGCATCTCTACATGAGGTGTTTTTATGCCACTGTGAATGTGTCAGTGCTGTCTGCCATTAACTAGTACAGAACCAAATGTAAAACAAAAACGTGAAACTAGCCCCAACTCCTCCCACCACATGCTTCTACCCAAGAAGCATCTGTCACCCATAGTCAAACTTATTACATAAACCCTGCTATAACACTAAGTACGTCAACCAGTGATTGGATCTTATAGGGTCTAGATGTAACAAGGGAGGGCTATTTTGAGTAGGTTCCCACAAATTAGGTTGTATCCTGTGGAATCCATGATGGTGGAATTTCTGGAGTCACTGATAGTCTTTACTATTTTGGTAGTGAAGATATCATAGGCATCACAGCCATGTACATTGACTCAGTACTTTTCTCATCAGTCACTTCTAAGCCTTCAAGCTCACAGAGGCCATTTCATATGTTTCCATCCAGTTTGCGATTTAAATCGGATTTTTCTGCTATGTCTTCTTCAAGATCAGATGTGGGTGGAGGTGATGTTCAGGATCCAAACAGTTCAATTCCTTTGTGTTTATTCCACCTTTGCCACAACGGGCCCCCATCTGCTGGATTTACGTGGCACCTGGTTCCGGAAACCGAGGAAGAGTGATTGAGCTGGGCCTGGTTGCATGCAAGTGTTTATCTCTCCTGCAGTCAGTCCCAGCTACTATCTGGAGTGTCAAGGAAGTGTGTTTTCGCCTTGATAAAATAATTTCCATGTTATCCCTAAAGATATCACAGTTGCAAGTCAGTAACTTTTTTGTCCCTGATTTTCAGAGGAGCTCAGCTTTTAGTCAGCACCTCTACCTTGAATGCTATACTATATACTACAGTGAACTATGTATTGCTTTGATTAACAGTCGCTGTATCATTCAGATTCACCAGTATTTCTTTTAACATGATCCTGTCTATAAGAAGCCATAATGACCACCCTTTTAATTACTGTATTGTGGATGTATGTGTTGAACATTTGCAGGCATATGTGGGCCAAGCTGGGGTGGCGTGGCTTGACACCAAATGGAGTAGACTGAGAATTGCGGCGCTCCCAGCCGAACTCCACTATAAGAGCCCATCCTGTCAATATAATGCCTGCATCGATCTGAGACATGACTAAACCGTACCCCTCTGCACCAAGGATACCTCCAGGGTGTGCAAATTGTATCCCCCATGGCCGGGGCCATGCCTGATCAACCCACGAGCGAAGAGGCCCACAGTCTCAAGATGGCAGACCGGGTCTCCTAACGGGCGAGACAACTGAAAGATGCCACACATTCTACAGGATCTGCGGCTGCAGAGTTATTGGGGCCCCCGGCACATTGCAACACAGTTGATAACCATCCAGACTGGGGCCCAGAGAACTACGTAACACCCTGCGTTCGACAGGAGCAGCTGAGGACCAGGAGCGGCGGCCCAATCTGGTGGTGAGACCATAATCACCCATGTCTCCCTGGCACTGTTCAGGTGTAAACTTGGCCTCCTGTTGACATCCTGCCCTGGCCCCCCTGGAATCCCTCTCTGTACTTCAGAGCCCTGCCCAGCTATGGCCCTCCTGCCTAGGATTGAACACCTACCATATTGGGGTGGGGCGGCCTGCAGGATCCTGAAGCTGCAGGGGGCCAGGCCGTTGCCGTGCCTTCTTACTGGGACTGACTGCTGGGTGCTGCTGCCTCAACTTCCTTGATAGGGCCACCTGAGGAGCAGGGAGAAGCGCTATGGTCCCTGTGACCTGGCACTACTGGAGACATCCTAAGCGTTGACTGTGGCCTATGGCCCACGCCTCCACAAACCGCCTGTAAGATGCTTATGGTGAGGGACCCTATTAACCCAGACAACTTTATCAGTCCTGGGCCTTATTTGTGCTGTGCGAGATCTGGCCAGCTCAGGGCTTCTCTGGGGGCTGCTCCCTCTGGAGTGGCCCCTCACAAGCTGACCAGCAGGCAGTTTTCTTTGGGGAACTCTAAATGACTCTTTAGTCCAAACTACTTGTTCTTGCACGCCTATACTCTGGCTTTACCAACAACTGCCCTCTAGCTCCTGGTGTGCTGTGCTCACCTGTCTACCAAACACCCCTTGAGGCCTCTGGCACTAGACAACAGACCTGCAAAGAGCTGTTGTTCACTCTACTAACCCCCACCCACCACTACCTTATCTGGTATACTCTGGATGTCATTCTGTATTGGGGGATATCATAACTGGAGACCCCCCCCCAAGCCACTGGCTCTCTCCTACTCTCTAATATTTGGAGATCCCTAGGCCAGTGGCTCTCTCCTCCTCCCACTGACTTCTGAAGCTGCTGTGGAGCAGGCTCACTTGCATAAGATTGCTAGTCCTACTCTCACACTCTTCGACTCGAATACACAGGGCCCTGGCCCCTGCCATCCGCATGTTGCGGACCCCAGCTCTTCCAGGATGCAGCCCCCCCTACCATGGGGGCTTTGGTCCCTGGATCTATGCAAACGTTGGCTTCCCATTTTGAGCCCCCCCTTACCACTGTCCTGCAAGCCATAGCAGCCTCCAGGGAGGCCTTGGAACTTAAGATAGACACTGTGGCAACAGATATTGGGCTCCTCAGGGGCGATCGTTGCTGCTTAACTGAGAGGGTTACAACTACAGAGCGTACACTTGAAGAGACCACTCCTGAAATCATCTTGCTGCAGGAATGACTAGCACAAGTAGAAGACAAAGTGATCATCCTCGAAAGCAGAGCTGAAAACTCTGAAAACAGGGCCAGATGGAACAATATTCACATTGTCTGCCTTCCAGAATACATAGAGGGCACACCAGAGAACATGGTTAACTTCTTTGAGTGGTGGCTTTGAGATGTTTGAGGCCCACGAGGGGCTTTCTCTACACTGCAGTTGAGCGGGCCCACTAGGCCCCTGCTTGCCCACCACTACCGGGTTCTGCCCACAGACCAGTAGTGGCTGAACTATTACATTACCGGGGTAGGGATCATATCCTCAGTCATCTGGAGGGCCAAGACCTGACCATGGTGAGTCTTTATGCTCTCAACAATAATCAGGGGAGCTTCCTTGCTGACCTAAACAGAGTCCTTGCCTACTATCCTGCACACAACATTCTAATAGAGGAAGGCTACAACTGTATATCTGATCCGGTCCGTGAAAGATCCTATCCTCCCCTTTGGGACTCCCCAGTCTACCGCCTGTCATAGGACTTCATGGTTTGGCAGCAGCAATGGGAAACGATAGACTCTGGAGGGGCCTAAACCCTGAGACTAGAGATTACTCCTTTTACTTCAGTGCTCACAACTTACATGTATGCCTTAACACCTTTTGTATTCCCCAGAGGTCCACAGAGCAGTAAGAAACATAGAACATCTCTGGAGGATGATCTCCAATAATAACCCAGTGCTGTTCTCCCTGTCCTGGCAAAGATACCACCCTCTGATTCCTGACTGGTGCCTCTGCATAGAAATGTTTGAAGACCCCACCTTCTTGCATACCACAGGGGAAGAGACACACACCTAATTTACTGTCAATGTGGACACTGCATCCTCACTCCTTGTTGTATGGGATGCATTCAAGGCCTTCATCAGAGGTCAATGCATTGCTGGAGTGGTGGGAGTCGGCTGCACCCTCCTGGATGAAAAAGACTCACACAAAAGAGTTCTGCATGACTTAGAACTAGCTTGGCCCGGGAACCCAGACACAAAACAACAACTTCTAAATGCTAAAGAACAGCTAGTAATTTACACTGAAAAACTCTGATGCTTTGACCACCGTGAGTACATGTTACGCGCCCATGTAGAACACGACAAGTCAAGTTCCCTCCTGGCATGGCTGGCCAACCCCACCCAGAAGGATTTGTTGATTCTAGACATACAATTTGAATTGGGTGAACACCCAGAAGGCTATTAACGGTAGGTTCTCTAGATAATACAAATTGTTATATCCCCCCCATTGCAGCAGCCCCCTCAACAAATGCTAGACTTTATTGGCTCTGGCACACTTTCAACCCTCATGCAAACTGAGAGGGAGGCATTGGGGGGAGCTGTCAGAATACAAAAGATGAGGGTCGCCATCAAAACCATGGCCAGAGCCAAAGTCTCCAGCACAGATGGCCTTCCTTCAGAGTTTTACGTGGCCTATGCCACAAGTTTGCTCTACATTTGGTCACGCTATATCTGGCAGGCTGGGAACTTGGCCATCTTCCACCCGCTACCAATGAGGCCTTGATCGTTCCACTGGTAAAACAGGGCCTCTCCCTCAAAACATCCAGGCATATCACCGTCTATCCATGTAAAACGTGGATTATAAAATTTTGAGCCTTATCCTTGAGGCCCATCTAGTCTTGATCATGACCAGGCTCATACCTGCAGACCAGAGTGGATTTACACCAAGCTGCAACACAGCCATTAGTATCTGCCCACTTCTCTCTATCTTTGAAACTGTAACCCCGGAAACAGCAGAGGCAATGGCCATAGCCATCGACATTGATAAAGCCTTTGATAGTCTCCATTGGGATTTTCTGCACCAGTCGATGCTGTATATGGCCATTGGACTGAATTTCATGCAGTGGAGGAAGCTATTGTATACATCACATACCACCTGAGTCTGCACCAGCCGATCCCTTTCTGACTTGTACACTATTGGTCAGGGCACCAGACAGGGATGCGCACTTTCCCGCTGCTGTTTGCTATTGCTGTTGAGCTGTTTGCCAGCATAGCGCGGATAGGCATTGCCTTCCCGGGCACAGTTATTAGGGAGCTCAATCCACTACACAGCCCTTTAGGCTGACAACATGATTCTCTTCCTACATCAAGTTGCCAGCGACCTGCCTTGGGCCATTACATTGCTGGAACACTTTGGGGTACTGTCTGGCCTTCGCATCAACTGGCAAAATTCCCACCTCCTCCCAGTATGTCGGGAAACACCTCAACCCACAGATACCAAGGCTCTCTTATGGGCCAAAAAATTTCAGAAATATCTAGGGGTCAAGATATTTCACAACCCATTAGACCTACTGGAGGGCAACAGTGGTGCTGCATCAGAAGTTCTGGATGTCCCTACCTCTCTCTGTAGCTGGCAGAATTGCAGTGGCCAAAATGGTAGCATTCCCATGTTTGTTATATTTCTTTTCAACACTACACCTAGTATCACCCCTCCGGAATTACACTCACTGCTAACAGAGCTCATATGATGTGCGGGAAGGTGCAGGGTAGCGCTACCTAAACTACAGCGCCCGACAATGGACGTAGGGCTAGCGGCACCAGATTACGAATTATACTATCTTCTCGTGCAACTCCAGTGGTTCAATCAATCCTGAGTGAACCCTGGAAGAGACCCAGATGACACTCTTTCAAGTCTGGAGACACTATTCTGCCTCCTCTTGCATCCCGGGCACTCAGTCCAGGGAGCAATATGGCTGTAGTGGCTGTCCGTCATTGCTGGTGACGCTCCCTTCATCACAACCGTTCAAACAGACTATGGGGGTCATTACGACCCTGGCGTCCGTACCGCCAACAGGCTGGCGGTACGGAGACCCGTATTAGGACAGCGGCGCTAGCGCCGCGGTCGCACCGCCAGGGCCGGCGGTTTCCTGCCGTTTTAGCCCCGGCGGTGATAATCCGCCAGTCTGTTTCTGGCGGTTTGCACCGCCAGGAAGAGGCTGGAGGTAAGGGGAGTCCTGGGGCCCCTGGGGGGCCCGTGCAGCTTTTCACTGTCTGTATAGCAGACAGTGAAAAGCGCGACGGGTGCTACTGCACCCGTCTCACGGCCTCAACACCGCCGGCTCCATTAGGAGCCGGCTCCTATGTTGCGGCCGCATCCCTGCTGGGCCAGCGGGCATAAACTAGGTTTGCGCCCGCCGGCCCAGCGGGGATGTTGTAATGGGGTCCGCGGGAGTGCGCCCGCACGGCGGTTACCGCTTGGCGGGTGGCAGTAGCCGCCCGCCAAGCTTGTAATGACCCCCTATATGCGCCGACATCCCCTTGGAGACCATTCTGCAGTTGGGCCGGGGAGTGGCATTGATAGGGCTGACAGAAGCGCAGGTAGGAGACCTGTACTGTGATGGGGAACTACTGATCGTTGGCGAATTTGCCAGTTCCTTTGATCTTCTAGGCAGACAATTTTTCCTACATAGGGCAGTGACAGCCACTGTGCGAACTCACTGGCGGACTGAGGCTGCTGAGCCTCCCGTCCACCGGTGCTGCCAGCTGTTGTGCACAGCAACAGCTGCACTAAGGCGGTCTCCATCCTCTACCATGTTTTGCGGCTAGATGCATGCACACCATTGTGGGAGCTCCGGGACAGGTTGGAGGAAGGACTTTGTCCTGCCGATCTCTGATGCAGACTGGGTATCTATACTTGCTAAGCCTTACACAGTCTCTAAGAATGCCCACTTCAAACTGATTAGCTTTTATTTCTTGCATAGGGCATTCCTTACCCCTGGTAAGATAATGTGCATTTTCCATGCTGCCTTGGAAGCCTGCTCCACATGCGGAACACGGAAGGCTAAACTGCTCCATATGGTTTGGTCCTGCCTTGACCCCATTTTGGACTGAAGTGGTCGAATTAATTAACAAAATCATCGAACGGTCTATCCCATGAACCCCATTGGCATGTCTGCTTAGGGGATTCCCATGCCCACACAATCACAAAACAACAACTAGATTTGTGGATCTATCTCTGGTGCTGGCAAAGCGTAAGATCACTTTGCTTTGGGAGGCACCCAGGGGGCCGAAATTGACTAGGTGGAGCTCCTAGAGTTGGCAGGCTACGAAGAAGCAGTGTTGTTCCAGGGGGCTCGGAGTGGGAGGGGATCACTGGATAAAGCCAAAGCATGGGACCACCTGGTCGATTGCCTGAATGAACCTGACTCGGATACCCCCTTGCCCTATCCTGCCTGGCAGCGCAACAACAGAGTAGGCTACTTTCCTGCAATGTTGCCAAAAAACTCTTCGTAGAACAGCCGTGAGACCTTAACATGGCCAGTAACACAGGATATCACAGCCGAGGTTACTGGGATCACCCGAATGCGTGTGGGGGTTCGGCACAGGCAGGGGGCACGGAAGAAGGGGGACGTGCTTGTGTAGAATGGAGAGCCCAGAAATCAATTCTATGCTGCAATACATTTGAAGTCATGTTATTCCCATATATATGTGATTCACTATGATTAGATTCTGCAGTGTGTGACTACTGCATATATAGTATTGCTTACCCATCACAGGTTGAATGTACCGTTTAAAAAATGCAATAAAAATTGTTTAAAAAAATGTGAGCAAAGCTAAAGAAACAGAATATGGACACACTTCTTAAATGGATCAGTTTAAAAATACAATCTTCAGTCGAAACTAAATCTCATGCAAACAGCACAAGTAATGCGAAAATATGTGTTTGAAGCAGGAGGTTTAAATGTCATACTGCTTGGCAATGGCGCCTCTCATTTACTCTAAGCCAGTCACAGCCTTCTGTAGCAATATGCACGTCAGTGTGGTTTCAGAAAAAAAGCTCTCTCTATCAAGTTTAACAACTTTCTGGTGTAACTTCTGAGAGCGCTAATTGCTTATTCATGTGGAAGTGAGTCCGCCCAGCTCATTTTGCCTGCTTTGCTACTCTTTGTTGGTTTGTGAGGCTGTTCTAGTAGCTGCAAATGGCTTCTCAAGTGACATTTGCTGACATTCAGTGAAGTATATTTATCAGCATTGTTCGGTTCACCTCTATACAGACATTCCATTTTATTATGTTCCTCCTAGCAACATTTTTTACCACATCCACTCTCTCAAAATGATAAATGGCAAGGTGGCATATTTCCCTAGCTGGACTAAAATGTCAGTGTGGAAAATATTTAATGGACTAAGTGTAGCTTTTCAGGTTGTGACTTGTCAGGCACTAAGAAAATCTCGAGTTTCTCTGTAATCCACAACACTTTTCAGCCACACAACGGCTGGCAGAAGCTAATTATAAGGTATACCAATCAGAGGTGGACAGACAGAAACAAGGCAGAAAACATCAGCTCCCGGGCGGCGGTTCCCCTTTTCTTAGCTTTTATTTCTTTTTTGTTTGAATTTTGTGTGGGTTTTTTTTTTTTGCAGCTTCGTCCTTTTCTCCTGATGTTAACTGTAGCAAATGCAGCAGTCGTGTTTATTAAATATCACCAGTATATAAATTGTTCATAAAAATCACAGTGCTTTTCAAGTTAATGTTTCGGTGTCTATAAAAATGTAAGTCGTCTTCATTAGACAATCAAACAATTTACAGACGCAGAAGAATTTACCTAGAAATCACCACACACGCGTACACATTTACAATGTCATTCAACATTTTGAAATGGGAATCGCGCATATATATGTCCTGTTGTGTGGGGAAAACATATTCCGATAGTGAAGACTGGTGGAGTCTCGTGTGCAGTTGTGTTAAGAGCCTTAATCTCCGAACCACACCAATCACGTTTCCTTAATATTAACAATTCGAGAAAAAGGCAGACAGTGTGGAAAAGCAGCACTCTAATTTTTCGAGAAATGGATTTATTCCCATAGAGACAGTTTTTATGAAAATGCTCCGAAAAATATGCACGCCTATGAAAACAAAGTGGTCCAATAAAACATGGTATTTGAGGCAAGAGGCACACACCTATTCCTACTGTGTGAAGGACAAATCCAATGTAATTATCATAGTAAAACGAAACTATAGAAAAGGAAACAACATCACTGCAGACTGCCTCATGAAGTCCACGTTACTACCATTTTACAGAAGGAAACAACTAGGTCCACAATCAAAATGCCACTTCAATTAACCTTTCCCTACACAGATTTAACACCTTGACTCTGGTTTGGTGTATTAATTCGAAACATGGAAATACATAATGTCACAGGCATTATATACACACTTGCAGAAAGTAAATAATGCATAGGGGCTTGAAATGTGGGTGTGGATGGTGCTGCAACACCCCAAAATAACCATGCTGGAACTCCAAAGATGAATGAGCATTAAGTTTAAATTAAATTTCTATCTTGTCATATTTACTGTGCTTTCAAAGACAGAGGTCAAAGGTCAGGCTAGTCTTCTGATAAATTGCTGCTTATTGTTTTAACATGGAAAATGGTGTTTACTTTTCTTTCTCTTATTGCGAAGTGTGAGGATTGTGTAAAGTGAACTATGTGACAATCATGCTGGTGTGAAAGGAAAGGCTGTAGGATGTCCTTTTCTTCTGATAACACCAGAATTTGCATACCTAGAAATCAACTGTACAAACATTTAAAAATACAGGTAGGAAAGCACAAATGAAGCTTTTTTTTCTAATTCTGTAGTGTGATGAAAACAAAATTTTAATATGATCAGAAAAATCAAGACACTTGGTGAATCACAAATGACAAATATTTGCTGGAACCCAATGTCCACACATTATTATTTGTGAGCTATATAGTTTTCTCAAGAAAACTGTATGTCTGTGCCAATTTCGTGGTCATCTCATTGGAAAATATTCTACTGTAAATGATAACGTGGATCCACACCGTGCTTTAGTGATATATTTGTAAGAGTCTGCTCCAAAATACAGTACCAGCTACATGTTGCACCCTTACCACTCTCTTGCTGAATGAGCATGGCTAATTTGCCACTCTTGTTCTCTGTGTGATGCATGTATTTTTTTAGAATCCCTAAGAGTTTGGTGATTTCACATTGATGGCAGCACTCCTAGAATGAACATTGTTCCACCAGCACTGGGGTAATATGTAATTTTTTCACTGGGGAGGGACAGGAATGTCAGCCACTCTTGAGGCTCTTGAGAGACATGGCCTCTTTCTAAAGCCAACTTTAGTGATAGAGAGTGTGTCTCTTCCAGCGGGTCAGCATCTTAACACTGTTCAGGATAAATGTCAGGTCACTGCATTTGATATCTAGAGGCAGGCTCTCGAACCTGTTCTGCAAGGCTGTCATGCTTTCTTCAGTGGTGAATATTCTCTGACAGTGCGGTGCAACATTTTCCTAAGACACAACCATTTATGATATACTTTAAGAAAAATACTTTGATTCACCATACGATACCTAAACAGGATGGACACCACCAAGTTAGTTGCCTGAGAATGTTCGGATTTATTCTCGTTAATCTTTATTCCCCCTGAGTCCATCTTCTTTGATTTCAGTGTTTATTTAATGAGTACCAGAGGGACGTCTCTCTGTTCGAAGACAGTGTTCTAACTTCTAAACTATTTATTGAAAATTATTGATCAGGAAACTGGCTAGTAGCCCCTTCGCAGGTTTCTTTCGTACTTTACCCGCAAGGGTAAGTCTGAGGGCAGAAATATACTAGTGATTATATGTTTCTGAACCAATCCCTTCATGTTTTCACCGGGGGATTCTTACAGAGATGTTGGCTACTTTTAACACCCAAAATTGCTTCATAAAAATTAAAACTTATAAATGGGCGTTACTGGACCGATCAAAATTTCTGGCTCTTTCACGATGAAGATAAGGTGTACAGAGTTCATTTGGTGCACTATCGCATCTTCAAAGGAGAACCAGTTGTTCTGGTAATAAACCCAAGGTTCAAAGTCTTGTTTGTTCGAGTAAGTCCGAAATTTCTGCTTTATCATTTAATATAGAATTACTTTCTTCTGATTTATGGATAGTGGCATGATAGAGTACCTGGGCCTCGGCTGGATTCCAGCACTGGTTAGGACTGTGAAGTAACACACATCGAGAAAAGGTAAAGATTTTTGAATTATCTGAGTCGAGGCTAAAGGACACACACTCAGGATTCAGTGTATGGGTCTGTACTCAAAGGCCCGACACCGGGACTTGAATTTCTTATAGTCAGGGCCACTGGAACTATGCGATTGTGTGGCAGCGGTCATTTTTGTTTGCCACATTATCCATCATCTGCTGCATAATCTGCAGGTTTTAACAAAATTGACTCAAAATGCAATGACATATCTCTGCACAGTGGAGGGCGCTTAGCAAAGTTGGACTGCACAACTTTCTGTTGCTTATTGCTATATTTGGATGCTAAACTGGTACTAACGAAGTGCAACCAATCTACAGAGAGTGTTACCAAGTTTAAAAATTATGAAATAATGAAGTAATACCATTACAAAATGTACGGTATTGTGCCACACAATTTTGCCTTTCTTGCTGTTTAATTTACTCAACCCTGCCGCATAATTTGGCCCTATCCTGCTGCATAATTCCATTGGACCTGCTTTTCATTATTCTTATTTGATATGCTTCATTAAGGAACCACACCTCAGGCTGATTGTAACAGATTCATGTATGATTGTCTGAAATTATGTGTTCTTTTCTGAATTAGTGCAGAGCAGTATAGTAGACCCTTCTGATAAACAACACATAGGTGTTTTAATAAAAGATTATGAGACGTGAGTATGGGTGCAACTCTAGCTCTTGGTTCACCCTTCATCCCTCTCCTTTTTGAAATTCCTGCTCCTCTCCCTTCCCGGGTCATGATTACGTCTCCTTCCCACAAATCTAATCTACTCTCTTCACTTCATTTCAGATCCCTACTGTTGGAACTGTACCCTTTCTGCAGGGTTACCCCAGATTTTTACCTGCTGTTGCAGAACCCACTTTATGTAGGCCATAGGACTCTGTACACTTTAGCTACCTTAGCCAGTGGTAGAGTGCTTGTGCTCTCTTCTCTAAACATGTTAAATTGGAATACACCAGATTGGCATGTTTAATTTGCTTGCAAGTCCCTTCTATATGGTACTACATGTAACCAGGACCTGTAAACTAAATACTTCTAGTGGGCTGCAACATTCATTCTGTCACCTACTACAATAGTACTATAAAACATGCCTCCTGCAGCGTAGGTGTTTTAACTGCCATTTCGAACTGGCATAAATTAACCTTTTGCCGTGCATAAACCTTACTGTTGAATATGTATAAGTCACCCTTCAGTTAGGCCCTAAATGCCCTTTGTGCAGGGCTCATGATATTTAAAAAGTAGGACATACATATTTAATGTTTTACTCGACCTGGCAATGAAAACCCCTAACCTTCAATTTTTACTCAGGCAAGGATGACTGCCCCTTGCGAAAACACTGGGTTAAACTATAACGAATTATACTGCAAATTAATTAATTCAGTTTGAGGACAGCTAGAAACCCTCTTCAAGGACTCATTTAATCGTAATTTAAAATCCAACTTAATCGTCAAGTCAGATCTTATAAAAATGTTTTAGAAATGACTTTCAGAAAGATGTCATTTATTTGCCTAAGTCGTGAGGGACTGTTTCGCCAGTGCCACCTGACTGTTGAAAGGGTCTCCTGTGGTGAGCTGTGCATTGCTCCCAGACAGTGTGCAAAAGGCTTGGGTGTTGCTAGACATTTTTCACCCTTGTGCAGGATGGGTTCGGGTCTGTGCCCAGCACCTTCTGGAACTTCAAAGGATGTGTTATCCAGCCCACACCTAGGCCTGCCTCCCTTTTTAGGGTCGAGCCTCCGTTGCATGCGCTCGGGCATGCGTATCGCAGCGAGATGCTTTAGTTATTAGAAAAGGGCTCGGAGCCCTGTCGATGTCACGTCAGTGTGTTTGATTGGTTCGTGGGCTTGCCTAGTAAAATCTGCTTGCTTTCATTAGTGGAAGGCATGCACACATCATGCCTTTTCTGGTGGTTAGCCCTCCTCGAGCGCAGCGACCAAGTACAGACAAACATGCGAGGCTCGCTGTTTACTGTCGGATCGTGGACTACTTTTTCTCTATTTTCCTAGCGCGATTTCGCTTGGCAGAAGTCGAGCGCTTTACACAGTTAATTTCACTTTTTCGGGTTACGTACATAAAAGCACTTTTGCCGATAGATGAAAAGTCAGGTTAGGAGTTTACAACACGATCAGCTCTAACATGAGCAAACGCGAGACCCGTTGCATTGCAAATGCTTGTTCTTCCTAGTCATCTTAGCTCAAAACCCAGTGGAACTTGTTTCAAGTGACCACAAGGGAGGGTTTGGCCATTTTCATAGTCAGACCTCTGGGTGGGCGCAGAGATCTCTGGTAGCGAGGGGCCTTGTGGGATACTTTATGGTAAAACACACTGGAAGTCCATCAAAAGTAGGTAGGGCCACCCTTGTGAACTTTTACCTCATTGGTTAGAGAATGGACAGATGTTTGCATCATAGACAGGCTGCCACTGGTCATAAATGTGGCATCCCCAGTACCCTTCTCACAACACTCCTGTATCTGTTTAGATCAGAAGAACGGCTGCTCTGATGTTTTAAAACTCAAAAAAGACTGGGCCTGCTTGCCTTGAACCCAGGATCCCAGAATTGACTCTAAGGGTCATTTAGCTAACTTCCTATCTGAGGTAAAAGGACACAGTAACCTTCTAGTGGTCTTTCCCAGCAACCAGCTGACCAGTGCCAGCTGGACCTGCCCTGGAGCCTGCCACTGGTCTTTGTTGGAGTGAGTCATAACCCCTCCATGTCCTTGACACTTGCCTGGTGTTAGAATGGGTTTGTCATGTCGTCCAAACTGCAAGAGAGTAACAGCCAGATGGTCAAACATTAGGAATACTGATTTCCTAACTGTGATTCTCTCCAAATCACAATTAGGAAATTGGTATTTCTAATTCTTGAAATTCATTGAGTTTCATTTAGAGATTTCTTGTGGGTCACTATTTGACCTACCTCATGAATATTAATGAGGAAGGTTGCAGTTTGCAACCCATTAGGAATCACAGCCATCACAGGGATGGTGGCCTGCTGTGGCCGGCAGACCACTGAGTCTGTGATTGCTTTTTAATAATGGAATCTTTTCTTTTTAAAAAACATACAGCCCATTTTCCTTGAAGGAAAATCGGTTGTGTTTAAAAAGAAAAAATGAAAGCTTGAAGATTCACTTTGTAAGAGCAGACAGTGGTCCGCGGGACCTCTGCTTGCTCTTAAAATATATTATTATTTACATTTTCAAAGGAGATTTGCAAATGGGTTAGCACCAGTTTTAAACTTGTCGTAAAGTATTACTGTTTTGCCACCAGAATTTGATCACAAAACAGTAGTACATACGATACCGATTTGGTATTTGGAAGAGACCCCCTAAACACGCCCCCTTAAAAATGCCACTTTCAAATACTGAATTGCAAATTCAAAATGCGGTTCGGTAACAAGGTACAGAATTGTCTATTGCATTTTGTACATTTGAAAAAGCATTTTTCTGGTTGTAAATTGCAGGATTTTGCTAATTTGGCAGTTTGTGACTGGAAAATGCTTTGTACATCTGACCCCCAGAAACAGTTTTCCAACCTGCTGCCAGGAGAACCATTGGGGACCAGGGCTGCCAACAAACCCACAGCCGTTATCGCTGGCTGGACTCAGAAGATTCACTTCACTGTAGGAGATCTGACTTCCTTAAAGGTTACTAAGTCCGAATATAGAGGGTTTCATTAAGGACCTACTCTGAGAAGCAACTCCTTGTTGTTGAGGGCTTTCCGGGCACATATTTTGAACTTCACCAGCTCGGATCTTTTACATCGTTGATGAAGATTGGGGGCCCGCTCTTCAGCAACCCTCCATTGCCGAGCCCTGCTTCAGATCCAGCTTGCAGATTTCCCTGACGGGAAATCATTGATGACCAGTTAGTAGGTCAACTTTCCATGAGGGCAAACCTGGTCTCTGTATCGGACTCATGCTGCATCACAGTCAGCATTAAGTGTTGACTCTGACCCAATGTAGTGGGACCAGATAATTGAAATTGTTACTTTGTCTTTTTGGTACTAATTTTAATTCAAACTTTAAAAATTGAAATCTCTGGTTCTACTTATTGGATTTTCAGTGCTTTGGTGTAATTTTATCTATTAAAGTTTACTCTGTTTTCTAAATTGTTTTGGGACTTTTCATGTGCTATGTTTTCACTTCATTACTGTTTGAGTACTGCATAAATGCTTTACATTTTGCCTCTAAATTTACCCTGACTGCTTTGTGTCAAGCTACCAGACGGTTAAGCACATGTTTATTTGGTGACTCTAGCGATTCACCTTCACCATTATTATTACTAATATTTAAAGTGGGTTCTCACCCCCTTGAACCAATACTCTAATGTCTTACACCTATGTTCACTGCATTTATCATCTGCCCATGCCTCTAGACATTGTCCAGGTGTAAATGCCCCCCCACCTTATACTGTTGCTTAATTCATTGCTACACACTTCTTTCTTACTGACCTTAGATTTGTAGCTGCTACTCTTGGGTTTTCCCTTTGTAATTTCCTTGCTTAGTTATCATCAGCTTTACTTCCACCTTCCTACAACCTCTCTGGAAATGGACGATAATGAGAAACTCCAAGCTGGATAGGTTAGACATGCCACTACACACACATTCAGCACAACACAGCTATATGATGTTGTGAGGTGTAATCATGATCAAAACAGCACACATCTCCAATAACAAGTCCCAGTGGTAAACATCAACCATAACATTGCACATACATGCCCACATAGTACAAGTATACCTTTTAGGCACCAATTATATGCCTTAAATAGGGACACCATATTGGTAATACCACATCCATAATTACTAACCTGTGGGTTATGGCAACATTGTGTGAAATTTTAGTGCAGTATTTCATGTTTTCTGCTAAGAAATGGTGAATAACTGGTGCTGGTGGGAATGAGTGTTTATGTCCTGATTTCCAAATGTTTCCTCTCAGTTTGGGAACATGTGCACACACAAACATTTCACCAGCCATAGGTGAAACTAGACCTGAACTTCGGAGGGGGCTGATACACCAAGGAATGGAGCTGGGCTAACACATCAAGGGATGGGGTGGAGTTAACATACCAAGCAATGGGGGCTGGGCCATCCACATTGCTAATCTGAGAAGAGCTGGGAATGTAGCCAATCATTTACCACTGGATCATTCTTGCATTTACCCACTCAACCCTCTATGGTCCTGTAGAACTCCATAGTGAACTAGAAAATGATACCTGCTATGTCCTCCAAAAATGACCTTGCAAGTATTATCCTAGTGCAGATCTTCAAGGGTTTGCTTAAGGAAGTACCCAACACCAAAATCTTATCTATTACAGTAATCCATAGATTACCATCCTTATTAATCCTCTCCCTAGGCTCAGCTATCTCTAGGTATGCAGCTCTGTGATGCTGATAATACCCTCAATGCACTACTGTCCCTTTGAGATGTTGACACAGACTTCCTGTGAAGCCTTTCTCAGGATAATGCTCATGCTTCCTGCTTAAAATACTGCTCTGTGTGCCACTGACCTCTCCTGTAATATACCTGACGGTGCTATCCCCTCCCTCTGAAAATCTGTAGGTACTGTTCTGGCTTCTCCTTTTGTTTGCTTCCTTTTCTTAGTGTATTGCCCCCTTTCTGTTAAATGCCTCTCTAGGAGCAGCTGTCTCTCACAGTGTTTCTCCATCCTAGGGGCACCTCTCAGTGCACTGTTGTTAATGAAGGTCTTACTCTGTCAGGGTGCTGCTGCCCCCCCCCCCTTTTGTGCTTTTTGTCAAGATGCCTCTACTTGATTCTGAAACACCTCTTAGGTTACTGCTTTTATTTATTCTGATCAGGGTACTGCCCTTACTCAGAGTCCTACGTCCTCTACTACCTTGAAGATTCCTGTCCTTTCCATCTGCAACTTTCATGTTACTGTCCCTCTCATGCCACTGCTAGTTTCCTAAATGCACTCAACTAGCTGTCCCATCTACTCAGGTTGCTCTGTCTTTCTGTGTATATGTTTGACATGTTATCTATTTGATCCTTATTGTTCACTGATGGCACTGTTTCAGACAGTTTTGGTTTCATGCAATGAGCTTTGTGTTGCAAAACTGTCACTGTTTGAATTATGTGCCTTACAACAAGGATCTATTTGTTGTTACTCTGACCCATGCCTAAACTCAATTAGCCTTTCATTTATGTAAAACAAGTATGTGATTTACAAATATCTAACACACTCTTTTCACATTCTATGTGTGAATCTGTGTATTTCATTTGTTGTTTTTGACCTTGCCTTCCTCTTTCCATTCATTGGCTATGTCTGTTGACCCATCTCTGGTCCTCGTTTCTCCTCCTTTCCACAGGTCCACTCATTATACTTCCCTTGGCATTGTCTCTGTGCGTATCCCTTGTCCCTCCACTGAACTCTCACTTATCCACTCATCCCTTGTTCTTGCCTCCCCATTCATCTTTTCACCTTGTCTACCATTCATCCCTAGTTTTTGCCTCTCTGGCTCTGCTTTGGCCCTCACTTTCCATCTTTGGCCTACCTTTCCACCCATTCCTTGATTTTGTCTCCAAAGTATGCCCTCGTCTTGGTCTCAGCACCAGTGTATCTCCTACCCAATGGTTCACCACTAATCTTGGTCTCGCCTCACATCCCAGGCCATGACTCACACCCCTCCCATTTCACTCCTGCCCATATTTTAGGTGTGTTTTTCCTATCTTTAGCTTCTCTGCCCACCCATTCATTCACCTTTGTTTCTCCACTGGTTGCTGGTATCTCCATGCACGTACAGTCCTTCTATCCGTCCCTGGCTTTCTCAGCTGTCCAATCCCTCTAAACTTCCTTTGCTCTTACCCTCTCTTGTCTTAACCCATTCCATGCCTGTTAAAAATGGTGTCCTTGGTTGACAGTCAGGTTACCCCCTGTTCAAGCAAGGACCGTCACTCTAGTCAGGGTAAAAGAGAATAACCCTCAGCTAACCCCTGCTTGCCCCCTGGATAGCTTGGCAGAGCAGTAGGCTTAACTTCAGAGTGCTAGGTGTAAAGTATTTGTACCAACACACACAGTAACTTAATGAAAACACTACAAAATGACACAACACCAGTTTAGAAAAATAGGAAATATTTATCTAAACAAAACAAGACCAAAATCACAAAAATCAGACATACAAGTTATGGATTTTTAAAGATTAAACTCAGAAAATACCGCTTAGAAACACAAAATGCTTCGATTAGGTGTTCACACAGCGTTGTGACGGAGTCGTTCACAACAAGCCGACACCAGCGGCGCCGGACACGGAGTCACGTAGACCCCCAATTACAGTACCTTTGGTGAAGAGTAAAAACAAGTCGATGCGCAAAGTCGGGGATCGCGCCGTCTGTGCGAAATGTTGAATCCGTGCACTTCGAGCGGCGTCAGTCACGACGTGGTGCAGTGACTTCCACGGAGTCGCGGATTTCTGCGGGGCTGCAGCGGCATCGGGCCTGCGAAGGTCATCGTGTTCCAGCAAAGATCACAGAGTCGGTTAAAGGCAGCGTCACCAGATTCAGCAGCGCCGTCGGTCCGAAGTCGTCCGAAGTCGATTTCCTTGGATTTCCACCAGCTTTCCTTTCAAGGGCACAGAGACTGGATAGGGCACCACTTGTCAGAGCAGGAGTCTCTCCAGAGACTCCAGGTGCTGGCAGAGAGAAGTCTTTGCTGTCCCTAAGACTTCAAACAACAGGAGGCAAGCTCTAAATCAAGCCCTTGAAGATTTCTTCACAAGATGGAAGCCACACAAAGTCCAGTCTTTGCCCTATTACTCTGGCAGAAGCAGCAACTGCAGGATAGCTCCACAAAGCACAGTCACAGGCAGGGCAGCACTTCTCCTCAGCTCTTCAGCTCTTCTCCAGGCAGAGGTTTCTTTTGTTTCCAGAAGTGTTCTAAAGTCTGTGGTTTTGGGTGCCCTTCTTATGCCCATTTTCTCCTTTGAAGTAGGCCTACTTCAAAGTAAAGTCTCTTCTGAATGTGAAATCCTGCCTTGCCCAGGCCAGGCCTCAGACACCCACCAGGGGGTTGGAGACTGCATTGTGTGAGGAAAGGCACAGCCCTTTCTGGTGTAAGTGACCACTCTCCCCCCTCCCTCCTAGCACAGATGGTTCATGAGGAAATGCAGACTACACCCCAGCTCCCTTTGTGTCACTGTCTAGTGTGAGGTGCAACCAGCCCAACTGTCAAACTGACCCATACAGGGAATCCACAAACAGGCAGAGTCACAGAAATGGTATAAGCAAGAAAATGCTCAGTTTCTAAAAGTGGCATTTTCAAACACACAATCTTAAAATCAACTTTACGAAAAGATGCATTTTTAAATTGTGAGCTCAGAGACCCCAAATTCCACATGTCCATCCGCTCCCAAAGGGAATCTACACTTTAATCAGATTTAAAGGTATCCCCCATGTTAACCTATGAGAGGGACAGGCCTTGCAACAATGAAAAACGAATTTAGCAATATTTCACTGTCAGGACATGTAAAACACATTAAGTTATGTCCTACCTTAACCATACACTGCACCCTGCCCTTGGGGCTACCTAGTGCCTACATTAGGGGTGTCTGACATGTAGGAAAAGGAAAGGTTTAGGCCTGGCAAGTGTTTACACTTGCCAAATCGAATTTACAGTTAAAATTGCACACACAGACACTGCAGTGGCAGGTCTGAGACATGATTACAGAGCTACTTATGTGGGTGGCACAACCAGCGCTGCAGGCCCACTAGTAGCATTTGATTTACAGGCCCTGGCACCTCTAGTGGACTTTACTAGCGACTTACTAGTAAACCAAATATGCCAATCATGGATAAGCCAATTACATACACATTTTGCAAAGGAGCACTTGCACTTTAGCACTGGTTAGCAGCGGTAAAGTGCCCAGAGTAACAAAAACAGCAAAATTTGAGTCCAGCACACATCAACAACCTGGGGAATAGAGGCAAAAAGTTAAGGGAGACCACGCCAAGGATGAAAAGTCTAACAATGCCCCTCCACCATTCCATCATATCACCCTGCCCTTGTATCCAACCATCTCATGCCTGCCTGTGCCACATGGGTGCCACCTATCCTTGGTCTGCTGCCTGTCTGCTTTCCCTAGACCCATCCCTTGGCTTTGAAGCTTCAGACAATTCTCTTTTTAAATTAAGGATAGGGCTGATTTTGTTGCCAAATTTAAGAGACTTGCACACTAAATTCTGATGACACTGATTTAAATCCCTTTCATGAAAGCATGTTTAGCTCCTGAGGTAGCACAGCTGATTAATGTGGTAGCTGTTCTAACCTTTGTGTAGCCTGTGTTATGTTTACACCCTGGTAAGGCTGGCCTGGCTCAGTATTTCATCCTTCGGAGGTCTGCAAAAAGAGTTTAAATTATGAAGGGTGACAAATCCATCTGCTAAACAAAAAAAAATGGTGCTGCACAGAGCCTCTAGTTCCGGCGCTGCTGCCTCTCATCGCGGTGCCATCAGCATTTGACCCTCTAACGGCCTGAAGTAACGTAGGTTTTCCAAATGCACTTCCTTTCCATCCCTACTCCTCACTTTTTTGTTCAGTTTCACTGCTTCAACAGAGCAAATTCAAGGCTTGTGCGGTCCCTTAAATAATCATGTTTTCTGGGGTGGGCTGAACCAGCTCCTTAATTGAAGTAGCGCTGCAGGGTAGGCTTCTAGACCCTGCCGTCAGCTCGCCAACTTCGGTTGGTGATTAAGCGTCTCCTGGCTATTTAGCAGAAAAAGGTATGCCACCCATAAATGATGCCCGGTGCTATGGATGTGTACTGAAGCCTCTGGGTACTCAGCTAAAGCGACAGCAGGAATTCTGTCAAAATAAACGGGTTCGCTGCATCCTCCATTCTCATCACTTCTTCTTGTTTACCTGCGGTAAGCCCCATCTTCACACTTGATGCACGACCGCCAAACGAAGGTGGAATCCATACCCTGAAGGAGAAGTTGCAGTAGGTCTGCAGGCTACGGGGGAAGGGTGTGGGGGTGGAAAGCCTTTTTAGCTCAATGGGCACTGCACGCCTGTCACCAGGTTTGTCCTGGTGAAATCAGCACAGGGAGAGAATCTCAAAAGTGCAGTGCTCCTGCACAGCTTGTGTTAATGTTTCAGTCGGTAACTACTATAGGCACTCAAATTAGTGCCCATGAGTGTCTCATAATGAAGGACATATCGGAGTACCACTGTGCTCACAACAACACTCTCCCCAGAAGAAACCGTGAACTATCATAGAACAGGATGCAGTTTCTAACATACCTCCAACAAATATGTCAGTATTTCGCTATAAGAGGATCCAGCACGTTGCCATCAATTGCCTTACAAATGCACGTTTGCTGTTCAATCGGCATACCAACTATTCTAAGGAACAGCGTGTGATTTCTTGCAGCTATCCAACCTCACTCATCACTAGAAATATTTACTCTTAACCCACTGAAGTTGACAAATGTACTTAACATGACAACATACAGTTTACACTATTAAAAGCACATGTTTCTAAAACCGAAATATAATCTGGTCGTGGTCGAATCCTCTGAAATATTTGCACAGTAACCCTCAGGCTACGAAAGAACTGTGATCCCACACTTATGGCGGATTGACAACTATACAATACACTATTGCCCTCATTACAACCCTGGCGGTTGGTGATAAAGTGGCGGTAATACAGCTATCAGGCTGGCGGTCAAAAAAATGGAATTTTGACCGTGGTGGAAACCAACAGACAGACACTTTAACACTCCGACCGCCACGGCGGTAGCAACAAAAACTGCGGCGGTAACCACCAACAGACAGGCGGAACACAATGTACCTCCCACACTATTACAAGGCACCAATCCGCCAGCTTTTCCGGGGCGGTACCAACGCCATCAAATGCATGGCGGAAACAGTCTTTGGAAGGGAAACCACTCACTGCTCGACACTCAACGAGGAACCAGGATTTCATGGAGCCCGAACTACAGGTGTTACCAATGTTGGTGTATCTTCTCATCTACCAGGAGTACGAGCGGCGGCGGCGTCGACCGCGGTGAGTACTGCACCTAGCACACAGGGGAGGGGAGGGGAGGAGGGAAAAGAGAGTGACACACACATGCAAAACGCAACACCCCCACCTCCCACCCACAACAACACACACACAAACATATCCAATAAGGAGATGCCCACCGTCCTGGGTGAGCGTGCACGGGAAACACGCTGAGGGGCTGCTGGGAGGGCAGTGCTGGTAGGGGGGGTGGTGGCTGTACCTGTTGTTACGGTAGGCACGGAGGTGCCCACCACCGCAAGGGAGCTCCTATCAGAGGAGGAGTCGCTGTTGCTGGTGTCCCCTCCTGTCCCCATCGTGGAGCTCCCTTCGCCCTCCGTCCCACTGGTGCCCTCACTGTTGGTGGATTCACCCTCCTGAGCCATGTGGGATGCAGCTCCCTCCGTCTCCGGTGCCTCTGCTCCTCCGCCAGATGATGCTAATGCACACAAGGACAGGGTGACAAAACAAGAAGGAGGGGAAAGACAGAGGAGACACATGGTCAATGGCAGCAACACCACTACCGTTGGCGGACACAACACACAGGGAGCAGCCCTATGCACTAGGCCATGCACTAGCAGTTAGTAGGAAAATCACCTGCCAATGGGGGACTATGCCTAACACCATTTGCTGCACACCTGGAACCCACAGGAGGCTGACTAGTTGTAGATGCCCACTACCACTATTGGGGTTGGAGTGCCACAGAGCCTGCCTAACAAGGGACCTACCCTACCAAGTTCGCCCTGGCCTAGGGGAACCCACAGCTCACATCCCCCACCCAGACACCTCGTAAAGCGTGCAGAGTCAGTTGAATGAGACTGTACTCACCCCCTTGTGGCTGCTGTGATGCCCTCAAGTGCCCATCCAACTCCGGATATGCCACCGACAGGATCGGGAACATCAGGGGGGTCATGGTGCGACAGGCACCCCTTCCACGTTGGGAGGCCATCCCCAGCTGCCTCTGCCGTCTTTTTGCTCCAGCGGTGCAGGTCCTCCCATCTCTTGCGGCAGTGGGTGCTCTGTCTATGATAGACCCCCAGGGACTGCACTTCCTTGGCGATGGCACGCCAAATACCCTTCTTCTGGTGGGCGCTGACCTAGAGGAAAGGTATAGGATGAAAGGAAATTACTCCCCATTCCGGTTCATCATATTCATTGCCCACCAGTTCCCACCCATGCCCTGACACACATACACTCAACATCCTCACATGCAGGCCTCAGCCCCCACCCCCACATGTATCTTCCATCCACACCACTCCATACATTCCTGGCCCACGCATCATGCTCACAGTGTACTCACCTGTTTGTCTGGAGGACTGTAGAGTAGCATGTACTGGGGAGGACCCCATCCACTAGTCTCTCCAACTCCTCCGAAGTGGAGGCAGGGGCCCCTTCCCCAGACACTCGAGCCATTGTCGCTTCCAGACACAGGTCACAGCAGCACTTGCAGTGTAGGTCCTCTCCTGTTGAAGGTCAGGTATCAAGTGAGTGAACAGATAGAAAATGGTGGTCAGGTCCGCTGCAGTGCGTATCCGTCACCGCCGGTGTACATCGCCATTGGCTCCTGGAACCCATAGGGCACAATGATAACCAATGCTGAATTGCGCAGCGGTCTTCGAGCGCCTACCGCGATGCTGCACAATGCCAGCGCAGTTACCTCATTTCCCCTTGTCCCTCCTTACAGGTCAGGCAACCGCCATTTCAGGGTGGCACATGGCATGGCACCTAACTGCATCACAGCACATTTGGGCAGAAATACGGACAGACAACGCCACACACAGATTTACTCACATTACAGCAAAAACACTTGTGCAACCTATGTGGTACATGTCCCTCTGCTCACCATTCTCCTCTACAGGGCGTCTCCGCGGGGGCAGATGATGAGATGGCGTCATCCTCCGGTGTACAGACCCCTGGTGGACCTGTCGACATTGGAAGACAGACACATCATTATCACCTACAGACTTGATCGTGCCACAATCCAAGAACTGTGTGCCCAATTGGAGACTGACCTGATGTCAGCTATCTGCCATCCCACAGGAATACCCCCTCTAGTGCAGGTCCTGTCAGTGCTCCATTTCCTGGCAAGTGGCTCCTTTCAAACTAGAGTGGCCATGGTATCAGGGATGTCTCAGCCAATGTTCTCCAACGTGTTGACCAGAGTGTTGTCTGCCCTGCTGAAACACATGTACAGGTGGAGGATTTGCCCACAGTGAAAGCTGACTTCTGTGCCCTGGGACATATCCCCAACATAATTGGTGACATTGATGGTACAAATGTGGCATTTGTCCCCGCCCGCAGAAATGAACAGGTGTACAGAAATCAAAAAAGATACCATTCTATGAATGTGCAGATGGTGTGTCTGGCCAGTACATCTCCCATGTGAATGCCAAGTATCCTGGGTCTGGGCATGATGCTTACATTTTGCGGAATAGCAGCATCCCTTATGTGATGGGCCAAATATAGATGAACCGTGTGTGGCTAATAGGTGAGCCCAAGGTCCCCACACAGTATGAATAGGTGTCTGGGTATGGGGTAGTCACTAAGGATTAGTGTGTATCTAACAGATTTCCCTCGACATTTGCAGGTTACTCTGGTTACCCCAGCCTCTCATGGCTACTGACCCCAGTGAGGAATGCCAGGACAAGGGCAGAGGAATGCTACAATGAGGCGAACTAGGCGTATTCTTGAGAGGACTTTCGGCCTCCTGAAGGCCAGATCGCGGTGCCTCCTTGTAACAGGTGGCTCCCTATACTACTCACCGAAGAAGGTGTGCCAGATAATCGTGGTATGCTGCATGTTGCACAACCTGGCTTTGCAATGCTAGGTGCCTTTTCTGCAGGAGGATGGGCCTGATGATGGTATTGTGGTGGCTGTGGAGCCTGTGGACAGTGAGGAAGAGGAGGCAGAGGAAGAAGATATTGACAACCGAAACAACATCATCATGCAGTACTTCCAGTGAGACACAGGTAGGAGACTGGCACTGCTCATCTCATATCTGACTACTGTAGGACATTGTATAAGTCAGCCTCTTAACCTCTGTGTATAGACACTGACAGTTCACTTTGGCTTTCCATTTCACAGATCTGGGTACCTCATTCTGCATTCTGCTATGTTTACTGCAGCCCCAACAACTGTCATACATTGGTATGAACATTAACATTGATATTTGTCGAAGAAGTTGTAATTATACATTTGTAAAAGTACAGACTGACTCCAGATTGTTTTGTGATTCAAGGGTGTTTATTTATGGGCTAATGTGTATAGGGGTATGTGGAAGGGGCTGGGGTGATGGTGGAGGAATGTCCAGGATAGAGTCCAGTCTCTTGGTATCACAGGTGCAATGTCCAAGGGGGCATAGGAAGTGGAGCAACAGCAGTTCAAGGTGGACAGGGTGACATAGTGGGACAGAAGGGTGACTATCAGGAGAGTCTTATTTCCTGGCGGGGGTCTTGGTAATGTTCTCTGTCTTCTGCCTGGATCGCAGGGACCGTTTGCAGGGTGGTTCTCCTTCTGCAGGGGGTGGGGTGGTGGTGACCTGTTGGTTCTGTGGCGGGACCTCCTGTCCACTAGCGCAGGCTGATGTGGAAGGCTGTTCATCGTTTGGGTTGGTGTCAGGGGCCCGGTGGTATGCCACTGTCTCCCTCATGGTGTTGGCCATGTCTGCCAGCACCCCTGCAATGGTGACCAGGGTGGTGTTAATGGATTTCAAGTCCTCCCTGATCCCTAGGCATTGTTTCTCCTGCAGCCGCTGGGTCTCCTGAAACTTGGCTTGTACCGTGCCCATGGTCTATTGGGAATGGTGGTATGCTCCCATTATGTTTGAGAGTGCCTCATGGAGAGTGGGTTCCCTGGGCCTGTCCTCCCCGTGTCGCACAGCTGACCACCCAGCTTCCCTGTTATCCTTTGCCTCTGTCCCCTGAACCGTGTGCCCACTGCCAATGACCCCAGGTCCCTAATTGTCCTGTGTTTGTGAGTTTGCCTGGGGTCCCTGTAGTGGTGGACACCCTGTTGATTGACGTGTCCTGGGGACAGTGGCATGGGCCCGCTGGGTGGGTGCTGTGGTGGTGTTTCCTGAGGGGGGAGGTTCTGTGGTGGTTTTGGACTGTGGCAGGGGAACCGACTGTCCAGAGGTCCCTGATGGGCCTGGCTGGTCATCTTGATCCAGGCGTGCAGCTGTCATCACTGTGGGCCTCTTCTGTGGGGGGACTGGATATGGCTGGCATCTCCTGCCCAGTCCTGTTGGGGTGTAAATGCATTGTTACTGTATCTGTGTGTGCCATCTTGTGCAATGGGTGTGTTTCCCTCTACTACTGTGCTTGCAATATCGCCTGGGTCCTTGTGTGAATGGTGATTGTGTGCCCTGGGTGAGTCTCTCCCTTGGACATGCTTTGGTGATGGGTGTCCATGCAGGTCTGTGATGGGTGTCTATGCATTGGTGTAACATGCAGGGCTTGGTATTTGGATGTGTGGTTTGCGATAGTGGGGTATATGTGAGGTGGTGGAGTGATGGGTGTGAGGGTAGGGCTTGGGGTTTGTGATGGCATGCAGGTAGGGTGGGGGGGATATAATAGTAAAGATATGACTTACCAGAGTCCAGTACTCCTGCTAGTCCTGCAAGGCCCTCAGGATGCATGATCGCCAAAACTTGCTCCTCCCATGTTGTGGGGGAGGAGGTAGGGGTCCACCGCCAGTCCTCTGTATGGCTACCTGGTGTCTGGACACCACAGAACATGCCTTCCCCCATAGGTCATTCCACCTCTTCCTGATGCCATCCCATGTTCTTGGATGCTGTCCCACTGCGTTGACCCTGTGGATAATTCTCCACCATAGCTCCATCTTCCTAGCAATGGATGTCTGCTGCACCTGTGATCCGAATAGCTGTAGCCCTACCCGGATGATTTCCTCCAACATGACCCTGAGTTCCTCCTCAGAAAACCTGGGGTGTCTTTGAGGTGCCATGATGTGGTGTGAGTGATGTGTGAGGTGATGGTTGATGTGATGTGTGGGGTGATGTTTTGGGGTGTGTGATGTTTTGAGCGTGGATGGTATATGAGTGATGGTGTTGTGCACTGTGGACACGGTATGTTGGCGGCTGTCGGCACGGCGGTCAGCGGACTTTATCGCCAGGGTTGTAATGAGGGCCAATATGTACCTAACATTGAGAATCCTTAATGAGTAATATAAAACACTGAACATAAGTAATATTAATGAGGATATGTTCTGTGAGAGAGAATCAGGGAACCATGGATTGCAAGATGACGTGACCCCAGATTCATCAATAAAAATGATTAACTCATCATGACACTCACATCCAGTAAATTCACTTCATATCTCGTTGAGTAGATGCAAAGATACACGTTCTTATGATTTTAATTGATTAGCAGCCTGGGGAGTGCAGAGTATCATATCATGCTATTTAGCTAAAGTTCCCTCAGGCACTGAAGAGTAGTAATCAATTTCTACCGTAGTAAATATAATAAATACTATAATAAATAGGCCCATCACTCATAGTTAATAAAATATGATGCCTGGGGTATTCGATGGGGTGGATGGTAGTCCATCACAATATTATCACTATCCCTTTTAGGTCAAGCAAAGGTTTCAGTAAGTTAAATCTGAGTTCAACTCCTTGTAGCTATGGCACGGTGCAGACACGCTTAGTTTAAGAATATGTGTAAAGGGGCGGTGCTATGCCCTGGAAAGCATGACCCTCATTATGCGAGCACCGCTAAACCCGATCCGAATCCAGCATCAAATAGGTGTTGCAATTGTTTTGAGGGTTCAGCGTCCAAGTGCATGCACTAGCACATGCATATCGGTTGCAAGACTCTGTTGTGCATAGTAAAGGTCTTGGAACCCTCTTGTTGCTCACCATTTGTTGGTTTGGTGGCACTCTTCTTTACAGACTCGTAATTCATCAATGCACGCCTGGCATAATTTCCGTTCTTCTGTGTGGAGTAGAGACGAAACACTGATTGATTCAACTTAATTAGTGCCCTTTCACTGCTCCAGACATGATCGGGGTACTATTTTGTTCCTTTTAACTTCTAGTGCCCTGTAACCAGAAAGCTTGTGACTGGCAAAATCTTGCCCAGTAGGACAAACAAAATAGCAAAGTTTTATTTCTCAAAGCTAACTTTCTTTCATTTTGCAAAGTCATCTTTTCTCACTTTCCTCTCATGTTTTCTTTTGTTTTTGCTTGTGGGCGCTTTTCTCAAAGATGACAATGAACTTGTTCAAAATATTGCAAAACAACAGTGTTTCTTTATTATGTGTAGTCTCTGAAATGATGCACCTAATTATGTAGTACACCCCAATCCACCCCACTCCAATCCACCCTGCTACAATCCACCACAGTCCAACCCACCCCAATCGAATCTGCTCCACTCCAATTTACCCCACTCTAATTAGGCACCACTTCAAAACAATCTGCCCACTCCAATCCAAAACAATATGCCCCACTCCAATCAAAAACAATTTGCCCGACTTCAATCTAAAACAAATCAGCCCCAATCCAAAACAATTTGCCCCACTGCTATCTGCTGCACTGCAATCCAAAGCAATGTGTTCCACTCCAATATGCCCCACCCCAATCCAAATCAATCTGCCCCACTCCACTCTGACTTTCTCCAATCTAAAACAATCTGCCCCCCTCCAATCTAGAACAATCTGCCCCACTTTAATCCATAACAACTTGCTGTACTCCAACCTGCCCCACTCCAATCTGCCCCACTCCAATCCCAAACATCCCACTCCAATCCAAAACAATGTGTTCCACTCCAATCCAATCCACTTCACCTCACACCAGTCAAACCCACTCCATACAACTTCACTCCACTCCAATCTACCCCACTACAACCCAGTTAACCCCACACAAATCCAATACACGCCACACCAATCCAATCCACCTCAATCTCGCCTATTCCAATCTACCCCACTCCAATCCACCACACTCCAAACCACTCGAGTCCAACCCACCCCACTCCAGCCCAATCTACAGCAGGCCACTCCAGTCCAATCCACCATACTCCAGTCCAAATCACCCTACTCTAGTCCAACCCACCCAACTCCAATCCAACCCACCCTACTCCAATCCAACCTACCCCACTCCAATCATCCCACCCCACTCTGATCATCCCACCCCATGCCAATCCAACCCACCCTACTCCAATCCAAACCACTCTAATCAAGTCCACCACTTCAATCCACCTCACTCTGATCCAATCCGCCCCACTCTGATACAATCCACTTTAATCCAACCCACTCAGTCCAATCCAGTCCACAGTAATCCACCTTACTCCAGTCAAATCCACCCCACTCCAATCCACCTCAACATATCCCCACTTCAATCCAGTACACTCCTCTCCAACCAATCCACCTCACTCAGACCAACCCAGTCCACATGAATCCACCCTACTCCAATCAAATCCACCCTAATCCAAACCACCTTACTCTACCCCAATTCATTCAAGTACACCGCTCTCCAATCAATCCACCCCACCCCACCCCACACCACCACAATCCACTCCAACCCACCCTAACCCAATCCACCCAACTCAATCCACCACATCCCAATCCACCCACCCCTATCCAATCCACCCAATCCATTCCACCACACTCAATCCAATCCACTCCACCACACCCTAATCCACTCCACTCAATCCAATACACCCCACTAAATCCAATCCACCTCACTCCACTCCATCCCAATCTGATACACCCCACTCCCATCCATTCCTCTCAAGTCCATTGCACTCCAGTCCATCCCATTCCAGTCCACTCCATTCCAGTCCACCCCACTGCAGTCCAATTCACCCCATGCCAATCCAGTCCTCCTCACCTCAATACAATCCACCACAATTCAATCCATCCCAGTCCAGTCCAATCCACCCCACCCCCAATCAAATCCATCCCACCCCATTTCAATCCACTCCACCGCAATCCACCCCACCCCACTACAATCCACCACACCCACCCCACTACAATCCATCCCACTCCAATCCATCCCACTCCAATACAATCCACTTCACTCTAATCCACCCCACTCCAATCAACCCCAGCCCAATCCAATCTACCCCAACCCATCCCCTTCAGTTCACCCTGCCCCTACTCCAATCCAATCAATGTACCCCACCACACTCAGATCCACCCCACCTCCAAGCAATCCACCCACTCCAGTCTACCCCACTCTAATCCAACACACCCCACCCCACCCCAATCCACCCAACACAATCCCATGCCAATCCACCCCACCCACACAGTCCACCCACTCACTCCAATCCACCACACTCTAATCCAGTCCACCCACTCTATCCCAGTCCAATCCACCCCCCACATCCCAGTTTAGTCCACCCCACTCCAATAAATTTAGCCCACCCAATCCATCCAGCCCACCCCAATCCAATGCAGCCCATTCCACTCCACTTCTATCCACCCACTCCAATCCAGTCCACCCCACTCCAATCTAATCCACCCCACTCTAGTCAAATCAAATCTACAGCACTCCAGTGTAATCTAATCCACCCCACTCCAGTCCTATCAAATCCACCCCAGCCCACTCCATTACAGTCCACCCCACTTCACCCAATCCAATCCATGCCACCCCATCACTCCAATCTAAACTATCCACCCAATCCAGTCTAATCAACCCCACTCAAATCCATCCCATCCCATCTACCTCACCCCATTTCAATCCACGCCACTCCAATTCACCCCACACCAATCCACCCCACTCCACTCAATCCACCCACTCTACCATAATTCAACCCACCTCAATCTACTCCATTCCACCCCACTACCTCAATCCATTCCAACCCACTCAAGCCTATTCCACCCCGCTTTACTCCACTCCATGACACTTTCTGCCCCTGAACCCTACTCCCATCTACTTAACTCTATGACACTCTAATCCTCCTACTCGACTCTATGACATTCAGACAAATCCACAATACAACACTCTACTCCCCCACTCCACTCTGACCCTCCATGCCACTACCTTTTAGCCATGCTGAACAGGAGCCACACTGGCGTACAATATGGCAAAACAAATTGCGAAAGGCAAAAGCTCTTGTATAGCCGAAACCTATCAGCTTTGGCTGTACTTGTTTATGGTGTCATCTCCAGGCACTTGCTAGAGCAGCTTGTCCCCCAATCACATTTGACAGCTGCTGCAGTGGTTCTTTTGAGCAGCTGAAGGTTGGCTTTGGCTGTGTGTGCCTCGGAGTTAATCTTGCTGCGCATACTTTTGCATACGCATTCCACCATGAATTACTCATTTAGTGCTGACAATATTTTCCTATATTTCCCCTCTGGAGTGATATGTGTGAGTTCTAGTCACGTGGTTCCTTTTATTTTAGTGCTTTCTCTGAGGATAAAGAGACACAGGCCCCTAGCACGCACGAGAGAACACACAAAAAGGGATATGCACAAAAAAGGTACCAAGGCGCTCTGACGACTCATATTATTCGAGAGTGTGGCTGAAAAACAATTGCAGAGCTCCCGTCAACACCATGCCATTATGGAAGCATCTACTTTTGAAGCAATACTTATGGATCTGAAGTCCACCGAGGTTTCCAGTCCCTCCATGGAAGAAGCTACTTCTGATAGGAACACTGAACTGAAAAGTCTACGCACAGATATGATCTCTTTTCAGGCTTGACTGACGGGACTGGAGGGAACGATTATAGACCTAAAAGCGAGACTAGATAATTCCCCAGATTGATGATCAGAAGTGTGGTTCATGCAAACCAGACGTTGCCCTGGAAGATCGTAGCAACTGAGCCAACATTCGCATTTTTGGTTTCCAGAGAAACAAGAGGGCTTCGACATTAAAATGTGTTTCCTGTTTGTATTTATTTTTAAAAGAGGAAAAAAAAATATTGTGTTTTTTGTGAGTGACTCTCCATGTTATCCTCAAAGAATTGCAGGCCAACAGCTGAGCAGACAGACATCACAGGGCGTTAAAAAAAGATGGGGTTTTCTTAAATACATCAATATGTTAACATATATTTGTTTATAATGCTAACGTGGTGGGACAATAACTGCTCCCATCTCCTTCTTTCCAGCAACCAACATGTGCAGTGTGCCAAAGACTGAGACAAGTTCAGGTCTCCTTTAAAACCCCATGTAGGTGTGACACGTTATTGAACATTATTCCATTATACACCAGTCAGTTAAAGTGGTTTACCAACAAGGTCGGATATAGCCACAATACTCTGAGTAATATTTTTTTACCTACTAAGTCCATTTTGGCTCATAGACTCACTAGTGATAGCACAAAGTCCCATACAACCAACCTGATTTTCAATTTCATATCATATTAAATTCTAATACCAATAGCACAACTTTCTATTCTGTTTTGCATGTGCTATATTTTCCGTGCCTACCACTGCTTGCCCACCATTTTGACACTGCTCTCCCTCAATGAACTGTGTGAAGCGCAAAAAGATTTTATCTTTCCTGGCATCTCATCACCCTGACATTGCTCTCCTGCAAAAGGCCCACCTATTGGCAGTAGAAGTTTCAACATTGCAAAGGTAATTTTTTTATTCAGCACCCTAAGAAAGGAGGCCGGTGTTTTATAGGTGTTACTGTTGTTTTAGTTCAGCTGTCACAGCATGAGCTCTGCTCGTGCTGTGACGTCTGCTGCATGCTTACATCATTAGGTTCTCTGCAGCAGCACGTTCTGTTTATTTTCAATAGCATGTGTTGTCTCTGATGAGAATCTCGTGAGTTTCAGTTTGTTTCCTGGTTGTTGAAGCTGATGGCTCGTGTGCAGGCAACATGTTGTATTTTGAATGGCACAACCGGTTTTGAAAATGTAAATGTGACATCGGTTGGCCAGTTTTCTCCTTGTTACCTGTGCTCATGTCATGCTGGTTGTGAGCTCCTATTTTGAGGCAAATTAAAGAACTTTTTCACAGGAATCCTGCTTGGCCAGCCTCAATTTATTTCTATTTCAAGGCGCTTGCAACATTTGGCGACGAGTTTTCTTAATTTTTTCGGTTTGCCTTAAGTTTATTGGAGCTCACAACTGCATCGTTCCTTGTTCTAAGTATTAATGAACGGAATCGTTTTTTTGAGGACACATCTTGTTTGCTGAGTTGCAGTTGGTTTTGTTCCTGCTGTTGACTTTCAGAACAGCCTGTCGTGTGAAATCCGGGAGTTCTCTGCAACAAACTGAAGTCTGTTTACCTTTCAACCTTTCTTGGATGGTTCCTGGTGTTTCCTACTGGATTGCTCTGTTTGCTGTTTTCTCGTGGCTGTGAAGTGACACCTGAATGTAACATTTTTCTTATCAGCCCTTGAACCTTTCTGAGTTGTCCAAGCAGTGTTAATTCTTTCACTGACAAGCATCCTTGAAGCACAACTCATTTCTGGTCTGTTGGAACTTCAGGAAAGGACTCTTTATTCCAGGTTTAATTACAGCTTCAAGATTCAACACAGTGATGAGCACAGCATCCTGTTGGTAACTGTTTATGTGCTTGCACCACGGTGACAGGCACACCTTTAGCAACTTCAAGTTTTAAAAGACTTCTATATCAGTAGTGTTATATTCAGTGCCATGAAATT
The DNA here is from genome assembly GCF_031143425.1 of Pleurodeles waltl. Classification (NCBI taxonomy): domain Eukaryota; kingdom Metazoa; phylum Chordata; class Amphibia; order Caudata; family Salamandridae; genus Pleurodeles; species Pleurodeles waltl. Next base: position 271,630,887 of record NC_090444.1, on the reverse strand, counting down.
TGGTTTGTGTTTAATTTAGACATTTTAGTTTTACAATGTTTGCAATTTAAAATTATCACAGAGTGGCTATTTGTTTGGTCTTAAAGGGAACGAAAAATAGAATTTCTAGCTAGAATGTCGTATGAATCTGCTTCTAACTTGGCTACTATTGCTCCATTCCTACAATGTCCTGGTAAACCTCATGTTAAATGGCCTATTTGGTTACGTTCATTTGAGAACTATCTAGTTGCTGTAGGTGCTGATGGTTTTCCACCTAAGCGTAAAGCTGCCATTTTATTTAGTCACCTGGGGCAAGAAGGCCAACAAGTGTTTAATAATTTACCCAAAGTTATTCCATCTGAAGAAGCGGGTGGTGATTGGAATGAATTTGCAGAAGCTATTGCACGTCTCCAACGTAAATTTTGCGAAGAACCAAGTGTCTTGTTAGAAATGTTTAATTTTTTTTTAAAAAAACAGGCAGCAGATGAGTCTGTGGAGGATTTTATTTCAGTGCTGAGATCTTTAGCTGTCACATGCAATTTTGGGTCTGCATTAGATACGTATTTGCGTGATCAATTTGTTTACAGTTGCTATTCCAAGAAGATTCAAGAGAGATTATTAAGTTGCAGGGATCCTTCATTAAGTGAGGTGCTGATGTTAGCTAAAAGTATTGAACGCTCTATTGTTTCAACTCAGGTAATAACTCAAGAATATACCAAATCATCTTCAGTGCTGGTAAATTCAGTTAATGAAGGAGAGCATGTGGATTATGTTGGTCTCAAGGGAAGGAATGTTAAGCCTTTTGTTAAAAAAACAAATCAATATTGTTTTAGATGTGGTTCTAAATCACATTTGAGCAATTTTGCACAATGTCTTGCTATAGGTAAACGCTGCACTAACTGCAAAAAGGTAGGACATTTTTACAGTGTTTGTAAAAGCAGTAAAAATGTAAAAGTACATAGCATTGAAGTAATAGAAGACGAGGATTTATTGAGTTTATCTAATATGGTACTGAACTTAGATACTGGCACTTGTAAAAGTGAAGTAATCAAAGACCCTGTTTGCCAAGTTCTTTTAGGCAATATGATTTCTATCAATATGACATGTGATTCGGGGGCACCCATCACAATAATTTCAGACACTTTGTTTAACTTTCATTGGAAAGGTAAAGTGATATTAAGTAAACCAGATGTACACCCTAAAGCTTATGGGGATCAAGATATTGATCTGTTGGGATATTTTGAAGAACAAATCACTTGTTTGGGAAACAGTATTTGTACTAAAGTGTATGTGGCTATTAAAGGAAGGAATATTGTAGGTTGGCGGGATTTAGCCAAGTTAGGTCTCATGCTTGTGCCTGGAGCAGATTTGCCTGTGAGGATATGTAACATTCCTGTATCCATGGTCCAAGTTCAGGAGAAAAGTTCAGTAAAAGAGATTTGTGACGCTTACCCTGAGCTCTTTAGTCACTCTATTGGTTGTTTTAGAAATTACACACACACTATTAGGTTAAAGAAGAATGCAATTCCAGTAATTCATAAAGTTCGCCCTGTACCCTTTACCATCAGAGCAGAATTAAAAAGGTTATTGGACCAAATGGTAAATGAGGGTATCATTAAACAGGCAGAGTCTTCTGAGTGGGTCAGTCCCATTGTGATCGTTCGGAAAAAGGATGGGGACATAAGACTCTGTGCTGACCTTCGCACATTAAATAAAAACATTGTTGTTGAATGTCACCCATTGCCCAAGGTGCAAGACTTGTTAGCTAACATTGGTCATGCACGTTTTTTCTCACTATTAGATCTTAAATCACCGTATCACCAAATTCCGCTCGATCAGGTGTCACAAAATCTCACCACTTTTATAACACCATTTGGTGCTTTCAAGTTTACAAGGCTACCTTTTGGCCTGGCTTCAGCTGCCAGTGTCTTCCAAAGGTTGATGGACACAGTATTGGAGGGTATAGAAGGAGTTCAAGCTTTTCAAGATGACGTACTCATCTTTGCAGAAACTTTGAATGAGCACAATAGAATTTTAACCAGGGTTTTTGATAAATTTAGGGAATTTGGAGTTACTCTTCGGTCTGATAAATGCAAATTAAATGTGCAAAATTTTGACTATTTGGGTCACATGGTTACCCCAAATGGTATTTCTCCCAAATATTCATTAATTAAAGCTATTCAGGATGCAAAGCCTCCCAGGGATAAGGATACCTTGAGATCTTTCCTAGGCTTAAGTGAGTATTATTCACGCTTTGTGAAGGGATATGCATATATTGTGCAGCCATTAAGGAACTTGTTAAAAAAAGGCGCCAAATATATTTGGTCTGATGAGGTTGAGGAAGCATTTCAGAATGTCAAGAGATTGATAATATCAGCTCCAGCATTATCATCTTTTGTTTCTGGAAAGAAATGTATAATTACTGTGGATGCCAGTCAAGTTGGTCTGGGAGCTGTACTATCGCAACGGATTGAAGGTAAATAAAACACTATTGCTTTTGCTTCACGTGCACTGAATTTGGCAGAGTCACATTATAGTACAATTGAACGTGAAGCACTAGCATGTTCATGGGCAGTGGAAAGATTTAAAAACTACATCTGGGGCACACAATTTGACATGTTTACGGATCACAAGCCGTTAATTCATCTCTTGAATGGAAATGGAACGGGGAAAGCGTCGTCACGTTTAGTGAGATTGATTTCAAGGTTGCATGAATTTGATTTTGTTTTGAAATATATCCCTGGAGGTAAGAACGTTAGAGCAGATTGTTTGTCAAGGTTACCAGTTTCGGATGAAATTGTACTAAATTCGGAAGAAGAATGCGTTGTGGCATCTATAGAGGACATTTTACATAATACTGGGTCACTTTCGCATGAAAAATGGATAGAGGCTTCTAACAATGATCCTATTTTTTCTAAGGTCACAACTTATATGAAGGACGGATGGCCTCGAGAGAGAAATGTGGAGACGTCATTACGTCCCTATATTCAAGTGTCTGAAGAACTATCATTGGTGTCTGGTGTATTAATGCGTGCTGACTTGTGTGTCCCTCCAAGTTCTTTAAGGGAACTACTAATTGAAGAAGCACATAAAGGGCATTTGGGCATAAGTAGCACCTGTAAAGCTCTCAAACAATTTTATTGGTGGCCAGCAATGGAATCCCAAGTGGCCACTTATATTGGTGCCTGTGCTACTTGTCTGGTCTCAGATAAACATTAGAAGTTGCAGGAGACACCTCTACACAACACTCCTTATCCTGATATGGCATGGGAAAAAGTGGCAATAGACATTGCAGGCCCTTTTGAGTTGCTTCCATCTAGTCAAAGGTATATGATGGTTTTAATTGATTATTTTTCTAAATGGGTGTATATTGATTTTGCTACAAATCCAAATACGGACACTGTAATCACATTTTTGCAGAAGATATTCAATATTGAAGGTGCACCAAATGAAATAGTAACAGATAATGGTACACATTTCACTTCACACAAAATGTATGAGTTTTTATCTCAGCCTCACATAAAGCATAATAAAGTGGCTCTTTATTCCCCTTCATCAAACGGTTTAGTGGAGCGTATGAACAAATTCTTAAAGGAAGGTGTTCAAACCGCTTTAGCGATGGGTCAGGATGTTAAAATATTTTTAAAAGAAAAAATTTTGTCATATTTAACCACTCCTCACAGTACTACTGGCGTTTGTCCTTTTGTGTTATTACGCAAAAGGTTGCCCAGATTTAATATGTTACCTGATTGGATTAGAAATTTGAACAAAGACAAATTTGAGGATTTATCTAAAGTGGAAAGTTCAGTGATTAAAAAACAAAATCGAACAAAAGAACTGTTTGACAAGAAATTCAGAGTTAAATTAGTGGATGTTCAGGTTGGAGATTGGGTTTTAGTGAGAGTACCGTCTAGGGTTAAAAAGGGAAGTTCTAAATTTTCCTTACCTGCCCAGGTTGAGAAAATTTCTAAAGGTTCTGTGTTTTTGTGGAACAAAGGTTGGTGGAGCAAGAGAGACATTGTTAAAATTTCTAAAGAGCAAGCAAAGAAAATATTGTTTGTCAGATCAAGAACCACAAATCAAGACTATAATTTTGTGGGTGATCAACAACTTATGAATTTCTCTCAGGTTGATTTGAGTAGGCCAACCTTGGAAACACAATTGACGGAAGGTTCAGAAGTTTTGGGTCCGTGTGATGAGGAGAGTGCCTCTTCTAGGCAATCATTACATCAACCTTCTTCAACAGTGAAAAGTAGAAATTCTCGCAATGCGTCTATGCCTGTCAAATTTCAGGACTATTATGTCTCTTAGCTTTAATGCTTTAAGTTATAAGTTCTGCACTGGCTTCTTAGTAATTGGGTAAATGTAATGACAATATGTATATATGTATATATTTTTATATTTATGTAGTCATTGATTTATTTTATTTTAATATTTTTTCTTTTGTATTAAAAGGGGGGGGGTGTTGTATAGGTGTTACTGTTGTTTTAGTTCAGCTGTCACAACATGAGCTCTGCTCGTGCTGTGACGTCTGCTGCATGCTTACATCATTAGGTTCTCTGCAGCAGCACGTTCTGTTTATTTTCAATAGCATGTGTTGTCTCTGATGAGAATCTCGTGAGTTTCAGTTTGTTTCCTGGTTGTTGAAGCTGATGGCTTGTGTGCAGGCAACATGTTGTATTTTGAATGGCACAACCGGTTTTGAAAATGTAAATGTGACATCGGTTGGCCAGTTTTCTCCTTGTTACCTGTGCTCATGTCATGCTGGTTGTGAGCTCCTATTTTGAGGCAAATTAAAGAACTTTTTCACAGGAATCCTGCTTGGCCAGCCTCAATTTATTTCTATTTCAAGGCGCTTGCAACAGCCGGCTATACTAATACACAAGCTGCAGGCTGCCTGCATGAAATCAATAACTATTGATGCAGAAGAGGAATATGTGATTGCTAAGCTTGCTGTTCAATCCACCCATATAAAGGTGGGCAGCATTTATGCCACTAACAGTTTCAAGTTAAATTTCTTCTCCAGACTACATAAAGCTCTCATTGACTCTGGCCGCACCAATGTGATAGCAGGGGGTGATTTGAATGTTACACTTTGCCTTGTCTTGGATCGCACTGGCCCTCTGCAACTGAGCCACAACAAAGATAAGATGGCTCTACAACACTTGATGGAGGACACTACCTTATTCATTCATGGCGCATATTCCATCCCAGAGTGAAAGACTATAGCTTTTACTCCCATCCACACACATTTAGAGTCAAGGATAGACTTCTTTCTCACATCAGGTTCAATGACTTTCAATCGTTCCACAAGTAAAATAATTGCACATGGCCTCTCAAACCATTCCCTCCTCCAGCTGGAGCTTCAATTAGCAATTATCCACTTGCCACAGGGGCATTGGAAGATGCTGGTCTGGAAATGTTGGAACCCTAAGCCAAAAATGATGCTCCAACAACTTCTACTGGAATGTATGGAGGTCAATGGATCCTCTGTAGACTCTCCACAAACTCTGTTGACAGCTAGCAAGGCCTACATGAGAGGACAATTGATGCAGGAATCTGTTAAACATAAAAAAAGTCAAACGGAACATTATGTTCAAGCCCTCTCTGAGCAGTAAAAGAGAGATTCCATAGATCACATTTTTCACCAACTGATGTAAGCTAAACTTGATATCAACTGTTATGAAACATCATTGGCCGAAAAAGCACTAGAGCGCATAAAACAGCAGCATTATGAGGTTGGCAAAAAAGCCAGCTCAGAGCTAGAAATCCCAGCCATAAACACAAGAAAGGGCCTGATTACACATCCTGCATGGATAAAAAAAGAGTTTTCCACCTCCTATGGAACATTGTACTCTTCAGCAAGAGATGAGACCCAGTTTGCCGCAGAATGGGATTCCTTTGATACTTTGCCTCTTTCCTGTCTCACGGAGGAATCAACGGATGCCTTTGAACAAGATGTTTATGCAGCCTAGATATTAGATGCTATTACAAGCATGCCCTTGTGGGAGGCCCCTGGGAATTATGGCTTCCCAATCGAGTATTACGAAACAACCACCAAGATTGTGGCCCGCTGCTAAGTGAAATCTTTGTGGATATGATGAAAACAGCCTGCCCCCATCCAGAGTTAAATAAGGCCACCAAAATCCTTCTTCCAAAAACAGACAAGGACTTGCAACAAATGTGTCAATTATAGACATATGTAGTTAATCAAAACCTATATGAACATCTTGGTCAAGGTACTGGCCACTGGGCTTAGAAAGTACATCCCTGCTCTGATTCATAAGCCTCAGGTTGGTATGGTCCAGGGAGGTCATCCACCACCCATATGCGGCTGCTGTCACGTATTATTTCCAAGGCAAACACAGTTCAGGCTTGAAAGATGGCAGTCTCTCTCAATGCAGGAAAATCATTCCATTGTATTGAGTGGCCTTATCTTTTTTGAGCGTTCGTTGCAAAGGGCAGGATTGAAAAGTCACTTTCTTTGTTGTTGTTTTACTTTTGTTGCACCACTCCCCCTCACCAACCATCAACAACAATGCTTCCTATCTGACAGGTTCTTCATCTCTAGAAGCATGCAGCAAGGGTGCCATATATCACTACTACTTTTTCTCCTGCCACTAGAGCCACTGGCAATCAAAACCAGGTCAAACAGGAACATATATGGGATCACCAGCTGTTTCAGAGATTGTGAAAGGCTAATATGCAATTACATTCTCATGCATTTGACGCACACTAAAGCTTCTTTCCCTGCTCTTCGGAAGACATACAGGTCTTTGGCCAGTTCTTGGGCTATGAGATAAACTGAAGTAAAGGGAAGGTCCTTCTCTTCAATCACTCAACAACTCCAGAGATGCTTCAGAGAACTCAATTTCAGTGGTCACCTACCACAATCAAGTATTTGGGAATCCTCATTTGCAACAATCTCACCACCGCAGCCGAGGGAAACATGAACCTCTTGTTAGCTGGAATGGCAATGAACTTTAGGAAGTGGTCCCACCTGTGTTTATTCTTGGGGGGTTGCATTTAAGTCATTAAGATGGTCACAGCAACCACTTTTTAATTATTTGATTGGGGGTGACCCCCGGTAGGCTTTCCATTATACATGGTAGCTAAAGTGCACAAAATGATGAAGGACTACTCCTGGGATGGCCAAAGACCCCGTCTCAAGATTTCCAAACTGCAAACTGACATGAAGCCCGGAGTCCTGCCCCTCTCCCCCTTCTAAAAGGCGCACCGCTTAGCACACTTGGCTTATCTTTCCTCAGTGACTTTGGAGAAACCTGATTGAAAAATGCCAAAATGCATTGAGCGCCAACCACAGACATCTGGTTGCACTTGACAAAGGTAATATTTAAGGCCAACCGTGATGGAGTGTGGGTCCGATAAAGAGAGCAGGTTCATCCTGGTCGTACTTAGTATCCTCAGCAGGACAAGGTAGTAGGCTGTGGCTGTCGAGATGGATTCCACAAGCTCATATAGCTGTCGGACAAAGTCCCAGTGAAGCCATCAACTTTTGGCAGGAAAGCAGAAGAAATTCAAAACTTGACCATGGAAAGTCCCTGCTGGCTGGATAAACAATCCTTTACGGCGTTTTGCTCTTTCTATGTGTGCTGCTGAATGCAGCACACATAGAGAAAGGAAAAACAAGGATAAATAAAAGTAATCCTCCTCATTGCGCCATACTAACGCCACCGCTGGGGTGGTGTTAGTTTTTGGCGCTGCTTCAGGTTTACGATTCCTCTTAAATCTGGGGCAGTGTCTAAATGCAATGGGTGTTGTAGTGGAACACCCACAGCAACATCCCTTGTACGTCCCTGCCATGCTAAGTGATGCACTGCCGCTCCGACTTGGCATTTAAAAGTACTCGCCAAGCCTGAAACTCTCCTTTTTCTACATGTAAGTCACCCCTAAGGTAGGCCCTAGGTAACCCATAGAGCAGGGTGCTCTCTTGTGAGGGAGAAAAATGACGCACCACGACCTGACCAGAGACGAAACGATGCATGGCCTCCCTTGCGAGGAAGGAATCGATGCATCACTGCCTTTTCCGATGCATGCTCGTCTGACGCTGACTAGGTACTTTGTGCAAAATCATCGTTTCCATTGTCTTCTATGGAGTAAGACTCTTATTCTTTTGAAAATTCATATCTTGACTTGTGTATGTTGGGTTTTTGTTGTTTTGGTCTTGTTTGATTTAAATAAATATTGCCTATTTTTCCACACCGGTGTGGTGTCCATTTTGTAGTGTTTTCACTGGATTACTGTGTGTGTTGGTAACAAAATACTTTACACATTGCTTCTCAGTTAAGCCTGCCTGCTTGAGCCAAGCTACCAAGGGCGTGAGTGGGGGTTAACCAGATGTGTTTCTCCTTTGCCCTGACTAGCGTGAGGGTCCTAGCTTGGACAGGAGGTAACCTGACTGCCAACCAAAGACCCCATTTCTAACAGGCATCAAACTGACCTTACAGGGCAGGCATCAGGGGTTACAGTAGCACAACACACCACACAGGGCAAGCGGGATGGTAGTGCAGTACAATGGACCATAGAACATAATAGGGAAAGGACAGGGCCATGCACATGGACAACAGTGAGAAGAGGGGAAATAGGCAAGGGCAACAAGCTAACCATACCGGACAGACAGACGGGACACATGCAGCATAACAGACCATGAGGGAGGGTGCAGAGACACTACAACAGTAGAGAAAAGTAAGGAGGAAGGGGGTAGGGGCCTGCACATGGAAAATTGAGGGCAGGAGGTAAGGGGGCAGGAGAAGCAAGCTGACCATGGAAAGCAAACGGTATGGGCACTGGAAGCACAACACACCATGGAGGGCAACAGTGAGACTATAATCGCATAGTCACAGACAATGGGTGAAAGGTGGATGGGGGTCAGAGGCAGCAAGATGACCACACAGGGCAGGTGGCAGCACAACGGCCATGGTGGGCAAGACGGAGGGGGCAAGGGCATGCACAAGGACAATTGAAGACAGAAGAGAGGGATAGGGGCTGGACACAGACATGAAAGGGCAAGAGAAGGGGCTTCACAACAGGCCATGCAGGGCAGGCAAGAGGAGCAGTTGCACCACAATAGAGCATGAAAGGCAGAAGGAAGTGGCAGCAAAATGGACCAAGGGGGACAGGATGGAGGGGATAGGGGTAAAGAACTCAGACAAGCAGTGTGGAGGTGGCAGGAACAGGCAGCAGCCATCTGACCATGCTAGGCAGATGGGAGGGGCAGTGGCAGCTAAACGGAAAACTCAGAGAAGATAGGAGGGGCAGTGGCAGGTCCATGGAAGATGGCGGGCAAAAAGAAGGGAGCAGGGGTATGCACAGGGAGGGCAGGGGGAAGGAAGGCAGGTGGAGCAAGCTAAGAACACAGGCTAAGCAGTTGGGCAATAAAGAGGCAAAGAATTGGGCAACAGAGGACAGGAGGAGTGGACAAGAATATCAAGCTAAATGGAGGGGAGTGGCAACACATCAAACCATGCAGGGTAGGAGAGATGGAGCTGGTACATGGACTTGGACAGCAGAGGGTGGGGAGGAGGTGGATGGGGCAGCAAGCTAACTGTTCAGGCAGACAGGAAGGGCAGTGGCAGAACAACAGCCACACAGGACTGCAATGGGAGAGAAGGGCCATGGACTTGGACAATGGATGGCAAGGAAAGAGGGTGACAGGAGCTGCAATCTTGGCAGGGAGGGCAGCACAATGCCAGGCCAGGCTCTGCGTCCAACCCACCACCCACTGTGCATTGCGATGGGCATTTTACTCAACGTTAAAAAAAAACTAGTAATTCAATGAAAAAAACAAAGGTTACAGGGATGTTATATATAGGAAAAAGAATATTGCGTCACTCATGACACCTATGATATCATTATTAATACCACTGTAACATAGATATATATATATTTATGGTTCCCTGAGCTTTCAACAGCCCCGGGGAACCCATTCCTTAGGGCTGTGATTGTGATTGAAAATGGAGGGGGGCTGCCCTCTCCCTGAGCCCTGAACAGCCCTGGGGACCAGGGTTGGTACACTTACTGTGTACCAGGGAGCTCATCTCAGGACACAGTGGTTTCCCTGGTTTCCCTGCATTTAAAGACAAAAACAGGGAAGCACGTGTTTCCTCCCAACTGGTGGGAGCATTTTTAAATCATCAAAAACCAAAAGGAGGGCTAAGATTATGGGAGGTTTAGAAAAAGAAAGAGGAATTGGTCCTGTGTATAGTACTCCCATCCAAATCACAACACAAAAAATACACAGTTCCACTCAGGGATAGAAGATTCAATCCCAACAGTACGCAAGAAGGGGAAAGAAGAGAGAGAGAAGGAATAAGATGGTTCCTGTGAGTCTAATCAAGTCGGAACAAGAGCCCTCACTCACCAGATGATGACATGCTTCGTCATAGGGCTTTGCTCCTCGTCAGGCCGGCACTGCAATGCCTGATGGGCCCACCATTGGGCTCGTTGCCGGAGATCTTTTAATATAGACAATTACCGGTTGGTGAATGTAGACGTGTGGGATTGGTACAAAAACGTGCTGTTAAAAATGACTAGGGGAAAAAGCAACAGAGACATTTTTATTGGAGATTAAACCTCTGTCATGGTTAAAAAAAAAACAAATTGTGTAGGGGAAAGAAATTAGATTAATGACTAATCTACACTAAACAGGTGAAGTTTCAGATGACCACAATCCCTCTAGTCTGGGAATGTGATGTGTGCAAGTACGAGAATCCTTACACTGCCTCAAAGTCAGGTCAACATGTTTCTCGCTTCTATAGTCAACAAGGGTCTAATGCGATTCGTCAGGACCAAAAAACCTACCTAATCCTCATTTATCATAAGACCTAAAATTTCGGAGTCTCACAGGAACCCTTCTTGTACTAAAGGATGGGCCCCATCAGGGTAGCAACAAGCTCCAGTGTTCCAAGTTAGTCTTGATATTTGTCACGGCACCACTCGGTACAGAAGCACCTACCCCAGCTTCGTGCTCCCCGTTGTTCATTTTTATGCCCTGTAGGCATTTTTAAATCTCCTGCCAAATGGGAGCAAATACTAAGTGTTAGAAATGGGGTCACTAGTTGGCAGAGATATTCACCTTTATCCAAAGATGGACCACAATCCTAGTCAGGGTAAATCACACACAATTAAAATTATCCTGTGCCCACCCTCTGGTAGCTTGGCACTGAGCCGTAAGGCTTAACTTAGAAGGCAATGTGTAAAGTATTTGTGCAATAAATCATACTGTGAAAACACCACAAAAATACATCACACAGGTTAGAAAAATATATGATGTTTATCTGGTTAAATTAAGGTCAAAACAATAAAGATTCAATAGGCACAAGTTGAGATATCAATTTTGCAAGATTAAAAAGTGTCTTAAAACTTAGAAATCTTAGAAATCAACAGTTGTCTTGGTTTCACAAAGTGCCCGGTTTGTCAAAAATATCACGCAAGGAGACCACAGAGGAGGAGATGCGTGGAAAAATAGGGTGTGCGTCAGATTGTCCGACATGGCACAGACGATGCGTCGCTTCTTTCCATGCGGCAAGGGGCTTTGCATCGATTTACGGCGCGCAGTCTTGGTTCCTCACTGCAAAGCGGGGTTCTTCTTGACACCCTGGGACAATGCATGGAAATCCTGGGAATGCGGGACGAAGTCACAGGTGTTGCATCGATCCAGTATGGCGTTATGTTGAATTTTCTGTCACAGAGCAGGCGCTGCATCGATTCTTCACTCAGGAAGTCAGGCTGTATTGTTCCTGTTAGGCTGTGCATCAATCCGGTAGGGCTGTGCATCAAATTTCCGGTGACAAGGCAGGTGCTGTGTCGATTCTTCACTTGGGAAGAATCCTGTTCTGGTTCAGCTGTGCGGCGATTTCTCGGTCGCACAATGGCTGTGCATCGTTTCCGGCAGGCAGTGCAGTGATTTTCGTTGCACAAGGAGTTTCCTGAAGAGATGAAGTCTTTTTGGCCCTGAGACTTCAGAAAACAGGAGGCAAGCTCAATCCAAGCCCTTGGAGAGCACTTCTCAGCAAGGTCAGAGGGCAGCAGGGCAGCAGGGCAACAGCAGAGCAGCAGTCCTTCTCAGCAAAGCAGTCCAGATGAGTCCTTTGACAGGCGGCAGGTTCAGGTCCAGAAGTGTCTGATTTGGTGGGGTCAGCGACTCAGTTTATATACCCCAAAGTGCCTTTGAAGTGGGGGAGACTTTGAAGATGGTTTTGAAGTGCACAAGTTCCCGTTTCAGTACAGGTCTGTCAGACAGGGTCCCACTAGGGGGTTTGGCAGTCCATTGTGTGAGGACAGGGCACTAGCCTTTGACATGTAAGTGTCAGGCCCTCCACCCTTCCAACCCAGGAAGACCCATTCAGTATGCAGATGAGTGCAGGTGTGACTGACTATCCTGTGTTTGTGGTTGTCTGGGTGAAATGCACAAGGAAGCTGTCAACCATCCCAGCCCAGGCGTTGATTGGAGACAGGCTGTAAGGCACAGATAGATTTTAAGTGCAGAGAAATGCAAATTTTCTAAAAGTGGCATTTTTTAAAATAGTAATATAAAATCCAACCTCACTAATAACCAGGATTTTGTAATACCATTTTGGCCATGCTAAATATGACCTTGTTACCCCTTTATGTTTAGAATCTACCACTGAAACAGTATATGAGGGCAGCCCTAATGACATCCTATGAAAGGAGCAGGCCTCACAGTAGTGGAAAATAAATTTAGGAGTTTTCCACTATCAGGACATATAAAACACACATGTACATGTCCTGCCTTTTACCCAGATATCACTTTGCCCTATGGGTTACCTAAGGCCTACTTTGGGGGTGCCATATATGTAGAAAAAGGTACTTTTAAATGTCAAGTCAAAGTGGCAGTGAAACTGCACACACAGGCCTTGCAGTGGCAGGCCTGAGATATGGTTAAGGGGCTACTTATGTCGGTGGCACAACTAGTGCTGCAGGCCTACTAGTAGCATTTAATTTACAGCCCCTGGGAACATGTAGGGCTCTTTACTAGGGACTTACAAGCAAATTAAATATGCCAATTGGGAATGTACCAATGTTAAAATGTTTAAGGGAAAGGGCATATGCACTTTAGCACTGATTAGCAGTGGTAAAATGTGCAGAGTCCTAAAACCAGCATAAACAGTGTCAGAAAAGTGGAGGGAGGCAGGCAAAAAGTTGGGGGATGACAATCCTAAGACTGTCAGGCCTAATATGTGTCCCCCCCAACTGAAAGTGGGGAGAGTTACCCAACCCCATGGGACCTCTCATCGCTAAGGCGGAAGTATCTGGAGAGACCATCAGCATTGGTCAGTCCCTGGGCAATGCTCCACTGTAAAGTCCATGTCCTGTAGGGCAATGGACCTCCTCAAGAGTTTAGAATTTTCACCCTTCATCTACATGAGCCATCTGACGGGCCTGTGGTCTGTCTGAACCCGGAAGTGAGTCTCAAGCAGGTAGGGTCTCAGCTTCTTCAGTGCCCAGACCACTGCAAATGCTCTTTCTATGTCACTCCACCTATGTTCCTGTTGTAATAGTCTTCTGCTAATAAAGACTATTGGTTGGTCTTGGCCCTCCTTATTCAGCTGTGCTAGAACCGCCCCAATGCCATGTTCTGAAGCTTCTGTCTGCACAATGAACTCCTTGGATTAGTCAGAGGCCTTGAGCACGGGTACCGTGCACATGGCTTCCCTTAGAGAGTCAAAGGCTTTCTGACAAGCCTCTGTCCAATTCACCAACTTAGGTTGCTTTTTGGATGTTAGTTCTGTCAAGGGGGTTACTATGGAGCCATAACCCTTGACAAACCCACAGTAGTATCCAGTGAGACCTAAAAGGCTCCTACTTTTGTTTGGTTTCTAGGTGGTTGCCAGGCCGTGATTGTCTCAATCTCAGCCTGGAGGGGCTGCAGCTTGCTACCACCTACTAGGTGTCCCAAGTGCACTATGGAACCCTGCCCAGTCTGGCACTTACTGGCTTTGATTGCCAGGCCTGCCTTTTGCAGGGCCGGGAGCACCTCTTGAGGTGGAGAAGGTATTCCTCCCAGATGGAACTGTAGACGGCAATGTTGTCTAGGTAGGCAGTGGAGAACGCATCCTTACCAGCTAGCACCCTGTTTACCAACTGTTGGAATGTACGGGGGCATTTTTCAATCCAAAGGGCATTTCTCTGAAATGGTAATGTCCATCAAGAGTAGAAAAAGTGGATCTCTCTTTAGCCCCCCTCAGTCAGGTGATCTGCCAGTACCCTGATGTAAGATCAAAAGTACAGAGGAATTTGGCAGCACTTAGCCTGTCTACAAGCTCAACAGCTCGGGCAATGGGGTGAGCATCTGTCTTTGTGACAGAATTGAGACCCCGGTAGTCCACGCAGAACCTAAGTTCTGGCTTAGCACCAGGTGAAGCGACCTTGGGAACCAGCACCACAGGGCTGGACCAGGGACTGCTGGACTTCTCAATCACCACAAGAGCCAGCATCTTGGCAACTTCCTCCTTGATGCTGGCCTTCACCCTGTCTGCCAACCTGTACATTTTGTTATTTACAGGGGGACTGTCTCCTGTGTCAATATCATGGACACACAAGTATGTGAGTCCAGGGGTGAGGGAAAATAAGGAGGAGTACTGGTCCAGTAACTGGTAGCAGTCTCCTCGCTGGTCCAGGTTCATGGAGTCAGAGCGATTGACATCCTCCACTGACGCATCACCTTCCTTGGCAGAGAGGAGGTTGGGGAGAGGTTCACTCTCCTCCTCCACACCTACCTCTGTCACCAGAAGCATGTTGACCTCAGTCCTCTCAAAATGAGGCTTTAGTCTGTTTACATGGATCACCCTTAGGGGGTTCCAAGGGGTCTTTGATGCCTAGGGATGATGCATGGAAAATCCAGTTGCACGGTGTTAGAAAACCACGCTGCATGGGGTTTGTGTCATTATCAGCAGCTACAAGCAAGTATTGCACGTCGTTTCTCTAGCCGCAATGCATCAATCTCCCAGCCGGGATGCAGGTGGAGCATTGATTTCAGCCGCAAAGCCTGTGGCGCGTCATTTATCAGCCACGTTGCAAATGGTGTGTTGATAATTGGCCAGCACAGCATTGTGTGTTTGGATTTTCAAGCTCTTGTTCTGCCAACTTCACCTTTCAAGGGCCTAGGGACTGGATAGGGCACCACTTGGCAGGGCAGGAGTCTCAGCAGAAAATCCAGGTGCTGGCAGAGGAAGTCATTGATGACCCTGAGACTTCAAAACAGGTGGCAAGCTCAGTTCAAGCCCTTGGAGATTCTCCACAAGCAGGAACATACCACAACGTCCAGTCTTTATCCCCTTTCACAGGAAGAAGCAGCACCTGCAGGGTAGCCCAACAAAGCACAGTCACAGGCATGGGCATCACTCCTCCTCAGCTCTTCAGCTCTTCAGCTCTTCTCTTTGGTAGAGGTTCCTCTTGGTTCCAGAAGTGATCTAATTTTCAGGGGTTTTGCGTCTAATACTTATACCCCTTTCTGCCTTCGAACTAGGCATACTTCAAAGGAAAGTCTCTGTTGTTCACCAGATCCTGCCTTTCCCAGGCCAAGTCCCAGACACACACCAGGGGGTTTGAGACTGCACTGTGAGAGGGCAGGCACAGCCCATTCAGGTGTAAGTGACCACTCCTCCCTCCACTCTAGCACAAATGGCTCATCAGGATATGCAGGCTACATCACAGCTCCCTTTGTCTCACTCCCTTTGTCTCACTGTCTAGAGGGGACTCACAAATAGCCCAACTGTTAAACTGGCCCAAACAGGGAATCCACAAACAAGCAGAGTCCCCAAACTCCAAATTTGTATCTGCTCTCAAAGGGAATCTGCACTTTAATAATATTTAAAGACAGCCCCCATGTTAACCTATGGAAGAGAAATGCCTTGCAACAGTGGAGACTGAATTTAGCAGTATTTCACTGTTAGGACATGTGATACACATCAGTACATGTCCCACCTTTAACATACACTTCACCCTGCCCAGGGGGCTACCTAGGGTCTACCTTAGGGGTGCCTTACATGAATAAAAAGGGAAGGTTTAGGCCTGGCAAGTGGGTACACTTGCCAAGTTGAACTGGCAGTTTAAAACTGCACACACAGGCACTGCAATGGCAGGTCCGAACCATGTTTACAGGGCTACTCATGTGGGTGGCACAACCAGTACTGCAGGCCCACTAGTAGCATTTGATTTTTAGGCCCCAGGCACCTCTAGTGCACTTTACTAGGGACTTACTAGTAAATCAAATATGCCAGTCATGGATAAGCCAATTACACATACATTTTACATAGGAGCACTTGCACTTTAGCACTGGTTAGCAGTGGTAAAGTGCCCAGAGTACCAAAAACATCAAAAACAAAGTCCAGCAACCTGGGAAGCAGAGGCAAAAAGTTAGAGGAGACCACACCAAAGTTGCCAAGTCTAACAGTGCCCCTGTGTTGGAAAGGGCCTCTTTTGACCTGGTTAGCCCTCCACCTTTTGCCTGGTACTTGATGTGGTTTCCAAGTTGTTAGTGCCCTGGGCCCCTGATAACCAGGTTCCCTGGGCCAGATCTCTTTAAAAAAACTGTTATGATGCATTGGCACAATTGGTAACACCATTAGCTGCCACTATAAGTCCCTAGTAAATGGTACTTAGGTATCCAGGCCATGGGGTATTAAGGGTTGGCCCCTGAGGGCAGCAGCACAGATTGTGCCACCCTCAGGGACCATGGATCAAAGTGCACCCAGCATTGTCATTTCAGGCTGAGTGTCCTGGTGCAATCCTAAAATGCAAAACAGACATGGCACACAGCCTGGATGACCAGTTCGGTATGCACTGCATCTCTGGCAGGCCTTTTAGCCTTCAGGCAGGGTGCATTATACTGCATGTGTGGGCATAGATGCATGAGCAGTATGCCCCTACTGTGTCTGTGCCAAATCTGGGATATAGTAAGTGAGCAAAGAAGCCATTTTACATGCATGATCAGTATCAGTTTCACAGCTAAATGATGGGCAATCTGAACCCTGAGTTGTTTGGTATCAAACAACTCGGAACGATACATTCAAACTGGTACCCGTATAACATTTATTGTAAAAAGTGCCCAGGGGCCACCTTCGAGGTGACCCTGCAAAAGCTAACTAATCCTGGCATGGTTGCTGGCCGGTCACAACCAGCCTGCCACCATCAGACAAGATTTGAGAACCCTGGGGTGAGAGCCTGTGTTCTCAGCCCTTCCTGGGCAAAGGTGTTACACCTCATCCCCGAGGAATGTGCACAGCCCTGCCTATGAGCTTTATAGGGCTTACCGCCCTTGAAACTTGACCCCCAGCCCTGCTGCTAGAAGAAGATGGCCACCTCCATAACAAACTCCCACTTTTGGTTGGAGCAATGGTGGGAAAATGCACAAAGGACAGGCGGAGTGGCCACCCCCAGCTTGAACCATCTTCATTTCATTTTCCTTTATCTTGCATGGTAGGAAAATAGCCTATCAGGGATAGGAAAGTGACCTCTGCCCACAGGAAGTGGCCACGAAGAATCAAAAGAACAATGAAGTCCAGTTCACTAACTGACCAATGACCAAGGAACCGGACACAGCAGCCAGACCAAATTGCACTCATCAGACCCAGAGGACAGAACTTGCAAATATGCCAAGTTTGGTGGAACTGCAATCTCCAGTGGCTGAACTGAGCAATAACCCAGGGTACTGAACCCCCAAGGTTGGACACCCAGAAGAAAAGTCCACTGGGGACTCCCAGAGGACCAGGAGCAAGCCCCACTTAAGGGACTTCAGGAAACATAGAACTACCCCCCCACTAGTGGCCCTGCTGACATGCAATCCACCCTCAAAGTGACCTGTCTCCTGCTTCCAATGGCATCTTTGTGCACAGCTCTTCACTCACCTATCTGCTCTGCACCCGGGCACCCTGGGCCCTGCCCTGGAGAACCAGCTATGCTCTATGGGCCCCCACCCCTTGCAACATCTACATTCAAAGGGGACCAAACAGACTCACCTTGTAGTTCGCCTGTGCATTGCTTTTCCAAGTGGTCCACCACAGTGGTCCTGCAGCAGCTCCAAGGACTTTCAGCAGCTCCTCCCACCGAAACCGGGAACCGCCCGAACTTCCCCAGCTGCTCCTCAGGACCTCTTGATGACCTCACCCTAAAAACAAAAGGACACACTGGTAAACGCATTGCCTGATTTTATATGCATTTTTAATGTTTTCTCCCATTGATTCCTATTGTGCTTAATTATGCACAAAAGGCATTTTCATAACTTAAAAAGTACTTACCCAATTTTGTTGATCTTGGTCTTAAAAGGTTTATAAGAATCCAAAGTATTTTTGTAATTTGGTCTTGAGTTATTCCTTTGAGTGTGTGTCCATACTCATTGATACTGCTGAATCAGTTGTCTTCATTAGAAATTTGTTAATGAGTGTTTATGTGTTTTGAATAATGAATTATGGTGAAAATGAATAACGTAGAGAAATAATGCACGCATTTGGAAAATGTGACCTCGGAGAATGGCCACCAATGTTCACGAAATGTACTAATTAGTGGTTAATACTTATGAAATATTGAAAAATGAATTAGAATAATGTACTAATATGTCATATTAAGGGTTATGAATTATGTTATAGCTATTAACTGTAGGCCTTACTTAGTGAGTGTATTGACCTAGTTTTGCCATGCCTCGTGCAGAACCTGTATTTCTTAGTTTTTAATAAAAATGCTTATAGAGTGAATTAAACTGCGGAATGTCCATTGTCTTGTTAAAAGTGCTTAACAGAAGCTTTCCATGAGAACCAACTAACAGGAGATGATGTCCCTAGCAATGTAACAAACTGTGTGTAATGTTTGTGAGATGTACTTTCCCAAGACGCGAATAATGAAGATCCTGACTGGAGACGAAGATGCAACAAATTTGTTACCTAACAAGCCGGATGATGAGGACATCGTAAAGTAGATCAATCAACTTTGTCTGAAGAGCGAAATATTAGAATTGATAGATTTGGTATAGAAATATTATTGGGTAGTGTATAAACATACGATTAACTGACCAATAGGAAATTAGGGGATAGTTTAAGTGACTTTGATATAACAAAGCGACAGAGGAGAATTATTCAGATTTTAGATTTTAGGGAATTACTGCGATATTGAGAGAAGAAGAAACTTTAGAAGAGACTCGAGATTCTGTCATTGGGCTCATACTCTCTGACTGAGAGCCTGACGTTTTACTGATCGATTGATGACCTGAGGATAAAGACTGATTCTGTTTGCTGACCCATACCGTGGATAGCTAGATATGACAATGTGACTGGAAGGCATTTGTATGCCTTTCCTATCTAGGTACCAGCTGCGCTGTCTAGATAGTTCCCTAGCTAGAGGTTTTTCCTAAATTTGTGTTCTAAATTGTTGTGCATGAAGTCCAATGTGCTGATGCTAATCTGGGTTTAGTTGAGGCTATTCACATGACGACAGACGAATTGTAGGGACAAATGCGTGACAAACTATCTTGCTGAATTCTACGTATCATATATCACTATTGCAGCTGACTCTGCTATTGATCTGTACTGTTGCCTTAGAATGTGTTGTGATTCAGGGTTTGATTAGATTGTGTTTCTTCTGTCATTTTGGGCAACCACTGTTGTTTTTATATCTGTTTCATTTGATTTTGAGATTAATCTACATGACTTTAGCATTATTAATATAAGGGAAATAAACTTACTTAACTTTACTAAAGGTGTGGTTTTCATGGCTGAAAAGGTCATTGTGTGTGATAATTACTGACTCCATTGATTAATGATTTGACTAATGATTATTGATTATTGTGTATCGATTATTGTTTCTGTTCTGGAGCCATGGTAAGAACATTTTAAACGAGTCAAAAGGTTCATCAACATATACACGTCCCCTTGTAAGTAAGGTGCGACGTGCTAACAATACTGTGAGTACAACAAATGCTTTGCACTTTTCCAAGATTGGCCTAACGGCTTGATCAAGTTACCATAACAATTAGAACATTAGGTAGTCTAGTTTTCATCTCTGTAAACCAATGTGTAGTTACCTGGACTCTTGGCACAGTGTACATGGTTTTGCACACTACACAGAGAGCCATCCTCCTACACCCTTCTCATCGTCCTCCTGACCTCTGTTATCCCAGTCCATGTCCCTACCCTATTCCTCCTGATCTCCGTGAGCCAATGTACCATACTTGTCACCATTTTGAAAAAAACAAACCTGGGAATTAATTTTCCCCATTGAATTACACTGAAAAATAGGAGATTTTAGGCAGGACACAGATAAAATAAGGCCCCTTTGAGCTTAGAAACATCAGGAGTATCCTGCCTGAGTCTGGTCTGTTGACATGTATGGTTGTTCAGTCACTGCCTCTTCTGTCTGCCTTCAGTGGTCTGTTATATTGCCACAGCCTCTCTTGCCTGTCCTGCATGGTTGGTTTGTTGACCCTACCCCACTTTCCCCTGCCCTCCATGGTCCATTGTGCTGCCATTGGCCTTCCCGCCTGCCCATTGTGGTCAACTTGTTGCCCCTGTCCCCCCCGTCCCTGCTCTCAATTATCTGAGTCCATTCCCTAGACCTCTGCCTCCCCACACGATTTTAATGATCAACTAGATTGCTAACATTCTTTATTTGTTACAAAAGTGTGGCACACCAGATTACACTATATAAAACTGCAAAAAAGCAAAACAATTAAGTGTTTTGCACACTTTTGTCATTGTGCTATACTTGGGCTACATTTGGGTGATATTTGTGCTACATTAGGGGTCTTTTTTCTCGGCTGGCCATGTCGGGAGACAGAGGTGGTCATTACAACCCTGGCGGTCGGTGTTAAAGCGGCGGTAAGACCGCCAGTAAAAAAATTGCAATTACGACCGTAGCGGAAACCGTCAACATAGACAGCCACTTTAACACACCGACTGCCACGGTGGTACAAACAAACAGTGCGGCGGTCACTACCACCCACACTATTATGACAGGCCAATCCGCCACCTTTTCCGGGGCGGATTCACCGCGGATAAAAACACGGTGGAAACAGGAATACCGAAGGGAAAACGCTCACCTCCACACACACCACGAGGACCGACGAAGCCATGGATCCGGAACTCCAAAATCTCCCTGCAATAGTCTTCCTGCTCCTCTACCAGAAGTACGAACGCCGGCGGCGAAGACCACAGTGAGTACAGCACCGACGACACAGGGGAGGGGGGAGGGAAAAGAGAGTGACACACACACGCAGCACGCAACACCCCCACCCTCACCCACTACAACACACATACTAATACAAATCAATACATCACAGTTACAGCCCCCACCCCCCCGGAAGAATGAAAAGACAATAGAAAATGAGTGTAACCATTGTAATATATTAAAAGCAAATAGGTAGAAATAAATATATACACCATGTACAAAAGATATACCAAGCATAGTAGTCCAGGTAGTGCTCTAAGAAAGTCGGTGGAACACTGGGACCACACGGTATGGGCGAGGCCCACACAAGATCCCCGACCATGACGGAGAGAACACTGCAGGGGCATCAGAGAGCAACTAAACAGGTACCTCAGGGGGAGAGAAAGGGGGGGCACCTCAGCCGGTTGAGTGCACAATGCCAAATCCACGAGGGGGCCACATGCCCACTGTTCCATCCTGGGGAGTGCAAAGCCACAGTCTCTCAAGTCTCTACAGTGGGTGGTTTGCCCACTGTACAATCCTGTGGAGTGCAAAGCCACAGTCTCTCAAGTCTCTACAGTGGGTGGTTTGCCCACTGTTCAATCCTGGGGAGTGCAAAGACACAGTCTCTCAAGTCTCTACAGTGGGTGGTTTGCCCACTGCTATATCCTGGGGAGTGCAAAGCCACAGTCTCTCAAGTCTCTACAGTGGGTGGGTTGCCCACTGCTATATCCTGGGGAGTGCAAAGCCACAGTCTCTCAAGCCTCTACAGTGGGTGGGTTGCCCACTGCCATATCCTGGGGAGTACAAAGCCACAGTCTCTCAAGTGGATAACAGTCTCTACTGGTTCTGGAAGGGGCATGGTGCCCAGAGTGCTTCATCCTGCTAAGGACAGAGGTAGTGGATGACAGTCTCCACTGGTTCTGGAGGGGGCCTGGTGCCCAGAGTGCTTCATCCTGCCAAGGACTGAGGTAGTGGATGTGAATCTCCACTGGTTCTGGAGGGGGCATGGTGCCCAGAGTGCTTCATCCTGCCAAGGACAGAGGTAGTGGATGTGAATCTCCACTGGTTCTGGAGGGGGCATGGTGCCCAGAGTGCTTCATCCTGCCAAGGACTGAGGTAGTGGATGTGAATCTCCACTGGTTCTGGAGGGGGCATGGTGCCCAGAGTGCTTCATCCTGCTAAGGACAGAGGTAGTGGATGACAGTCTCCACTGGTTCTGGAGGGGGCATGGTGCCCAGAGTGCTTCATCCTGCCAAGGACTGAGGTAGTGGATGTGAATCTCCACTGGTTCTGGAGGGGGCATGGTGCCCAGAGTGCTTCATCCTGCTAAGGACAGAGGTAGTGGATGACAGTCTCCACTGGTTCTGGAGGGGGCATGGTGCCCAGAGTGCATCATTCACCCCGTGACGGACTCAGGTGTGTCAGTGCCCTTGCCGCTCATGGGCCAGTGGTGCTTGAGATGGCGGTGCCCTGTGCAGCGGTGCTTGAGATGGGGGTGCCCTGTGCAGCGGTGCTTGAGATGGTGGTGCCCTGTTTAGCGGTGCTTGTGATGGCGGTGCCCTGTGCAGCGGTGCTTGAGATGGCGGTGCCCTGTTCAGCAGTGCTTGAGATGGCGGTGCTCTGTGCAGCGGTGCTTGAGATGGTGGTGCCCTGTTCAGCGGTGCTTGAGATGGCGGTGCCCTGCTCAGCGGTGCTTCAGGCGGTGGTCTCCAATGCAGGGACTCTGTTGGGCTGTTGCTGGCGGGCCTTCATGGCCCAGCGGGGCTTGTGCTGGCGGGCCCCTCCTGGGCAGGTGGGCTGGTGCTGGCAGGCCCCTCCTGGGCAGGTGGTCTGGTGCTGGCGGGCCCCTCCTGGGCAGCTGGGCTGGTGCTGGCGCGCCTGTCCTGGGCAGGTGGGCTGGTGGGCTGGTGCTGGCGGTCCTGTCCTGGGCAGCTGGGCTTGTGCTTGCGGGCCTGTTCTGGGTAGCTGGGCTTGTGCTGGCGGGCCCCTCCTGGGCAGGTGGGCCGGTGCTGGCGGTCCTGTCCTGGGAAGCTGGGCTTGTGCTGGTGGGCCCCTCCTGGTCAGCTGGGCTTGTGCTGGCGGTCCTGTCCTGGGCAGCTGGGCTTGTGCTGGAGGTGTCCTCCTGGGCAGCTGGGATGATGGCGGTCTTCTCCGCCGTGCTGCTCTTCCCAGACTTGCCGGGTTTTTTGTGGCCCTTTCCCACCTTGGAAGGTGTCACAGCTGACTCCACACTCCCAAAGGGACCCCTGGGAGCGGCTTTGGTGGCTGGAGTCTTCCCCCTCGCACGCCGGGCACTGGCCAACTTCTGATGCTTCACAGGTGGGGGACTGTCTGAGCTGTGGCTCCGTGCCACACTGGCTGCCCTGGTGGCCGGTGCACTCCAGATTCCGGTGACTACAGGCACCACTGGTCCCGGAGAGGTTGTGGCTGAGGTGCTAGTTCAGGACCTATGAGACGGACGGGGTGGGGGAGGTGTGGGAAAGAGGTCAACGTTGGACAGGAAAAGTTTTTGGGACACACTGGGACGGGTAGCTGGAGGGGGTTTGGGAGTGGAGGAAGAGGGGGTGGTTGTAGGAGATGTACGTTTGGTGACTTTGGGTGAAGGTGCATGCGCTGGAGGCTGTCATGAGGTGGATGGCTGTTGGGTGGGTGTGTGCCTGCGTTTGTGTATCTTGGGAGGGGGCGTCACAGACACACTGGGAGAGGTCACAGGGGACGTGTGAATGGTAGTGGGGGTGGTGACTGCACGTGAGCGGGGTGTGGTGGTGGGTGTGCTGGAGAGGGACGTAGTGGCTGTAGAGGTAGTGCATGCAGGTGTGAGTGTAGATGAGACTGGGAGGGAGGAGGGAGACGAGGAGGAGGGGGACACAGTGGAGGCAGTGGATGTTGGTGTGTCTGCATGTGTGTGATGCTTGTGTGAGTGCCTGTGGGATGTGTGGTGTTTATGTTTGCCTGAGCTTCCCTTGTGTGTTGACGTGTGTGCATGCTGGTCTGAAGGTGTGCTTCGGATAGGCTGAGGTACAGGGGATTGGGTCTGGGTGGAGGAAGTTGGAGGGAGGAGGCTAGACACAGGGACAATGGCTCCCATCAGTGCTGGGGCCAGAGTCTGAAAAGCTTGCTGAATGGCCGCCTGACCAGAATGAATGCCCTCCAGGAATGCATTTGTTTGTTGCAACTGCCTTTCTACACCCTGGATGGCATTCAAAATGGTAGACTGCCCAACAGTGAGGGACCTGAGGAGGTCAATGGCCTCCTCACTGAGGGCAGCAGGGGTGACTGGGGCAGGGCCTGAGGTGCCTGGGGCGAAGGTGATGCCCACCCTCCCGGGTGAGCGGGCACGGGGGGAAGCTGAGGGGCTGCTGGGAGGGCGGTGCTGGAAGGGGAGTTGGCGGCTGTACCTGTAGATGTGGGGGGGGCACAGATGTTGCCGCCACCACAAGGGAGCTCCCATCAGAGGACGAGTCCGTGCCGCTGGTGTCAGCTCCTGTCCCCGCCGTGGAGCTCCCCTCGCCCTCTGTCCCACTGGTGAACTCCGAGTCCGTAGTTTCGCCCTCCAGGGCCATGTGGGATGCAGCTCCCTCTTGCGCCGGTGCCACTGCTCCTCTGCCTGATGATGCTAATGCACACAAGAACAGAGAGACCACAAAAAGGGGACGACAACAGAAGAAAGACATGTTGAGTGCATGCATTACCGCTAGCGTTGGCGGACACGACAGGCACAGAAGCCCCCTGCACTACGCCGCGCTCTTGGGCTCCACTGTTCAATTCCTGGGAAATGGCCTACAAGGCTATGGACGACATCTGCACACATAGATGTCACAGGGGCATGGCTAGGTGTAGTTGTCACTCTACAGAGGTGGGGTGGGGTGACACATGGCCTGCCTTACAGAGGGGCCTTGCCTATGGAACTCGCCCTGGCCTAGGGAAACCCACAGCCCACCTCCCCCACCCAGACACCTCCACTGCGCGCAAAGTCAGCAGAATGAGAGTGTACTCAACCCCTTGTGTCTGCTGTGATGCCCTCAAGCGCCCATCCAACTCTGGGTAGGCCACCGCCAGGATCCTGAACATCAGGGGGGTCATGGTGCGACGGGCACCCCTCCCACGTTGGGAAGCCATCCCCAGCTGAGCCTCTGCCGTCTTCTTGCTCCAACGGCGAATGTCCTCCCATCTTTTCCGGCAGTGGGTGCTCCGTCTGTGGTAGACCCCCAGGGTCCGGTCTTCCTTGGCCATGGCACGCCAAATATCTTTTTTTTGGTGGGCGCTGACCTACATGAAATGTACAGGGGAAAAAGAGAAGTTAACTGCACCGTCAAACTGATTGGCCCCCATCCCTACCCTTGCTATGTGGCACATGCATTCACCATCTTTCATGCACGCAGCACTCTCCCCCTTCCTTCTTACATCCAGCCCTCTCCACACAGGCACAGCCCATACAACATGCTCCCTGTGTACTTACCTGTTTGTCTGGAGGACCATAGAGTAGCGTGTACTGGGGGAGGACCCCATACACGAGTTTCTCCAACTCCTCCGATGTGAAGGCAGGGGCCCTTTCCCCAGACACTCGAGCCATTGTCTCTTCCAGACCAAGGTCACAGCAGCACTTGCAGTGTAGGTCCTCTCCTGTCGAAGATCAGGTATCGAGTGATTGACCAGATATAAAATGGCAGTCACGTCCGTGACGGTGCGTACCGTCACCGCCGGCGTACATCGTCATTGGCTCCTGGGACCCATAGGGTCCAATGTTAACCAATGCAGCATTGCGCTGCAGTCTTTTACCGCTTACCGCAACGGTGTACAATGCCAGCGCAGTTACCTCACATCCCATTGTCCCATTTTACAGGTCAGGCAGCCGCCATTTCAGGGGCCCACATGGCTTCATTTTCAACTGCATCACACATACCTAGGTCTAGACTCATCACACATACAGGCCAACTTTTGTGTATGAATGGTGTTCTGTGTAAACTGTGGGTACGTACCTCTGAGTTTTTTTACTCTGTGCTCGCTGGTGTCCTTCATAGGCACCGTCCTCTGGGACATGTGAGGAGATGGTGGCATCCTCCGGTGTACCGACCGTTGGTGGACCTGTCGACAATGGAGGAGCGGCATGTGATTATCACATACAGGCTTGACTGTGCCACAATCCAGGAACTGTGTACCCAGTTGGAGCCAGACCTGATGTCAGCAAGCCGCCATCCAACAGGAATCCCCCCTCAAGTGCAAGTGCTGTCAGTGCTCCATTTCCTTGCAAGTGGGTCTTTTCAAACAACAGTGGCCATAGCATCAGGGATGTCCCAGCTTATGTTTTCCAACGTATTGTCAAGAGTGTTGCCTGCCCTTCTGAAACACATGCGGAGCTACATCGTTTTTCCTCAGGTGGAGGATTTGCCTACAGTGAAAGGTGATTTCTATGCCCTGGGACACATCCCCAATATTATAGGTGCCATTGATGGGACACATGTGGCTTTGGTCCCCTCCCACAGGAGTGAACAGGTGTACAGAAACCGGAAGAGTTATAATTCAATGAATGTACAGATGGTATGTTTGGCAGACCATTACATCTCCCATGTGAATGCCATGTTCCCTGGCTCAGTGCATGACGCCTACATCCTGCGGAATAGAAGCATCCCTTATGTGATGGGTCACCTCCAGAGGCACCGTGTGTGGCTATTAGGTGAGCACCTGGAAGCTAGTCAGTGGGAATGGTTGTCTGGGTCTGGGGATATCCCTCCAGGTTATTGTGTGTCTAACAGTTGTCCCTCGCAATTTGCAGGTGACTCTGGTTACCCTAACCTGTCATGACTACTGACCCCAGTGAGGAATCCCTGGACAAGGGCAGAGGAACGCTACAATGAGGCCCATGGGCGAACTAGGAGGGTGATCGAGCGACCTTCGGCCTCCTGAAGGCCAGGTTCTGGTACCTCCATATGACAGGTGGGTCCCTATTCTACTCACCAAAGAAGGTGTGCCAAATCATCGTGGCCTGCTGTATGCTTCACAACTTGGCTTTGCGATGACAAGTGCCTTTTCTGCAGGAGGATGGTCCACATGGCGGTGTTGTGGCAGCTGTGGAGCTTGTGGACAGTGAAGACGAGGAAGCAGAGGAAGAAGACATGAACAACAGTGATCCAGCAATATTTCCAGTGAGACACAGGTAAGAGTACAGACCTGCCTACTACATGTACTTTAACACTACTACCTCTCTACTGTCTGTCGTTTTCACCCAGTGTATGGTCACTGAGTTGTCACTTTCCCTTACGATTTCACAAATCTGGGTCCCACTGTGTGACATCTGCTTAGATTCCTCATGGACTAGAGCTGTGTGACATAAGTATGTTGACATTACAATTGAAAGAGCATTTTGTCACTGTAATTGCTAATACACTATTTAGAAATCACAGACAGACTCCAGATTGTTTTGTGCTTTAAGTGTGTTTATTTAAGTGCTCAATATTGGAGGGGGTAGTGAAATGTTGAGGGGTGATGGCGGAGGAATGTCATTGGCAGAGTCCAGTCTATTAGTCTCACTGGTGCATTGCCCATATGGGCATAGGAAGTGGAGCTGGGGCAGTTTAAGTATGGACAGGGTGACAAAGTGGGACAGTAGGATGACAATCAGGGTGGTCTAATTTCTTGGCGGGGGTCTTGGCATCGTGCTCTGTCTTGTTCATGGATCTCAGGGTCCGTTTGCGGGGTGGTTCTCCCTCTGCAGGGGGTGGGGTGCAGGTGTGGTGGTCCTGTGGTGGGGCGTCCTGTCCACTAGTGCCGGCGGAGGTGGTGGGCAGTTCATTGTCCATGCTAGTGTCAGGGGCCCCTTGTAGTGCCACAGTGTCCCTCCTGGTGTTGACGATTTCCTTCAGCACCCCTACGATGGTGCCCAGGGTGGAGCTGATGGTTCTGAGTTCCTCCCGGAAGCCCATATACTGTTCCTCCTGCAGGCGCTGGGTCTCCTGAAACTTGGCCAGTACCGTTGCCATCGTCTCCTGGGAGTGGTGGTAGGCTCCCATGATGGAGGAGAGGGCCTCGTGGAGAGTGGGTTCCCTTGGCCTGTCCACCCCCTGTCGCACAGCAGCCCTCCCACTACCACTGCCCCCAGGTCTCTATTGTTGTTGGGGTGGTGGGTTAGCCTGGGTTCCCTGTAGTGGTGGACACACAGCTGATTGACGTGCCCTGGGGACAGAGGTATGGGCCCACTGGGTGGGTGCTGTGCTGGTGTTTCCAGAGGGGGAAAGGTCTGTGGTGGCCTGTGACTGGGTGAGAGCAATCGACTGTCCAGAGGTCCCCGATGGACCGGGCTGGTCATCTAGATCCAGTTGGACAGAGCTGCTGTCATCACTGTGGGCCTCTTCTGTTGGTGGTGTGGACATGTGTGGACCCTCCTGTCCGGGGACGATGGGTAGGGGCATAAAAGGATGGTTATTACATCTGTGTGTGTCATGGTGTGCAATGGCTGGGTGACCGTGTACCCCAGTGCTTGCATTCCTGTGTGGGACCTTGTGTGATGATTGTTTAGGGGGTTGTATGGGTATGTGCAGTGGGCATGCTTTAGTGATGGGTGTCCATGCTTTGTTGTTGCATGCAGGGCTTGGTGTTGGGATGTGTGGTTTGTGATGTTGGGACGTATGTGAGGAGTTGGAGTGCTGGGGGTGAGGGTGAGGGTCAGGGTATGTGCCGGCATGCAGGTAGGGTGGGGGATGTAATACTTAAGATTTGTCTTACCAGAGTCCATTCTTCCACCTACTCCTGCGAGGCCCTCAGGATGCAGAATCGCCAAGACCTGCTCCTCCCATGTTGTTAGTTGTGGGGGAGGAGGTGGAGGTCCGCCGCCAGTCTGCTGAACTGCCAGGTGGTGTCTTGAGACCACGGAACGCACCTTCCCCCGTAGGTCGTTCCACCTCTTCCTGATGTCCTCCCGATTTCTTGGGTGCTGTCCCACTGCGTTGACCCTGTCCACTATTCTTCGACATAGCTCCATCTTCCTTGCAATTAAGGTGTGCTGCACCTGTGCTCTGAATAGCTGTGGCTCTACCCTGACGATTTCCTCCACCATGACCCTGAGCTCCTCCTCCGAGAACCTGGGGTGTCTTTGCCGTGCCGTGGGGTGGTGTAGGTGATGTGTGGGGTGGAATGTGTGGTGATAAGTGTGCTGATATGTAGTGGTGTGTTGTGTGAGGTGCGTGGAAGTTCTGTGGGTGATGGTGTTGTGTGCCTGTGGATGCTGTTGTTCTTGCTGGTGCTGTCTCTCTCTGCCCTTCTTTTGGAAGAAAAAAATCATAGGGGTTTGTGGATGATGTGGGTACGTCTTTTATATTGTAATGGGTGTGTGGGAGTGGTGTGTGTATGTATATCAGATGTGAGTATTTTGAATTGTCCAATGTGGCTGTGTTTTGTATGTGTGTGTGTATTTTGAGCGCGGCGGTGTGTACCACCAATGGAATACCGCGGTTGAAAGACCGCCGCGTGGATTAGTGTGTCGTGATAGTGTGGGCGTATTTCTGTTGGCGTGACGGTGGAGGTTTTGTTTTTCCCAGTTTATCACTGACCTTTGGTGTGGCGGACTTGGGTGGGTGTCTGGATTTAGGCAGATTCCGTGCTGTGGGTCATAATAGCTGTGGTGGAATTCATCAGCCGTGGCGGTGTGTTGGCGGTCTTCTGCACGGCAGTAAGCGGCTTTTACTGCCAATGTTGTAATGAGGGTCATATTTATTTTAAAGCTCCCTTATTTCCTCATTTACTGCAGTATCCTAAGTAGAAAATGATTTCAGTTTTCCACTTCGATTCCATCAAGATGGTGTTCTGATGTGCCATACTTTTGGCATAGAGTCTGAATGTTAGCACTTTAGTTGTTCATTAGAACACGCTAGTAAAGCTAATGTTTACTTGTGAGTAAACTGGCAGTCTGCTGCTGGTGTTGAAAGTGCACGTTTCATTCTGCATGCCAGAATGTTTTTAATGAAATTGAAGTAAAAGATATTTGAGAATTCACTTAAAACATGTCCTAATTTACTTTCTACAGCACCAGCCATAATTTCTATGACAAAATTAACCTCCTCATTTTGTTCCTTTCTCAATTAAATGTTTTAGGTTTTACCAGTTTGATTCAACCAAGATGGCTTCAGGTGTGCCACACTTTTGTCATTAATAAGCCTGTTAGCGCTCTAGTTGTTCTTTAGAACACTCTGGGTGGCTGCAGTGAACACCGGGGAATCAACTGACAGGCTGCTCCTGTTGGAAGTACGTTTTACTTAGAATGTCAGACTTCATTCTCATATAGCTGGGAAAGACAGTGTGAATTTACAGAAAATATGCTCTAATTTTAGCTGCTAGATCATCTCCGATAACTTCTATGGGAAAATCATGAGAAAAGAGTTTTCTCCTGAACATGATTCATGAACTCCCAGCTGAAGGCTGCACAATTTCACCTTAGAAGACAGCACAATTCCTAACATCAGTATGGTACCATTCACAGATGATTTATATTGTAGCTAAAATCTTTTAGCACCCTTTATACGTTCTCCTTTTTGTAACACTCAAAAACCTGCCAGTCCATACAATGCATTTTAATGGGGTGCTATCATGTATAGTGGTCCCAAGATGGCTACCAGCAATTCCTGGTTGAAGTGTTGACAACCAATTAGATCTCACCATAATACATGTGCTTAGGCTCTACCCAGATATCTATATTTCTTTTTCCTTTAATTTTAATAACACCAAAAATACTGAATGGATTTACACCATATAACAAAAAGCACAATCTGTGCTCCAAGATCTAGCGTTCCTGCCAAAGTTGGTGTAAATTCAGCAAGAAATGCACTTCTTTTGATCCCCCTTTTTACTAGCCCCCGCTTGATGAATAACCACTAAATTTAGCATGCACAATAAGAAACAGTAGGACACATTTTTGGAAACTTTTGTGAAGATTCGTCAGGGAAGTAAAAAAAACGCTTTTCCTAGGGAAACTAGCTCCTAACTATTTCCATAGGAAAAGCACATATATGTATATATATATATATATATATATATATATATATATATATATATATATATTACCTACTGGCGGTTGCCAGTAGGTCGTAATAGTTAGGACCATGTTTCCATAGGAAAAGAGTTTATTGACTGGCCTATGTCTTTGGCCTAATTTGACAAATATTTACGAAATTTTCCAAATAAAGTGTGCCGGTTATTCTTGTTGTGCATGGAAAGTTTCGGGTGATCTGACAAGCAAGGCCTGAGAAAAAGCGGGCGGTCAAAAAAGTTGAGTTTGCCATGTTAATTCCTATAGGTCCTTGGACAGAATTACTCAAGTTTGTCAGAAATGTGGCTTTCGGTGCGCAGATTGTGCTTTTGCTTATTTGATGTAAATCTGTTCAGTAGTTTAGGAGATATTAAAGGAAATCCAAATTTGTATGTCCCTGGCCGTGATGACTTTACGAATAATGACAAGCTCGTGCAGGAAAAAGGCACAGCTCTGATTGGCTGCCAACACTTCAGCCGAGTCCCACAAAAAAAGTATAAAAAAAGGAAAGGGGCCAGAGTAGAGACAGCCTGACGCCTTAGCTCTGGTGGTGGTGTCCTAGAGCCCCTCCCCCCCCCACACGAGGGTTAAAAAAGCATTTTTTAGAAATGTTAACCAAGATTCACGGCGGATTCACAGATCAGGTGCATTTTTTTTTTTTTAAACCCTCTTCATTATTCTGATGCCTCTGGGTGGGCCAAGTCCCAAGGCATTAGTCTGATGCTCCCCACAGCCCTGGGGGCCGCTACCTCCCTGGGCACTAATTTTAATTAATGCAGGGGTGTTGCCTGCCCCCACTGCCCCGGGGACCACCACCTTCCCGGTGCATTGAAGAAATTGGGTGCATCCACCTCTGCCTGGGGAACTACTACCTCCCCAGGGCTTTTAACTAATATGGTACGGGGCGTGCAGCACCCCTGCAGCCCTAGAGACCACCACCTCCCAAGTGCAAATGGTAAAGAATGTAAAGGGGGTCCATTTTGGACCCCCAGCAACCACGACCTCCCCAGGGCTATTTCCATGTTGGAGCTGCATGGCCCCCCTCGAGGAGCCACTGATGACCCTTGGGACCGCCAACACCCAGGGCTTTCTCCTGCTATGTCCCGGGCTGCAAACCCCCGGGACATAGCTGTTTGCTTTTGCTTGGTGGGAGCTGACAGCACAGATATGCATGCAGGGAACACAGATTAAAACATTGTTCCAGCAAGCATGGAGCTGCTATTAAAAGCAGCTTCTTGCTTGCTGGAGCAATGCCAGATCATGCAGGTGACGAGGGCTGGTGGGACCGCAGAGGAGGCCTTGAGGCTCCCCTCCCCAGTCTCAAATAGCCCATAAATGTCAAAAAATTGAGAAAAAAACAATCAGGTGTGACCACAGGGTGGTCTTGAGGCTCCCCCCCCTGTTGTTCCAGATAGCCCGTAAAGGGCATTGAGAATTTGACTCCAGGTGTATCCACGATAATTTCTTTCATTTCATTTCTTTTCAACTGCAAATGTTCAAGGCTCATACTGAAAGGTGATCTCACTATTTTTAACTGACAATTATATTTTTCTTTTCATTCTGTCTAGAAATAATTCATTCTAAGTATATCATCCATCAAAGCCTAAGAACTCTTTCTGTCTCTTTCTCACACTCTCTCTCTCTTTCTCTCTCTTTTTTAATCTCTTTCTCCCACTCACTCACCCACTCAGACCCTCACACACCCACTCACAAACCCACTCAGACACGCACCTACTCACAGACCCACTCAGACTCTCACACATGCACTCACAGACCCACTGACACCCTCATGCACTCACTCACAGACCTGCCCAGACACTGATGTAAACACCAAGACACTGATGCACGCACTCTCACTCCCAGACAGATACGCTCGCATCCACTCTCACCCCAGATACACCCTCTTACACCTATTCTCACACCCAGAGAGATATGCTGGAGCCAACTCCCACTGCGTACGGCCAAAGGGCCAGGTGCAGAGTAGGGTTGGGTGGTTAGGGGGAGTTGGCTGCAGGCCAGGCTTTGTAGGCAACCCCTGCTGCGCATGGGTGAAGGCCGTGCATAGTGCAAGGTTAAGTGCTTACACCAGGGTGGTCTCAGGGCCTGGCTGCAGGCCAGGGGTGATGATTGGATTAACCTATAGTAATGAAAATTACAATACGTAAAAAAAAAACATTGAAATCCACTGAAAAAAACACCAGTTACAGGGACATTATAGTTAGGAAATAGAATTTAAAAAAACATAGAAATTCACTGAAAAAAACAGAGGTTACAGGCACGTTATAGTTAGGCTCACATTTTAAATGTACAAAAACATCGAAATTCACCCGTTATAGTTAGAGTTATCTCAAGTAACTATAACTCCTGCCTAAAGGCAACTATAACTCATGCCCTCGCCATGCACTGCTAATTAACCCCGAAATTACGGCACGCATGACATCATTGATAACATCATTGATAACATCAATGTAATATTTGCAGTAAAATCTATGACAAAAAAACTGTGCATGGCTGGGGCGCGAGTTACCTTAGGGCGTGAGTTATAATTACTTGAGATAACTCTAACTGTAACAGGTGAATTTCTATGGTTGTGTACAATTAAAATGCGAGCCTAACTATAACGTCCCTTTAAGTTTTGTTTTTTTCAGTGAACATATATATGCATGTACATAAACATATATATATATATATATATATATATATATATATATATATATATATATATATATATATATGTATTCATAATAACACACAGTCTTCCAAGAGAGCGCGCACACTCCAGTTTTTAAACAGTCCACCACAGTCTTGCAAAAGTCGAAGTTTTTTTATTAGGTGAACTTAGTGGACAACACCAAAAAACCCACAATGCCATAATGCACTGTATTCAAGGGTTGGAGAACCATTACTCCCACCAGGAACATAATTGTGTTACAGAGTCAACGAGATAAACAAAGGACACGAAGTTCCACTAAAAAGTATACCTCTAAAAGGCAGCCATCTTACACGTATTTAGAGAAAAACATATAAAACTGTTTATCATTCAAATATCATATAACAAATGTGGCACCACCCCAAGGGACAATCAAATGAACAAATACGTAACCTCATTGTGCCACTTCTGACAATTGTCACTATGATGTAAACTCTAACATCAAAAAATGCTAGCTGGCTTAAATGACCCGTAACCTGTGACGTTCAGTACTGTCCTCAATGTGTCTCTTGTGGTCAAATAATGCTGCTCGAACGGGATAAATGAGAAAAGAATATGCATGTGTGAGGTTAACAGCTGTTCACGCATACAGAACTAGTGAAAAGATGACATGTCTGTTGTCATGATGAAATAGTAACACCCTAGTGAGCTGGTAAACTCAGGCTCCTAGTAAATAACGGTGTCTATGTTAAACGAGCCCGCTGGACATGTTTGAATGTACATGGGGGAGTGAGGAATCATGATAAATGAAGCCTAATTTAGAAATTATCTAGGTCCAAGCCACCCCTGAACAGGCATGTATTGAATTCCCAACCTGAGTACAAAATGATACGTGAAGGGCACAATAGATCATAAGAAGGGGAGGAAAACAGTAAATATATCACCATGAAACAGAAACATATATCGTAATGACATGTGAATGTAAAGATATCTTAGCTCAATCGCCATAAACGGCCCTATAGGATGCAGAGCGGAGGGGCTGTATTGTGGTACAGCTTCATATAGGAGGGACTAAGCGAATTCTCAGTGTTCACGAAAGACCCAACCCTGTGTGGAAACAAAAAACATAAACATACAGTAATTATGTATTTTAGAGATTTATACATATGTTTTTGGGTGCAAATATTTTAGGTACATTTGCTTATTCTCCTAGTTGTAATGTAGATTTTCCTAGTAAACTATGAAGGAAAGTCTTAATTTTATTAAAGACACAGAGGCAAGTATTATGCATTCTTTTCATGCTTTTCATGCTTTAATAAAATAGGAGCAGTCAAGAACTACTTATCCCACGAGGCTTAGCAACAGGCTGGCCAGTGGGAACAAAAAAAGTGAACATAAAGCACCAATGGGACAACACCTTGGACCATAGAGTACCCACGTGACTGCAAGCAGCCCTCTTTTCTTATGTGAGTAGGTCAAATACAGTCATGAAACAAAGGTAAAATTGAGCCAATAATAGCAAACGCCAGATTGAAGGATAAAAGTTCTTGGCAACAGGAGGCCATCCAGGCGGCAGTCCAGAAGCAGAAGAAGTAGGAGAAGAACATCTGGTATCATCCCAAGGAGGGAGGCAATGCCGGGTTCGCTGGGATGGAAAGAAAAAATCACGTTAGTAGTAACAGCGGTGGGATAATACTCGGCTCTGTTTCTTTAATAAAATGAAGACTTTCCTTCATAGTTAAATAGGAAAATCTACATTTTATGTCAAGACCTATTATGCTTGTTTAAAGCATGTCATCTACCAGAGACGTTGCAGTTTTAACAGGTTTACAATAAAAAGTTCTAAAAAGATTATTGTTAGACCAATAAGCCGATCTCAGAATGTCCTCTAGGCTAGAGCCTACTGAAAAGGCTTTAGAGGTCATGGCTCCCCTGGAAGAATGGGCCCCGAAGGTGAAGATGTCGATCTCAGCTAAGGACATAACCCGTTTAACCCAACGAGCTAAGGTAGCAGAAGAAACTGGTT
The DNA here is from genome assembly GCF_031143425.1 of Pleurodeles waltl. NCBI lineage: Eukaryota > Metazoa > Chordata > Amphibia > Caudata > Salamandridae > Pleurodeles > Pleurodeles waltl. Next base: position 271,595,040 of record NC_090444.1, on the reverse strand, counting down.
TATGGGGTTTTCGAAATGAGGAGCTGGTGGAGGGAGGACATTCTGAGGTGGAGAGTACATTTCTCGTATTCCTTTAAACATAGACCTACACAGAGTTTCGGGTTTATTAGGAAATAAAGGATAAAATACTGTGTGTAGATTGTTTTTTGTATGTTTGGTAATGTGTAGGCATGAATTGGCGAGAAGAAACCTCAAGAGATTTGACATCAGACACACGTTTAATGGCTATAAGGCACAATAACATGGTCAACTTTGCTGAAAGCATTTTTAAGGAAAGGTCTGAATTCTCTGGCCATAAAAGGAACAAATTTAAAACTAGTGATACATCCCACAGATATGTGTATTTGGAAGAAGGCGGCTTGGAAAGTTTTACTCCCTTCAATAGACGGCAGACTAGAGGATGTTTTCCGACAGGTTTGCCATTGATATGTTGGTTATGCATGGAAATGGCTGATCTGCAGAGATTTATGGTTCTATAGGACTTACCTGAACTGGCTTCAGTGGCCTAGTAGTTAATGATAAAATGTCTATTTGTTGAAAAGGGATTGATACATTTTCCCACACACCATCTTGACCAAAGAGTCAAGCTGATTTGTAAGCTTTCCTTGTGCCGGGAGCCCAGGCGTTGTTGATAAGTTCTGCAGCTTCTGCGGAAATGACAGTGGTTTGTTTGGGACATCCCCAAACCCTCCAAGCTGATAGAATTAAAGACTTGTTGAGAATTAGGTTGTGGGGAGACCCCCAAAGGGTCGAAAAGAAGAGACAGGAAAGACAGAAGAAGGAGCGGAAAGTCCGTTGATAACTCGAGGAGAGCGAGAAACCAGACTTGAGACTGATCTATGACTAAAGAGGCTTTCTGGCATCTGACTTGAGCTAAAACGTGAGCTAAAAGTCTGTTGATTAAAATGAAAGGAGGGAAGGCATAGTTGGTTGTCGGAGACCAGTCCTGTAGGAACGCATCTGTTGCCATTGCTAGAGGATCTGGACACCAACTGAAAAAGAGTGGTAATTGACAATTGAGACAAGAGGTCTATACGGAAAGGTCCCCATTTGTTCAGGAGGATTTGAAAAATGAAGGGATGGAGTTTCCAATTGCTGTAATCCTTAAGATGGCAGGCGTGCCAATCTGCTATGGAATTTTGGTAGCCTGGAAGGTACTCCGCTAGAAGAGAAAACCTGTGGTGCAGGCAGAATTCCCAAAGACTTTTTGCTAAAAGGGTTTTGATTTGGTTCCTCCAAGATGATTAATGTATCGGACAGCCGACACGTTGTCCATGCGAAGAAGAATAGAACATTGTACTCTGTGTTTTGCTAAATTTTTGATCACAAAGCAGCCTGCAAGCATCTCTAAACAGTTTATGTGCAATCCGGACTTCTCTGCGGACCATGTACTGCCAGAGGATATTGGTCCACAACGGGCATTCCAGCCCGTAAGACTTGCATCTGATTCTAATACAAGATCGGGCACAGAGGGGAAGATTGTTCTGCCATTCCAGGTGTCTAAATTGTGTATCCACCACTGAATCTCTAGCCGAGATTCTGAATCTAGAGTTATAAGATCGGAAAAGGCGAGACCTTTGTGCAAGTGAAGAATTTTGAGACATTGTAAAGCTCGGTAGTGAAGAGGCCCTGGGAAGATTGCCTGAATTGAGGAAGAAAGAAGTCCTACCACTCTTGCGAGAGACTTGAGGGAGATCTGATCTTTGTGAATGAGTTCTGTTTTGATGGAGGACATCTTTGAAGGGGGAAGATGGAGAGTAGCTGTGGTAGAATCTATAAGGAAACCTAAGAATTCTATTCGCTGAGTAGGGATCACGGAAGACTTTTCTGGGTTCATAATAAAGCCGAGATCTGAAAGGAGGGAGGATGTTATCTGAAGATGAGAATAAAGAGATTGTATGTTTTGGTGCATGAGAAGGATGTCGTTTAGATAAATTATCAGTCTGATACCTAGTGATATGAGGCGGGCAACAATTAGTTTAATTAGTTTTGTGAAGCACCAGGGGGCCAAAGAAAGTCCGAATGGAGGGAAGAAAAATGATAGGTTTTGGAAAGTCATTGAAAATGTATACATTTTCTGTGAGATCGGTGGATAGGAATGGTAAGATAGATGTCTTGTAGATCCTGTCTCACCAGCCAATTGTTTTGAAGTAAAATATCTCTGAGATGAATTATAATTTCCATTTTGAAATGGCGATAAATTACAAATTGGTTGAAGGAGTCGAGATTGATTACTGGGCTTCACTTTTTGTTTTTCTTTTGGACCAAAAACAGAGAGCTCATGAATCCTGAGGGATTGGGAAGAGAAGGCTGGATAGCATTGTTCTGTAGAACGACTGAATCTCTAAAGTAATGAGAGAACACATTTCTGCTGAAAATTTTGGAGAGGGAGGGAAAACAGTTTGAAATGGAGGGGAGTATAGTTCTATGAGATAACCTCAAACTGTACATAGCACCCAAGGGTCTGATGTAATAGAACGCCATTTTGGAAAAATATTGAAGGCGTCCTCTCATGGGAAGGCCAGAAAATGCTCTTACCTTGAGAATTGTTTGATTCGGCTTATCGTTGTCCACGGCTGTTTAAACCTCTGGACCACTGGGAGTAGAAGTGAGGCCTGTAGTCTTGGACGTTGTTGAAGGAGCCTCATGAACCCTGGTTGTGGTAGGTGCGGCCTGTAAAGTGGCTCCTGCCTCTACCGGCCTGTGCAAAAACACATTGGCTAAAGACTTTTTTCAAGGATTGTTGAGCTTCATCTATGGATGAAAAAGTTGTGACATATCTACTAAGATCCTTGATGAAGGAGTCTCCAAAAAGTTTACCCTCTGCCTGTATGCCAGGGTCGAGTGAAGCGAGATGCACCAGTTTCGGGTCCAATTTTTTAAGTAAACCTTTTCGTCTCTCATGTATAATAGCGGAATTGGCGTTTCCCAAAAGACAAAAGGCTCTTTGAATCCAAAGGGAGAGATCTGTAGGATTTATAGTAATATCCTCTAATCTGGCTTTTTTAGCCAGGTCAAAAATGCGGGCCAACGGGCCAACCACATCAAGTAGTTTATCCTGACATGTTGTCCAGGCTTTGTCAACTCCTTTCCAAGGGTTCTTGCCAAATTTGGTGAAGAAGGTAATTAGGGATTGATCAATGGCAGGAGTGATAGTTATGTTGGATGGTAAAGAAGGTCTATGACACTCCGGTTTTAATTTTGCTTGAGTTTGTTCACCTAAGGGAAGACGTAGGCGAGAAGAGATATTGGGTTTCATTTTGAACCCTGGCGGTTCAGACTGCCATGCCAGCAGCGGCGGCAAAGACCTTCACCGGCACGGCGGTCTGAACCGCCATATAATGGTCACACTACTGCCGACAGGCAGCCTGACAATGGAGGAAATCATTATCTGACAGTGCTGCCTTTCGGATAATGATCCCTTTTCCTCCAGCCTTTCCCGCCAGAAAAGGTTGGCAGAAGGGGTGCTCCTGGGCCCCCGTGCAGTGCCCTATCGCGCAGGTCACTGCCCGATTTACAGGCAGTGATCTGCGCGACGGGTGCTGCTGCACCCACCACACACTAACATTGGCGCCCGCTGTCAATGTTCCGGCCCTTTTCCCTGCTGTGCCTGCAGGTGGAAGCACTGTTTCCAACTGCCGACCCAGCAGGGAACACATATACAACGGCAGGGGCAGGGGGGTCATCGCGCTAGTGGACTTCTGTTGACCGCCAGCGCTGATTTCTGTGGTTTTTACCCCTGAGATCTTTATGAGGGACGTAGTCTGCAACATGGGAAAAAGGTAACCATTCAGTGGAGAGGGGATGGTGGATAAGGGTAGTGTCAAACATAGGGACTCTGTCAGAATCCACAATGGAAAAAGACAGATCAAAAATAGCTACCTTTTTTTTCTTGGGGGGGGAGAGAAGAGATGGAAAAACTGTCACCAGTCATATCTGATTGCATTAAATCATCCATATCATCCTCAGTGTCCAATACATTAGTTATAACAATCTTTTTTGGCGCATTATCTGTATTTCTTATTTTTGATTTACATTTGGAAGGCAAAGAGATGTTAGAATTTTTTGAAGAATTCCCCTCCTGACATGGAGGCCTGGGAGGAACTAAATCCTCAATCTGGTGTGAGAAAAAAACTCACGTGTCAGTTTTGCGTCAGTAGAAGAATTTTTCTTTTGAATTAATGGAGTCAATTTGCATTTTCTGCTTTCCCCCGCAAAATGGGCCAGTAAGTATTGGGCATCATATTTTTGACTGAATTTTCGATTTTTTAATATTTTGTCCATAGAAGCCTGTAAGACTTGTTCCACAGAGGACTGTATAAAAATATTTAGGTCCTGAGAAAAAGATTCCCAATGTCATTGATGTCAGGCATCAAAGGGAAACTGTCAGACTCCATAATAATGGAAAGGCTGTGATAAAAGAAAACAAGCCTGTGAAAAAACGGCAGAGAAAGGGTTAAAATCAGTAGGAAATGAATAAGGACACTCCCCTGAGGCTTGTGAGGTGAAGCCGGTATCTCACGAAATAGGAGGCGGAGGCTGAGGCCACGCCCCCTGAAGCAAGACAGTCACAAGAAACGTGAGATGCGGCGTGAGGAGATTAAAGCCGCTGGAACAAACGGTTCAAAAAGCTGAATATGTTGCGTTTAAATGGAAAACAGCGTTGTGTGGAGGCAGATGCCTTAAAGAAGAAGCTGTAACAACACGACAGTTAGAAAAACCATTATAGCACCCACATGCGTGTGAAGGACACTGAAAAGCAAACTGGAAGGGAGAGGGAACTATTGGTAAAAGCGCGAGCTAAGCAGCACGACTGGAGAACGGAATGCGTGCTTTCCAAAAATACACAAAATAGTGAATATCATGTGGTACAATAAAACGTAATAACATTTAAGAGACCAAAGAAGAGTACTTATCTTGACTGCGAGCAGCAAGAAAAGAGGGCTGCTTGCAGTCAAATGGGTACTCTATAGTCCAAGGTGTTGTCCCATTGGTGCTGTTAATATTTACGTTTTTTGTCCCATTGGAGAGCCTGATGCTAAGGCTCATGGGATATGTAGTTCTTGACTACTGCTATTTTATTAAAGCAAGAAAAGAATTCATAATAGGAGCCTCCGGTCTTGACAAAAAATTTATTTTACTTCATTTCCGTTTAGGCACGTTAGTCTTCATGTTGTTCCACGTTTTTTGTTGCACAGTGTTTCTATTGTGACATAGCAAAGTGAGCCGAGCCCCAACAAAAGACCCACAAAAAAATAGAAAAGGGTGCATGGTAGGAATACCTTAAGCCCCCAGCCTTTGTCCAGGGGTTCCTCTGCCAACCCGCAAGGGTAAAAAATCATTTTTTTTAAATTCACAGCAAAATTTAGGAATATTCATACATTTTCCTATGATTTTTTAGAAAAAAGCAAGCACGGTCTCCCATTCTTTGTTGTAATTTTGCTCCCGGTTAGGCAGGTCCTGGGGGCATAATTATTTTCAAAGTTAAAGAGGGGGGCACATGGACCCCCCCTCCTAGGCCTCTTAAAAGTACTGGGGACCACTACTTCCCCCCAGGGCTACATTTTAAAACTAGGTGAGGGGACCGTGCTGACCCCCCTGGGCCCTGGGGAACACCATCTCCCTAGGGCTATTTCTTAAACTTAAAAATGGATAGAGTACTGCACAGAAACCCCCGGGCCCCAGGGATCACCACTTCCCTGGGTCTACCTTTTATGAGTAGACGTTGATCATGGATCATATACATTTTATGAATATACGGGGGCTGCGTGCATCCCCTGGACCCCGGGGACTACCACCACCCTGGACTAAATGACATAATATGGTTGGGGGGCCGTGACCTTATTGATGAGAAAACTGTGCATTGCAGGGGCTTAAGTTAGAGTTACCTTAGGGGACAAGTTTTAGTTACTTCAAATAACTCTATAATGGCTGAATTTCTATGATTTCATACGCTTAAAATGTGAGCCTAGCTATAACGTCCCTGCGACCTATGGTTTTTTAAAGTGTTTTTTTACACACATATATATATATTTATTTCTATATATATATATATATATATATATACACACACACACACACACACATATAAATGTGTGTGTGTGTGTGTGCAAACACTTTAAAAACATATATATGGACTTGGTTACCATTGGAAGATCTCTACTAAGTAATAAATTAATATATCAGTATATTTGAGTCAGACAACCCTCTTCATCCTTTCGTCTCTTCAAGTGTCATTCATCATGGCCTACATCATCATGGCCTACATCCATCACTGTGACAGCATTGCGCTCTTCCACATAAGCGCCTCCACATAGAAATTAGACCACTTCAGTCTTATGGTTGGTAAACCAGACTCTGCTTTCATTTTTGCTATAATTTCATGTTTTTCTTTAATATATATTTTTTTGCAACTTGTCATTTCTTTTATTTACTTTTTTGACAAACATATGAACGCCACCATCAGAGGGCTACTGTTTTAATTTTTACTACTTTTATACTTTTTAATGTCTATAGCATGTGTTTACAAAAGTGAAATATACTTGGCTTCATGAAAGCTTATTTTAATGGGCTAAATGACAGCATATTGAAAAAACAACTACACATTTTGTAGGAGGAGTCATCTTTACTCAAAGCACTTTTACAGATCTAGGATTCCTTAATTTAAAGAATGAAGTTAACGACTTTAATTAGGCCATTTCAGGTCCAGATTTATTGCGTGTTTAAATTGTGTGAACTTCCATGAAAGTCAGATGTTTCCACTCAGTGACCCATTGCACTTTGCTGGTGAACTTCTCTCTCTTTTCCTCGTCATCATCATACACAGAGGAATGTGTTGTGGGAGCAGATACTGGACTTTCTCCACTGCAGGCCATTGTCTGTGTAATAAGGAGACATCAAATGACATCATTTTAGCTTCCCAAAATGCCTCTGTAAACTCCCAAAATAACTTCAGGATGCTTGCAAAATTATTGGCAATTCGTAAACACAGGATAAGCTTTCAAGAACAGACACGCAGGTTCAACCGAGTACAATCAAATACAACATCCCAGATGACCTTTAAGAGAAGTCTATGGCTTCCTGATCTGCGCACGACCTTTGAAGGAACATGTAAATCTGCAGGGGAATTGAAAGAAGACTTCGTGTGAAAATCCGCAATTCGGACCACAAGCTAACAGGGAAAATGTAGGACCCTAGGGTCCTTTGCAAGCTTTGAGTCCTTTAACAGCAATATTATGAAGAACATATTGCTAAAAAGAAATAGCCCGTTTCAAATAAAACCAGCATTGACAAAATCGTGAGTAGGCCTGGCCTTGGCAAATCAGTGGGATGGTTATTTTTTGTAAGCAACAAAAAAAAAAAGATGGAAACTAGAGAAACAATAGAAAGAATGCCAGACCTTAATGTGAAGGCTACGTGCTTGCAAAAAAAGTATGATCTTTCACGCATATATTTAATAGTACAAGGGCTTCCTAACAGACAGCTGTACTTTGAACAGGTACACAAACCCTTTTTAATTTTAATTCACATCAAAGGAAAATATATTTATTGTTGGTGCAAGAAAATTACTCTAAATTAGTATTGCCTGAAGGCATAGAGACTAATCTGGAGTGTGGAGTAGGGTATTTACTCTGTTGGGGCGACAGAATAAATTACTCTATCGCCCTGATGGAGCAAAAGTACTACATATTTAGAGATGTCCATTTCCCCTGCAGATAATTCTAGTCATTGGCAGGAACTACCATTAGGCCTTTCCCTGTCAATATGTTAAAGGTTTGGGGGAAGGTTCCGTAAAACACGATGGCCGCATGTTAAATTTGTAACAAGTTTTTGCTTTTTAAAAAACAAATTCACAAAGCAGGATTATGTTTTTAAAAAACGACCCTCCCATCATATGAGTTTTGATGCTGTCCCTCGACAAACACCCCAAAAAATATAAAACACCGTTCACTCTAAATTGGGTGTACAATGTTATATAAACCTCCAACAGCCTGCCTTCCATCGGGCTCTTGGAGGAGTATGTCAGCAACGGAGCCGGAGTAGACTCTGTTACTGACATATTTAGGATCCCATTTCGAATTTGGTGGATGGAAACACCTGTCTGCCAAACTCCCAATGGGGTGGTCGCCACCATGCTGGCGATCTACCCGCCGGCCCATTAAGATGGTGGCAATGCTGCCACACGCAGGAGGCCCCAGCACCCTCGAACTGCGCACTGTCTGCACAGCAGACAGAGCACACTTCAAGGGTGCTGGGCAGGGGGACACCTGTACCTTTTTCCCACCAGGCTTTTCATGGTGGTGAACCACCATGAAAAGGCTGGCGGAGAACAAGGTTGTAATTAGCAGAGTGGTGCTGCGTTCAGTGCCACCCTGGCTGATTACAACCTGCACCTGCCATCAGCCTGTTGGGATCCACGATAATGGCATCGACAGCAGTAGGTTGGCGGGTCTGCCCACCAACCTCGTAATGTGGCAGTCAGACCACCCCAACCACATAGGTCCAACCACCACCGCGGTATTGGCGATCCTCGGTCCACCAAAGGCGTAATCAGGAGAGGGTACTCTCTTGCAGTTGCAAAAGAGTACCATCTCTGCCAAAGTCTAAATCAGGCCCATAGTTTTAACAAACAAGAATAAATTGAAAAAATATATGGAATCTAAAGAAAGAAGTATTAGCCAACAGACAATAAATCGTATTTCTTTTTAAATGATTGTACACATGTGGTCAGTCAAAATGCCACCACTCACAGTGTAAGAGAGGCAAAGGCTGTAGTGAGCTAACCCATTGCCACACATTGTATGTCTGGTGGGAAAAAGCAAAATGTGAATGGTAGTTCATCGGATCAACAGATGAAGAGTTTTGACCCAAAGCTCCTCCATTTATGTATATATGGTATAGTACCTCAAGCCTCTTGGAAGAGGGTTTACAAGGAGTAAAAAAAGTTTTAAAAAACATTGGTTAAGCAAATAGGTCAGGCTTACAACTGAAAGCGCCTCTTCATTAATTGGTAGGTTTGTGTGTACAGAAATGCAGATTGGTGAATGGGTAAATGCAAGAATGAATAACTGGACAGATGAATGGCTGTATGAGTGCATGGGCAACTAATCAGGTGTATTCAAAGGTTGGATGAATCATACAATGAATGAAAGCGACCATTCACCCATCCATTGATCATTCTTGTGCTTTACCATACACAGTACTACTCACATAGAACCTATCCACTAACTATAAGGGCATATTCAGTGTAAGCTAGACCATTTGAACTTACTAATATTTGTTTTAAATCACCTATGGTCCACTCACTGACAGTGACACTTCACTCTGGCATTTTGTTGGTCCAATGACACCTCTTGATCTTGTGGTCATTCTTATTGCAAGCAATTCAAATGTTTTGCGTTCTTTCCTCCACAGTGATGCGAGACATGCTTTCTGTAAACTTGGGTTTACTTTGCATGACACAATGTGTTTATGAAGGCACTATCAATAATACCGGCAGATATGTGGATGCTGCTTTAGCACTGTTTGCAACAGAAGGCATTTCTAATATGATTGAACACATGCCGTTTTTGTGTCTACACTGTTAGTGATATTGTACAGCTGGTCATGTCAGACCTTGGGATAGTCTGTTAGTTTATCATTTTTACAAATTAATCATATGATTGTATGCATCTATGTGTAGATATTGACTTACAACATGCTGAATTAGTCTTAAAGCTGTGTACAAGCACAGAGATAGTGCAAGAATGGGGGAGTGAGAGGATGAGTAGAAGACCGGGAATGGAGGAGTTTAGGGTCGTACAAATGATTGAGGTGGCTGGAAGGATGGAGTAAGATTTCACTAGCAGGAGTCTTTGGTTACAAAAGGGGAGAGGCATGGGATGTACCCCATTTGACTGCCAGAGGTATGAGAGAAGAGGTAAAGTAGAAGGTTGCAAGTGGGGGCACAGGACTACCTTCATAGATGTCTGGTGATTGCAGGGGTACTTTGGGATGAGGTGGTGCTTGGGATGAGGGCCTTTAAATCTTTCCAGAATTGAAATGGAGGTATGTGAATATGGACAAGCATGGAGTTACAAATCCTTGGGATATTTAGGAGAAGGCCCGTTAGTAAATTTCTTGGAGTGCAGCTTGAGAATACTGCTTTGTTTTCTGTGAAATTCCCACGGTCTTGAAGTTGGCTGCCAGGAATGGTGGATTGCCAGTGTTAACCTCCCTGTAAATGATACAGTATGTTTGAAAAGTGATGACGATGGACAGAGGAAGGTGATAGAGTTACTTGAGGTTCAGTGATATTCTGTGATATTTGTGGTGGCCTTCAATGAGCTAATGTACTTCCATGATGTCATAGGGGTTTTGGAGATTCTGGTCGGAAGAGTATTGCCGCCATCACAATGTACATGGCCAGCTATTCTGAAGTCTTTTTCTGGTAAAACAAGCTGCAATCTGTGGAAGTGGTCAGCTCATTCTGTTTGCTGATTTTGAAACAACATGGGCAAATACTAACTGTCACATTTCTGCCACTAATGACCAGCACAATATGAGTAAGATAACAGAAATTATATTTCAGACATTAGTTAGAGCTTGCTTTTCTAATATGATATGGCTGCTCAGCCGTCTATTACACAGGCTGGATAGCTACTTCTTGATTAACAAAATTACATGCATTGTTTTCATTTGTACAGTTTCTACATGATACCTCTCCACATGTCAAACACCAGTTTATTCAGAGGCAGCAAGTCATACCAGACAATGAAGCATAATTAAGTCATGACTACTGTCCATGCTACTGTCCATGAAAGGGCCACAGACTAGCCTGTTGCCTTTACCAAGCAGTCTTTATTACGTGGTACCTTTACCGTGTGGAATTTGCAGTGGGAATGCAATTGTAACTGAATGCTTTACAATGTGAGTTGAAACAATCGAAAAGGGTAGGTATTTGCAGAGGTATTTAGGGTACAGTGATGTGTAAGGGGAAAGTTTAGTAAGGATTTTGTAGGGCTCAGGGATGGGTAAGGGTGAGAGGTAGGATGGGTTTTTTAATAAAAAATCTTAAAGGACTGAAAATGGGGTTTGGGGTATACCCCCCAACAAAGATGGTTTAATGGGGCTAAAAGGTTTTTTTTTTTTTTTTTTTTTTTATTGTGTGGGATTTTATTCTGAGAGTTTTGAAATTTATAAATATTTGAACTGCATTTTAACTGTACTTGCATGGTACTATATTTTTTAAAACAATAGTTTATTTATAAATTTCTAACACAACAATGTGGCTTTTAAAATATTGCTGACTGCTGTAGAAAAACATATCATTATTAATATTATGAATATTATTTTTAAGAAGTGTTCATAAGTGGTAGGATGGGTAGTATAACATGTTTAGATTTATGGTAGCCAATCAGGATTCAGCCTATTATGTTTATTTTCAAGATAGGAGAGTAAGGTGATTTTTTGTTATTGCTAATAATGCAAATAAGTGAATAATGTAACACATGAACTATATTTTTTTAAGGTGGGCTGTTCCTCCAAACCAAACATCCAAATTGTGTAACTTTGGAAAGGCATCTTGTTTACACGTCCTTTGATTTTTTAGTTACTTTGGGCTGCAGATTACGTGTAAAATACTGTGTCTTTCTCATTTCCTGGAAACTTTGCTCCTTCTTCAAAATGTCCACAAAATGGTAGAATGTGGGGTGGGATTTTTGTACACAGCTAGAGTAGGAATTATACCAAATGTTTATGGCTTTGTTTGCTCACCCGTCCAATCTAAGCAGATAGAGGAGCAGTTCCACTACTTATTTTAGTGGATCTGACCCCCAATCTGACCTAAATAGATAGCCAATCCATGTTTTTCAAAATAGTTTAACAAGGGGAACAGTTTTTCTTCATTTTGGATGTAGTAGTCTGATTGTATAAGTGTGATGTATGTCATCCACATGTTCACAATTAACAAATGTTAAGGTACTAAGGTTTTTTTTTAAACTGGAGCTTACTGTTATTCGTTTAGTCTTCTACTCAGGATGTTTTTAGTATGTTATGGCAAATTGGGAAAATTCGGAATAAACATCTTTCAATTCATGTGGAAATAACCAAAATTCTGCTAACTCAAAGTCAATTATTATTTTCACAGGTCTTTAGTTGCAAATTTTTATTTTATCACAGGCATAAATTGTGTGTAATTAAAAGACTGCTCGTCGGGGCTTTGCAGTGCTGTTAGTTTTAGAATCTTTTGTGGAAATTTAGAAGACTGGATGGACATTATTTTGAATGTCTACCATAAAAAGAGAGTATGTGGAGAAAAACTATCTACCATACTTCCTCCATTCTTAAAGCCAAACACATAAAAGGTATGGTAATGAGCTCAATGGGAGAGAGAATACCGAAGCCCTACCTAGACCATTCTAGAGAATGGACAGAAAAGTCTCACCCACATTGTCATGGCATAATTTATTATAGGCAATTTCTTCCCTTCTTGGTTGGATGGTACAACCAGAATGGACTCAATCTCATAGCAGAGGCAGATCATAAAAGCATATTTTCTGGATAAAGACGGAATAAAAGTACCTTGGTGTTGAACCCAAAGATATCTTTATACTAACCGGAACACCAGGTAGGATTAAAATGATACAAATGGATGAAGTCAGATATTATGTCTCCCTCACCTCTTCAACCAACATGTTTTATCCCTCTTATGGCCCAAAGGAGTCTTGGAGCCTTGTCAAGGTTAACTTAATCCCTACAAAGGCACTATCCAGTGTCAGTCCATGCAAAAGGTAAGAATAGGTCTTACCAAACAGGTCTATCTCGAAAACAGTCACCCTATCATTTGAAAACTTGCTAATGGGCCAATGACATATAGTTGAAGTGGAGATGTAGACACACCATATCATACAAAGATGATGCCAAATTTCATGGCTGATATATAGGAGATCGTCAGAAATGAAAGACATGGGCGGTCATTCTGACCGTGGCGGTCGGCGGTCGCCGCCCGCCAAGCGGTTCCCGCCGAAAGACCGCTCCGCGGTCAAAAGACCGGGGCGGCCATTCCGGCTTTCACGCTGGGCCGGCGGGCGACCGCCAGAAGACCGCCGGCCGGCCCAGCGGGACAGCCCCTTCAACAATGAAGCCGGCTCGGAATGGAGCCAGCAGAGTTGAAGGGGTGCGACGGGTGCAGTGGCACCCGTCGCGATTTTCACTGTCTGCAAAGCAGACAGTGAAAATCTTTGTGGGGCCCTGTTAGGGGGCCCCTGCACTGCCCATGCCAGTGGCATGGGCAGTGCAGGGGCCCCCAGGGGCCCCACGGCAGCCGTTCCCGCCATCCTGGTTCCGGCAGTGGACACCGCCAGAAACAGGCTGGCGGGAAGGCGCTCGGAATCCCCATGGCGGAGCTGCAAGCAGCGCCGCCATGGCGGATTCCCTGGGCCAGCGGGAAACCGCTGGCTCCCCTTTTCTGACCGCGGCTTTACCGCCGCGGTCAGAATCGCCCAGGAAGCACCACCAGCCTGTTGGCGGTGCTCCCGCCGCCCTCCGCCATGGCGGTCATGGACCGCCAAGGTCAGAATCACCCCCATGGTCGCCAATCAACAAAACTTAGAAGGGTGACCAAAACAGGCAAGTGAGAGCTGGCAAGAGTTCTGATTTCACCAAAAGTGATTTTCTCACTCACAAATAAAGTACCGCCCGCCTCAATCTACTTAGAATAAAGCAAAGAGAAACCTAAAGACATTTACATGGGAGGACATCTGCAGACAATTCTGTGTTCAACCATGACACAATAGAAGTCAAGGCATGTTGACACATGAAAGAACAAGTTCGAGGAGTCTTTAAGGTTAATGCAAATAAATAATTTAAGCTGGGTCCAGTGTCAAATAAAAGTGTGCAATTTCCGAGGCCACAGTAGTCCATAGGAACATAGAAGCACCAGTTGGAAATGACACATGAGAAAGTGCATCTGTCCAGGGTAGTCTCCTTTTTCCCAATTTGCTGAACCCTGATGCTTGATGCAAAGGCCTCATCATTCTGTACTCTTAAAATGACGTGCCTTCCCCTTAAATCAATGTCAATAAAGCTTATGGGGATGCTTTTAAACAATTATGATCTTGTCCTTCACCAATCACAAACACTGGCTACATCAGTCTTGGTGGTCCACTAGCTACATAAATCACACAAAAATAGAATTCGTTCTTATCACTGGTGGCAAGTTGTTTATGGTGAGCTGATTGAATGAATGTAACTAGATAGATTCCCACCCATCCTCGCTACCAATGCCAAAACCATGTGTTTCTACATTGACCCCATTGTTTTCTTCAAAGACAATATCAATAAGGAAGTTCATATAGATAGTGCCTGGTCAAAGACCTCCCTAACTCCACACTCCTTATACTCAAAGCTGCCTTCCTTGCAATCATGAGATTTTCATAGGGACTCAAAAAAATAGACTATATAACATCAACATCCAGAAACCTCATGGATGCATTGATGCATGTATAATTCTTAAACCTCTGTGCATTATCTGTAATTCTGTGTACAAAAACCCACCTGAATGATCCTCGAACTACCCAAAAACAGAATTGTTTTTAGAAATTAACGGTCTGATTTAGAGAATGTCGGTCAGAGGCTACTCCATCAGGGTGGCAGAGGACATCACCCCGCCATCTTGAAGGATCTCTGCCTGATATATTTAGACTAGTCTACCAACCCTAAGGACAACTCTAAACATTGGAAGGAACCACAACCATGCCCAGTCAAGCAGCACAGCCACCTGTCAAACTTTTTTCCCAAGGTGTGGGTTTCATTACTTTTTTACTGTTGCTTATCAGCCGGTTGTGCCTGGTGATGACAAACAGCAAAATAAAGCCAGTCAACCCCCAAATATGTCAGTGATGACACCAGTTTAGGCTCCATCATCGACATACTTCTGGTCCACTGCCAAACTGACAGTTTGGCAGAGAGGATGCTCAGTTTCTGTTGTAACAGAGAACCCTCTCCACCAAACTTCAAATCAGACCTTAAACCTTTTCCCCCTTTGCTCTCGCCATCTGAGATGGATGAAGATTCAAATATATACAATTTCTATAATCTTTGTAATCTACACTATGTTTTAAATGACATCTAAATATAACTGTGACGTTCCCTGTTTCTTCTCAGCTTTGTAAACATCTGCCTCCGCTTTTATATCCTGTACACCGGTATGCATAATGCATAGCTCTCAGTGAAGTTCTACTTTATTAGTATACTTAAAATACTCTTAGATAATCTCTTAAAATACTCTTAGATAATCTTAAAATAATCTCACTATTCTTCAAATTCTTTATAATTTAAAAAGTGTTTAGTTTATAACTGACACCACAACGCTGTTTTTTGTCTAAGCAATCACATGCATGGTTAAACATAATGACATTGTAAGGACCAATTATATGAGAAAGTCATGTTGCAGAACATTGGTACATGGCAAGGCGAGACATTGGGATGAAATATTGAAATGAGTGTATAAGTAGAATATACAGATCAAGAGGCTCATGTGGGAGACTGATTGAAGAGGGATACACTCTATCAAGTGTGCCTTGATTGGTGTTTTGCTTTATGGCTAGTGAGGTGCTCCAACCTGGCACTGTAGGTAAGAAGTGGCAATTGAGGTGACAGATTGAAAGTCTTGTACCATGATGCTCACCAGAGTTTGAGTGCAGTGTTAAGTGCAGGGTAAGGTTGCAATGACTGCTGATAGATATATCAGTACAATTGCGAAAAGGTGGTTGAGTATCAGAAAAAAACACTGGAAATGATATATTGAAGCATTTGGTTAGGTCTGCTAATGCTTGGGTTTAAAGTTCAGAGCTGGATCATTGGCAATCCTGATATCTATCATAGTTCTGGTTCATTTTGTGATGCTTAGTACTTGTCAGTGACTACAGAATATTTGTATTTAGAAATGCTGATTCTAGAGAGCCCACGGAAGCATACAATGTGACTTATTATAAGCAGACTCTCATAAGTTTCACAGAATGATGATTTGGATAGATAAAGCTAAGTCCTTGTTGTTGGGGTTGATAGATGGTATGGAATACTGCCAGCCATTTTGGAGCTCACCATGTGGACGGATAATATGTGCTCTGTACAGTACTCCAATATGTGTGTTCCTTTCCTTGGCCCGTTTCTGAACCGTATTATCCTAAACTATACTGGGTAGATATAATTGGACACCAATAGATAAATATCCATAAACCGAATGTATTTGGAGAAATTGTATCCATTGCTACCACACCCGACTTGCATCGCTGACAATCTTAAATTAAACACCTTTGGGGTCTAACTGGCCACCATGCGGCATTGGCCCCGAAGCACCCTTCATAAATGCTAATCACTGATTCATTTACTCGAGTATTAATCAATGTTTGTACCCTTTTAACCATTAGAGCCCAGTAATAAAACTGAAAGTCTGGTGACACCAGCCTCTTTGAAATTTTAGATTTTTCATAAATTTGGCCCATCATCACCCTTTTTTACATCCCCTAAAAATGCTAAAAGTGCAGTTTCAAATCATTTAAAAAAGCCTGAGGAATATAAGTAGGAATAGAGCAAAATATAGACATAAAAAATATGTACATTGTTCACCTTAATACATATCATAAACATGTCGCAATATCGTACACGAATCACTGGGATACCACAGACCTATCACGTTCTGCCTTTAAACGTAGGCCCAATATTAAGAAAGGTGGTGCTGCATTACACACCATAAACATATGGTGCACCATGGCGCAGGTTAGGGACAATAGCGTCAACATTTTTGACGCTATTGTAGTATATTACAGGATTAGCGCCAAAAATGTTGGTGCTAATCCTGAAAGGTACATAGGAGGCTTTTATAAATAATGGTGTGCCCCCTTTAACGCCTGCTCTGCACAGGCATTAAAAATAGCTGCTAAAATAGCGCAGTGAAATCAAATAGATTTCACTTCACCATTTTTGCGGTCCTCCTAACACCCACCTTGCATACATTATGCCTAACGCAGGCATTATGTGGTGCAAGGGATTACAAAGTGGCGCAATGCATGCATTGCGCCACTTTGTAAATCTGGTGCGGCGAATTTGGCCTCGTTGAGCCACATTAGCATCATAAAACATGAGGCTAATGTTGTGCAAGGAGGCGCTAGGCCCTCTTAAATTTGGGCCTTAGTATTTATGGCTCTAAATATGGAGCCAACGGAAATGGTCATAACCATGAGACCCTTTGTACTTTGGTACAAATGGACACTTTGCCCATGATTGTGACTTGCTGTGGGGGTTCTGATAGAGCTTAATCGCCATTGACATGAAATTAAATCCAAATGGGATCTGAGCCAATATTTTCCATAGAAACCCCCATGACATTTGTTGAAACACCTTTTCTGAGTCAAGGAGAATCATATTTACCCGTTCAAACACTGTATAGGCCCAGTCAAACATGCGATAGCCATTTTAGTGTACGTTGTGGTTTCCCGTCCATGTTTGAAACTGCGGGCCAAATTTAAAAGAAGTGGAGATGCACCCAGTGCACTGCCACTTTTCTTGCGCCACTTAGCGCCCCCCAAACGCCACATGGAGCACCATGATGTTAGTTAGGGAACTAGAAGCAACATTTTTTATGCTAGTTTTGGAGCTTTGCTGGATTAACGTAAAAAATGTTGACGCTAATCCTGCAAATCCCTTTGAGACCCATTGTAAAGAATGGTGTGCCTCCTTTTAACGCCTGCTCTGAGCAGGAGTTCAAAGTGCTGCAAAAAATGACACAAAGAAATCACTTAGATTTCTTTGCACCATTTTTTGGGCCCCCCTAATGGGGGAACAGCCCCCTTAAAACATTATGCCTAGCGCAGGCATAATGTGTCTCAAGGGGTTACAAAGTGGGGCAATGCATGCATTGCCCCACTTTGTAAATTTGGCGTGGCAAATATGGCCTCATTGGGCCACATTAGCATTTAAAAAAATAAGGTAGTGTCATGTAAGGGGGCACTAGGGGCTCTTAAATCTGCTCCTGTGTTTCTCATCAGACACCAGCTCACTTATTACACCAGAGTATCGGCTAGCTAACACTTTAGCATATATTTTGGTATCTGCAGTAATTAGTGAGGTGGGACGGTTGGATCCTCTCTCTTCTGGAGACAGCTATCCTTGTATATTCACAAGAACTAGGGACATGACTACCAGGATATACACTGTCTAAAACATACATGTATACTTGAAGTATTTGGTTAGAAAAAGACTTACGCAACTCTGCGGTTATAGAATACTCGCCCTCTGCTTTATCATTCATCAGTTCCTGTATAGCCAAAGTTACCTTATCTGCTGTATTTCTAAGTCTAGGGCATCTACCTGTGATAACTGTCTAAGCTTTACTGGTTCAAAATAACTATTGAAAGTCATGTCTATAGAACTCTTTTCCTGGCTATATAGCTTCTGGTAATACGGTTGAAATTGGTCAACAATCTGTTCCAGTTGTGATAACCATACATTATTTATCATTGATAATTCTCTTAATCTTCGTACATAACTGTCTCTCCTTCAACCTATATACCAATATGCATCCGACTGACTCATTATATTCATACGTGGAATTGCGATGATGTAGATATAGCTGGCCATTTTTTATCGCACATCTATATGGTGATCTGGGTGGCTGCTTACGACCAAATGATTCCAGATAGCATGTACATGTTCATTTTCTAATCAAGTTCTTTTTTCTCCACCAAAACTCATTATAGCAGTCATGTTTCTTCTTGAGAAGATAGCTAGCAATAGCTCATTGTATTATAGCCTTTATGGCATTCCAAACAATTACAGCAGTAGTGGAATGTCTGGTAAAATGAATACATTGTTGTATAACGTGATAAATGATTCCTAAAATGTTCCTCCAGTAAAAGTACTCTAGGGTATGTCCACGTGTTTTCTGGTTCAATTCTTAGACATCTTTTTATTGTTTTTTAAAGGTAACATTAAAGGGAAACATCGCTAGGTATACATGATACATGGGTGAAAGGAGTCAAATATGGATAAACTATGACGCAAAGTATTAGCACACGTTAAATATCACATGAGATTAACCAAGTAGTAGATAATCAATTCACATGCAATACTCAGAGTGGACACTCGGAACAGCGTACTCGCTCAGTGCGGCTTTAATTTTGGACATCACGAGAGATACAAATACGGAGAGCGAAAGGGATACCAATGGAGATTGAATCTCATTAAATCATTAGAGACTTGGCATAGGAAGTTTATGTCGAGGACTTACGTAAACTAAGAACCCATAATTTAAATAATTGGAGATATCATATGATGAGGTCCTGATGAAATCCAGGGGTACCCCCCGGATGAAACACATGTTGATGACAGAACGGACATACCAATAGAGGACAGTCCACAATTGGATTGGATCGTGCTTGGATATCCTGAATATATTTTGGATTCCCATTTGAAATAGAGGAAATGTTAGGACTTATATTAGAAAATGGACTATTAATTAACTTGTGATTGGATTTTTGTAACATAGATTCTATATATCTTGCTCAGTACTCTTATGTATTCTGTTGACTTGATCTCTTATAAATAATGGCAACTTTTGGATTGTATTGCATGTGAATTGATTATCTACTACTTGGTTAATCTCATGTGATATTTAACGTGTGCTAATACTTTGCGTCATGTTCTAGGTAACGTTGTGTTACCAATTGAGGGTATTGGAGGGGTTTACCTCAGTATTAGGCACCGTTTAATACTGGATGAGTAGTTAGTATTTTATGAAGGTAGGAGCGCCATTCACTTGGTTTTTTTAACCCCCCCCTAGAGTTTATGGATAAACTAGGTTGGTGTTACATTGACAAATAGTATCTCAGTGCAGTACTGACAAGGCATGGTGAATGTTCATGGAAACAGGTTACAGGTGCCCCCGATAAAGCATTTGGAACGGGGGCTCCTGTTGATACATTCTGCGTAGTATGAGGGAGTATTGAGGATCAGGAGAAAATGATAGCGAGTACCTCAACACAGTACAATACATGGTTAGTACTGATCCTAGGTCAATGCAGCACAGTGTCGGATCCAGGTTTCAAATTAGATACAAGGAAGGAAGTTTGGTGTGAGTCACATACCTTGTACAGCCGGTGAGGTGTGAAAGGCTGAAGGAGCCCGAGAGAGATGGGAGTGTCCTCTGATGGCGGACGGTCATCGTTCTTGGCTTCTATGTTAAGTATGTAAGTGTTCCAGTTTCCCACTCCCGCACTGAGTATGCCCCTGGATTGGAACAAGTGTAATATAGTGGCTTCAACCTGGGCCCAGAGTAGGAGTGTGTGCAACCAGTGTGTAGTGTCTAGTGTTGAGGGTGCCCTCCGGGTCATAGCCATTTGTGGCTTAAAGAGGACAAATGCCATGTCTATGAACTGGTGAAACTGTCTGTCCCCCTTAGGTTGAGGACAAAGGCCCAGGAGGCAAGACTTGGGGGTAGGTAGCAGCGTATTTTCTGCATGTTTAAGTCCACCATGGTATTCATGACCTCCAGCCTGGTCACTTGTAGAGTAGGGGCATTCGCACACCCTGTGGTAAAAACCAGCATCTGGTAAATGACAGTGGGGCATCTCAGCTCTGTGTTGGGAAACATATACTTAATGTGGTGAAGGGATATGTAAGTGTGGTGAATATAATTAAACTGCGTTTATTGAAATCTGGGGTTCCTACAGACTTCCTTTGCTTGTTGCAGTGTGCTTGATAACGATTTGGCTGCAAGTGGTTGAGGGAGCACATTGTCTCATCTGGTCTTTGAAATGGTTGTGCCGCCCATCATGTCAGTGAGAAGTGGGGAGTACAGTGTAGAGATGGCACTCTTTATATTCCCACAGGTGAGCAGGGCGGTCAAGACGGGTGATGGAGTCGGTTCTGCCTCCTCCGCCACCCAAGTGGTCTGCACTAGCTGTCTGGTGACATAATGAGTCAGGAAATGACCGGCACCTACTCTGTACTCATCCCCAAGGTCTGGGAAGGACATAATTGTTCCATCGCTGAAAAGGTCACCCAACTGGGTAATCCCTGCTGCACTCCAGCCTGATCCATTGTGGTCCCTGGGCATCCAGTGAGCTCACAGGAATTGCGTGAGTGGAATCAACGGTGAGTATGGAGCATGATTTTTCACAACATTTACGTAGTGATGTCACCATCTGCACGCTGTGGACATCTAATGTGATTCATTAAGTGGACGACAATCACGGGCCGTGAGCCAGGTGTATGTAACAAGTGGGCCTAGAGTATCTAAAACTGCCTTTCTTTGGGGCTGTCATTCCCATCCAGCCATCGCATTGGCCACTTGAATTGCATTGTAGTGTAGTACAAATCAAAATTAGGAGCACTGAGTCCCCACTCCAGTAATGGCCAATGGTGATAGCCAGTGCCACCTGTTGTAGGTTGGTCCCTCATATTAAGTCCAGAAGTAGGCCATGTAGTTCCTGGAAGAAAGCCCTGGGGAGTGTCAGCAGGAGTGCTGCAAAGAAATACAGCAATGTAGGTAAAACTTGCATTTCAGAGATTGCTACTCGTCCCAGTGGTGGGAGACGCAATGATTACCAGAAGAGGAGGGAGCCACAGGCTGAGTGCACTGCTCGGTTCACATTACCCTGCTGGAGAGCCGCTTCTGGGTGGTATATATTAATACCTAAGTATTTAAAGGTGTCGTAGCACCCGCAAGGTCAGTGCATAGGTGTGTTGCCCCTTTGGGGTTCGGGAATTGGGGTGAGGGGAAACAAGCAGGACTTGCACCAGTTAACTCATAGTCCCGCGATCAAACCAAAGACATTCAACAAATGCATTAGGTTCAGGAGCAATGCCCGAACCACATGCTAAAAGATCAGGGCATCTCCCACGTATAAAGGCACTACATGATGCACATCGAGCTCTGGGATCTCCCACTCTTGGGCTCATTGGCCCAGCTGGCAAACCAAGGGTTGAATGTCCATTTGGAAAAGAGAGGTGAAAGTGGGCATCCCTGGTGAGTACCCGTCCGAACAGGGAAACTGTCTGATATCCACAGACCAGTTTTAACCATGGTAGTAGGTCCTGAGGACAGAAAGGCCCATCTTAAGGTGTTGAGGGCCTTTTCCATGTCCAGGGAGATTGTTACTTGCTGTGTGCTTCAGTTGATGTATCTAGCACCAACCTCAACAGATTTCTGACATTAAGGAAGGTACTTCGTCCAAGTATAACACCTGACTGATCAGGGTGTATTAATGTGGTTATCCAGGGGAGACGTCTGTTGGCTAAGTCCTTAACATTGAGGTGGGATAGGGGAAGATAAGAGCGTACATCTAGCAGGTTGCCTCCAGGTTTGGGGAGGCCCATAATCAGGGCCTCTCACATAGATTCCGGCAGACGGTCAGACAAGAGTGCTTCGGAAGATATCTCCAGCAAGTGTAGAGAGATCAGTGTGGCATAAGTAGCATAATACTCAATGGGTAATCCATTGGAGCCCAAAGTTATGTTCCTTCCAATTTGTACTATTGACAGATTGATCTCTTCCGATTGGAGCTGTTCCTCGAGTTCGGCCGATTGGAGGGGAGGCAGCTGAGGCAAAGGCAGCTCCTATAGGAACCTAAGTATATGGCCATATAAGGGCTTATCAGCAGCCTAATATAGTGTGCAATAATAGTTTTTAGAATACTAGGTTGATGTCAGCCTGTGTGTTGACCAATGATCTGTCTGTATTGTGGATGGCACCTATAGGGGTATGCTGTTGGTCTTCTTGAATCAACCATAAGAGCCTCATAAGGTGGCCATGCAGTGGCCTCACACTACATCCTTATAAGTATCCCAATCTAATGCCCTAGATGATGTAGACACTTTATTATGTTCAAAATACTGTGTGATGCGTGTCACAGTGTCTTTGCAAAATGGGGAGTCATGCACGGCCTCCGGTTATAGCCACCTTGTGGGGATGCTTGGTTGCAGTCTGCCCCACTAGAGCACTACCTGCAGTGAGCAGTGTTCAGACAGCCTGTGGGCGAAATATTCTGCTCTTTCTACCTTTCAACTCTAGTTGTTCAGTACCTAGTACCAGATCCAGGCTAGTGTGAATGTCACATACTGGGGAATAAAACCAATATTCCCAGCCACGTGGGTGGTTTAATAGTTATTGAAAGAATTAGTAGTTTATAATCAGAGCTAATTCTAGCCCTTCTTTCAGTATTATTACTTGGTACTAATTCTCTAGAGAAAAACAAATAATCAGTCACAGAGTATTGGAGATGTGGGTGTGAATAGTATGTGAATCTGCCCCCATCTTTAAAACTGGTAAGCCAAATGACAGTTAAGCCATGAACTCTGATATAATTTTTCAGAGTTGCCCTGATTTTGGTTAGGATTTCATAGTTCATATCACTGCAGAATATGTAAGGCTCTTGCCAAAGTTAAAATGAAAGTAAACTAAACAATGAAGAGTCATCAGTGTTAGTACGCTACACTGAGCATCAGTGACGGCCGGCAGCTTTAGGAGGGAGGGAGGTGGGCGGGACACACACACACACACACACACTCTTTCTTTCACAGACACGTACGCACGCATGCACATTCATTAACAACACTCATATCATTCAAACATGCACGCACGCACCAAAATTCATTTTAAAAGATCACACACACTCATTCTTTCACACACACACGCACGCATGCACGCACGCACACACATCCATTAACAACACTCATAACACTCAAACATGCAGCCCTTAGGTCAGCCAATGAGGGAAGGCAGCAGTCCCAGCCTCGTCACACAGTGGGGTGGGGTCAGTGAGACGGCTGACCCCACCCCACTCTGTGAAGAAGTGTCACTGATTGACACTCACCCTGGGCACTACAGGGCTTAAACTGAAGCGCCCAGGGAGAGTGTCAATTGGTGACGCTTCCTCGTCACCCAGGGGAGGGCCTCGAGGCACCTTTGCTGAGCCGAGGAGGTCACGCCAATAGGAGCTGTGACATCCTCAGCCCAGCAAAGTTCAGCTCAGGCAGCCAGGAGTGTGCGCAAATCGCGCATGTCTGCTCCTGGCTGCCTGAGCGGAACATGGAGAGTGTCTGTCAGGCTGCTCTTTATTCAGCCTGACAGACACTCTTCATGAGGGGAAAAAGGTGGGGGCCGTGGCCCGCCACTGCTGAGCATCTGTTGAAATGCTGACCACCCACCTCCATCTGTGCAATTCTGGATGGCAGGCATATAAATCAACCCCTCTGCCGAGGATTCATACAACTATCTTGATGGTATACCTATTTGTGGACAATCTAGTCCTGGCCTTCTAGGGCCTTAATCTCAGGGATTAGACCCCGCATTTGGAAGCTACACCACTGCACAGTTTCAAATGCCATAAGTGGGTAAATACTGAATGTGAATTCAGTTTAGGCTCTAAAACTGCATTTACACCTTGCTGTAGCGAGTAAGTTTCCATGATTAAATATTCAGAGAAGCAAGCTAAGATTGTACGAGGTCATTGTATGTATTCCTTGAAGTGTCCTTTCGGACTGTTATACATAGGCAAAACAGAGCACAAAATCAAATTGCAAATCATAGGGCTAAAAAGGAACATTCACAATAAATGTGAGAAATCAGTTGTCCTCTATCCCCTTCCTGCGAAGAACATGGAGGGGTCCCCCTCCGGACTCACTGGAGAGCTCTCAGGCCAGGTTGCTGTGCTGAGGACGCTGCGGGGGTCTTTGTTATGCCACTGCTACCTTCCCCATTGAACCCACTGAATTTATTTGCGGCAGTTTTTAAAAAACACCTTTCAACACATTTTTAGCACCCTGGCTGAGGTACTGCTTGTGGCTACCAATTGGTGCCACAACCCACTTTAGGCCCGCATCTCAAACAGACTTGGAGCTTAAATAATGCCTTTGAATGCTTATTTTTTTTAGAAATACCGGAGACACCTGGCTCATGTGTGACAGGAGAATATAGCAAAGAATCCTTCTGGTGTATACCCTTCACTGCCTATTGTTGGGTAATTCTTCCAGCATTGGGCTTCCTACTGCCAGGTGAGTCGTGAAGCTGTGACGTTTCTAGCCCATGAAGCAAACTGGTACCATCTTCACCATCGGGTATTCCTCCCTGATCCATCTCCACATTGCATCCAGTGGATTGAGAGACTTGAGTACTGAGAAGTGCTGCTCTCTGGAAGTATTTTTAACCAGTGTACCTAGAATAGCCAATCAGTTTTGAAATTGAGGTACTCCTGTTACTGCCCATTTCATTAATAGGTGTTGCCGTCCGGACCTTCACTCTTGAGCCGTTATCCTATCTTTCCTGGGATGAACCAGCCCCTTCCATACCGGTAAGAGCTAGTTGTTTCAATATTAATGTCACTATGCCGCTAAATATTGTGCAAGAATCATG